>NC_139831.1:24922690-25238419 GCF_963691815.1 Echiichthys vipera
TAATTGTTCCTCCACTACAGTATAAAAAGGATTTCTTCCAGATTTGAAGCTTCCTTCAGTGTTATCTGCTGTTAGTTTTTCAGCATTTGTTTGTGAATTCCTAGCAGTTTGGGATGAGACACAGCTTCCTTTCACAGCCTCCGAGCTGCTGCTGCTGATGCTGGTGTGAAGTATCATCAAGTGGAGGTGGTTTGGCAAGCCGCGGCCCATCACACAGCGAGGATGCTGATGAACGATTTTGTGCGTATTGAGCTCACACGTGTGACTGAGCTGATTGAGAGCTGGGGGAAGGATTGACGGACAGGTTGGATATTGGACTGTGAGACTGAACATTGAATGCATTGACTGTAAATTGACTCTGTCACCACTTTCTTTTCCTGCAGATCCCATCTTCTGCACCTCAGAGCTTATCCTCGTACTGCTCTTGAAACAGCATTATGACTGCAACTGCAAAGTGTTGACAATTTTTACACTTTAAAGCTGCACGAAAAGAAAAAGCATACATTAATGATCCTATGAGATCTTGTCTTAATAATATAAATGATAATAATAATAAAGTGTCACACTTCCCACAGATGTGAATTTTTAAGCTCCAAAACACGCAGCTGGAATCTTACAATTTTATGCTGAGGATATGTGTAATCAATTCCCTAATTAGCAACTTAAATGGTTCAACCAATCACCATCAGTGTCAATTAACAGTCAAAGTGATCTCCCCCAGATTCCACTGCCATGATTAGCTGGCTACATGATGGGCAATTACAGCGAGGAGTACGCAACATTCAATGCAAGCCCTATTACAATTATACAAAGCCTTCAGATCTCTGAGCGAGAGAATGAAACAAGGAGTGAGATGGGAGGAGGAGGAGGGAGAAAGAGCAACAAAGAGGAGAAGAGATGAAAGGGTATTTCACCAGGAGGAGGAGGAGGAGGAGACCTACAGTGTTGGATTCGTTCAGATTTAACAAAGGCTCGCAGAGCTTCAAGATTGTTTTCTCTCTCTCATTTTTTTCCCCTTAAAGGGAAAATCCACTGTCAAACAAAAGCCACACATCAATGGCGAGTGACAGACTTTTAACTCCAATCTGACTGATTTTCATGGTTTCTATTGAAGGTGTGTGTCAGCTTTTATGCCTGTGAAATCTATTGTGGAATTTGAGAAAAATAGGTCCATTTGAAAATAACTCTCTCTGTCCATTCTGCTTTTCTTCCCGCAGGGGAGGTGTTCTCCTCCTTATAATCTTGGACAGTTGAGTCCATTTTTAACATTTATTAGCACTCAGACCAGCTGAGTAGCTGAGGAGACCAGATCAGCTACATCACAGCAGCTTTTCATGGCTGCTGGTAAAATACACTGGTTAGGAGTAGAGCTGCAAACATTCATCTATTAGTTGTCACCTACTGAACAAATCGACAACTATTTTGATGATCAGGCAGTTCTCGTGCATTTTTTGTTCATATAACAATGAAAAGTAATGTACAGTGATTCATGCATTTTACGTCTTGAAAGCAGGAGACGTAGCATAAGACAGTGAATGCCAAAACACAGGACTTTCACCGAGGCGAGCAGGGTTTGTTTCCTGCTGCCATTCATGTCCCAGACGTACTAAACCAAACCACAACCTTATTTTTAATTCTAACCAAGAAGTTTTTCATGCTTAACCCTAACCGTCATCTTGTGTAGGCTAAAACCGGCCATCTAAGGGTAGTTTACCTAACTGATACCAAAAGCAACTCCTGTGGACGACTTCCGGTCCATCGCCTTCTCGTGGTCAACTTCCGCTCACCGTTTGGTAAGGTATCATACGAATTTTTGTGCAGAAGTTTTGGTAGAATATTATATGAACCTGTTCATGGGAATGAGTCATTTTTAAGAAAAAGTAAGAATTCTCTGATTTCAGCTTCTCAAATGTGAATATTTTCTGGTTTCTTTCCTCCTTTGTGGATTAACTGAATATCTTTGAGTTTGGGGGGAAAAAAACAAGAAAGTTGAGGACATTATCTTGGGCTTTAGGAATCACTTCTTAACATTTTTCACCATTTTTCAGACATTTTATAGACCAAACAACTAATCCATTAATCGAGAATATAATTGACCGATTAATCGACAGTAAAAATAATTATTAGTTGCGGCTCTAGCTTGTGGTGCAGTACAGGCTCCATTAACAACTAAATACATCTTTGGTCTGGACCATGGAGGAAAATTGGATGTATTGTCTTATTTGTATTTGTTGGCTAGTTTAAGGGTTCAGTAAGCTTGAAATGAACCAATTGCCGCGAGTCAACCACGTTCAAAAGCAAAGGTGTTCATACCCGTTCAGAATGGCCCTGCTGTCATATCGTCTTCTGGCTGCATTCTGCCTCTTCACGTCTTTGTAGTCTCACCACAATGGGTCGCACAAATTAACAGTGCACACTTTCTAGACCTTGAAAGCTTTTTTGGCGTGACACTTTGCACTTATGAAACATGGTGAACAAGGTGAGTAAAAGAGAGCTTGAATAAAAAGTTAAAGACGTTCCAATATTTTTTCTGAAGGCCGTCCGCCATTTTGACAGATTACAACACTGAGGACGCACTCACAGTTGGCCCAGATGATCCGTGCCGTGCTTTAGCGTGACTGGCCCTCCTCCCTCTTCCCCGCGGCCCAGGCCCACTTACACTCACATAACTTGAAATGAATTTTGGCGGCATCTTTTTAAATGTCCGTTGCGGGAAACACTCACTCACTCACTCATCACATTCATCTTCAACCACTTATCTGGGATCGGGTCTTGGGGGCAGCAGCTCTGGCAGGGGACCCCAAACTTCCCTTTACCGAGCCACATTAACCAGCTTTAACTGGGGAACACCTCCCTAGGGAGGTGCCCAGGGGGCATCCTTGCCAGATGCCCGAACAACCTCAACTGGCTCCTTTCAACGCAAAGGAGCAGCGGCTCTACTCCAAGTTCCTCACGGATGCGGGGAACAGTCGCATATAAATACTCTCAGGACCGCCGTCAATGCTTGTGCTCTTACACATGTGCGTGCTCATGCTTGTACATGTGCATCTGTGCTTTAGGGCGTGATCACATTGTCCTTTTGGCCGCGGCCAAAACCGTTTTTTCAGCTAAAGTCTAGTACCTTTAAGCCATGTGAGCGCACCCGCTCCGCGCTCAACTGCGGCCAGCGGACCGTCCACGGCCCGCTTGAAAGAGGTGGGCTTTAGCGGAGCCGTTTGCACATGTACGAGCACGAGCGTGCGCACGTGTACGAGCACGAGCACGAGCCTTACGGCAGTAGCGTTATGTCCGCCTGTTCGGACATGTAAATAGAAGGACGGACCATGCGCGGACATTTAACAACAACAACAATGGCGGTGAAAGGTTCACGTTGGTGTGGTGCGGAGGTGGAGTGTTTACTGCAGATTTGGTCGGATGGAAATATTCAAAAACAGTCGACAAGACGCACAAAAACTCCTAGGAAAGATTTGTAAACAAAGCCACACACACGCGATCGATGCGTGTGACGTGTTACGGCGTGATGGCGTATGGACAGCAAGAAGCATTGGCCGAGGCCCTGGCAGTGTGAGTACAAACCGGTCCGGGAGGACAGTGTGAGTCCGCCCTTACTAAAGTCCACCTCTCGCAACTGGGCCGAGGCCTAGGCACAGAACGCTTGTACTCACACTAGTCAAACAAACTAGACCTTAGCTGTCATTTGTGCTTGGGAATGGTACGAATTGCAAGTGTGAATGCACCTGAGGGTGATCTACCATAACTTTAAGTGATTCACACACCCCACACAGTTGTTGCCGTGAACATATTAATTATTATTGTCCAGTCTCGTCTTCGATCTAACGTGCAGCATGACCTTGTTGTAGCTGCACTGAAGTTATCTGTCTGAGGTAAAGATGCAAGACCTAATGACAGTCACCTCTGCAGCAATCTCCCTTGATCTCCCCAACTTAAGTCCATGAGCACCAGGAGGAAGGTTTGAGTTCAGCCCAGGCTACAGCAGGGTTCAGTTCAGTTCAGTTCAGTTAATATCTTGCAAAAAAGAAAATCATCAAGGGGATTTTTGATAGCATTCCACAAAACTTGGGACCCACTGCTGGCTTTTATTAGTAATAGTCTTACTGTTATTCCTGATGATGCCCCCCCCCCCCCCTTTTCCTTTTCTCTTTAATTACTTTATTCACTTTTATTATTATTTACATTTTCTTTTTTACTCTATTTTGTCAAATTGTACCTTATTATTTACTTGTGTTATATGTTAGTTAATTACCTAGTTATTTACTGTGACTACGTCTGACATTGGTTGTTGGGAGGGATAGTGGGAGAAACAGCATTATGACTGCAACTGCAAAGTGTTGACAATTTTTATACTTTAAAGCTGCACGAAAAGAAAAAGCATCCATTAATGATCCTATGAGATCTTGTCTTAATAATAAAAATGATCATAATAATAAAGTGTCACAGTTCCCACAGATGTGAATTTTTAAGCTCCAAAACACGCAGCTGGAATCTTACAATTTTATGCTGAGGATATGTGTAATCAATTCCCTAATTAGCAACTTAAATGGTTCAACCAATCACCACTACGTCTGACATTGGTTGTTGGGAGGGATAGTGGGAGTCATGTTGGTTTTTTTTTCTTTTTCTTTTTCACTTTAAAGCAGACTGTATCTGTTGTACTTTTTTTTTTTGCCTGCCTGCTAAAACTGCTTTGACATAAAGAGTAGCCGCACAGTCTTTCCTCTCCGTAATCTTATAAATGCATAATCTATATAGTTGTTCTGTACAATGAATTATTAAAAATGAAAATGAATGAATGACAATTAAATACTCATTCTAAAAATGAAATGACAGGTATAAATATATTATAATGGAATATTTGTGACCGCCTCTCCATCCCTGGTTTAGCTCTTTTGCGATTTAACACGGGGGGAAATTGACGATTTGAAAAAAATAAATAAGATTCCTTCTCTGCTAATCATCTTGTGACCCCTCAGATTTATCTTGTGACCCCTTGGAAGGGTCCTGACCCTTACATTGGGAACCACTGGCTTGATACACCCAGAGATATTAAAGACAATGGCGTGAACAGCATGTCACTGTTACGGTAAAGTATGTATATCGTCCAATACATAAACAAAGGTTGCTTCAGGCTTTTAAAATAACCAACGATGCTGCCATTTTCCTAGTGAGGGCGGTCTCAAGTGGTGCAGCTGTCTCTGGCGTTCAAACCAGCTGAGGACAACTAAAGGAAACATGGACAACAAGCATGAGTCCGGACCTTCTTCATTGTGCCAGACCATGAAAATGCCATTATAAGTCAAGGATCTTCTAGTTTTCACTCCTTCATCTACAGGTGAGGCTTTAATCAGGTTTCCCCTTCAAGTTGATCAACCTATCAGCAGCTCTGCTTATTGTTTTTTTCTTTAATCAGCTGTTTGTGGCACGTTCCTGTGTTTTCTTTTTTGTAATGAAGCGTTTCCCTAATTTCCCATCAGGACCAACTGACAGCAGCGGCGTGATGGAGTGGTGGGGGGAGAAGGGAGGGGGGGCTACATGTGTAGACACCCTGAGCTTGCTGTTGAGCTCTGAGCGGCTCCACTCCAGCAGCGGGGGGTTAAGTACCTTGCTCCAGGGCCCTTCCATGGTGGCTGCAGAGGGACAGCAGTGTGTGTCATTTTCCTCGCTCACATTCTCCCTCGCTGGAATAGGGATTCAAAAACAGCAACGCGGTTGCCAAGTTATTGTGCTCTCACTGCAAGAGATAGTTGAAGTGGAGAGGCTGACTGTTACACACTGTACCCCTTACAATCCCATTTTAGCACTGTGTGAAAGAAACTTTTCTCGGTTTTATTCATCCAGAAGCAATTTAATGAACAGGGATATACACCCCATCTCCTTATATCACAGTCGTACGTACAGCGGGGTGGCTGTGGCGCAGCAGATAGAATGGGTCGTCACTAATTTCAGGGGTTGGCTGTAAGTGGGTGAAATTGTAAACGGCTCTGGATAAAAGCTCTATATAATTGCAGTCCACAGTGTAGTCTAAACTGGGAGCTGGCCAGTAAAACCAGGGTCCAGGCCTTAAAAGCTGTTCTGAATTTTCAAATCTATTTTCATATGTCTGATTCCTCTACACAACAATGAATTCAAAATTCAAATCAAGCGGAGAAAGAGAATTATATTTCTCTTCAGTCAGCTGGTGGCCACTCAGTATTCTTTTATACCTCAAACATCTTGCGGCCTCCCCAGTGTTAAAACCCTTAAAAAGCACTTCTGCCTGTGTGAGTCTTTGTTCTTATGTCCTCTGCTGCATGTGTGATGACTTCACTGAGGAGTGTAAGACAATGCAATAGTGCACTGCATAGATCAGGGCCGCAACTAACAATTATTTAAATTACAGATTATACTGGATTTTTTTTATTAGGGTTTTTTTTTAATTGTGACTAATATATGTGGGCCTACTTAGCAGAACAATTTACAGTGTGAAAAAGACAACCTGTCAGTGCTCTCTGCTGGACAAACTACAGGTGAGACTGCACCTACCATCTGCCTGTGAATGTTCTAGTTTGTCCAGGTCATCGTTATTCCCAAAGCAATTTCACTCAAAAGCAACTGGACTTGGTTATTAATAATATTAATTAATAACCAAGTCCAAGCTGCTTTTGACTGAAATTGCTTTGGGGTGTACCTTACAAAGTGACACAGTGCTACTGATATACTGTGTATGTATATATACAGTATATTGTATTGGGTGATTTATCAGTCTGTTAAAAATGTATGTTTCAATTCATAGTCAATGAATGCCATCACAAGTTACTAAAGCCCAAGGTGACGTGTTCAGGTGTTATGCTGTGTCCAGCTGTGTCCAGCTGCTAGAAATATTTACCCCAAAGATATTATTTCACTCTCAGCAAAACAGAAAAGCTGCAATTTCTTAATAATGACATTTAATGGATCATCAAAATCGTTTCTGATTCATTTCCAACTATAAACGAATCACTTAGGAACCGTTGGATCAACAAAGAAGTCACTCCACAGCGTGTGTATCCCTCACACTTCTGTAGTACAATAGTACATTTGATAAAATAAAATAAAAACATTACTGGAGGCTACCTTCAAGAGGAAGCAAGCCGAATGTTACGCCTTAATGCAGACCCAAGAGATGCACGATCCACACACATGCAACGTGATGTGGTGCCACTGACATCCCAGCAGCATCACAGCCAACTCCATGTGTCCATCATCCCCCGAAGCCCCCCACCAGGACCACGTGTGCTCCACCAGGTAAACTCACCTGTTCACCCACACATCTCTCTAAGTACATCTCATTTTCAGGGCTGGAATGAAACAAACAGTGTGGGATCGAAGTGTCAAACTTCTGTTGTTGGCTCACGTTCATTCACACTGTCCCTGCATCACTGTACATCACCGGGGCACCGCTCCGTCACACGGACCCCCGGTGCGGGCTCACGTTCAAACCCAACATTCCTTAATATCACAATGAGACAGTCAAAGAGCGCGTTTGCGCTCTCGCGTATGCGTGTGCGTGTGCGTGTGCGTGTGTGTGTGCAGACTGCGTGTGCGCGCTGAGCCCCCCCGGTTGGTCTCAAGCAACAACGGCTGCTCTACGGTGACAAAGAAAGAGGGTTTTGCTCGATTTCTCCGGGACTCACTTTTGCTGCCTCTCCAAAGAAAAAAAAAAGGAATTTAACCCTTTATTTGAGCACAAAAGCGGGGATGCCATGTACGCTCACCCTTCTTTAAATACACACGCACAATAATAAAAGGAGAAAGCAGTGCGCGCAGGACTTACCATGGTTGTTCAAGCTCCCAGTCCCTGAAAAAGTCGAATTCAAAGAGATCCATTGCCGCTTCGGCTGGTGGTGTTGGTTGTTAAAATCCAAAGCTGGTGCTACGTGGTTCTACATAGGCTACTGATACTGACTGACTGACTGTGTGAGTGAGTGTGTGTGGTTGTGTGAGTGAGTGAGTGTGTGTGTGTGTGTGTGTGTGTGTGTCAGAGAGGAGGGAGAGTAGACACAACCGGCTGCCGCTGCCAGGAAGCTGCTACGTGGTCGAGGCAAGCTGACAGGCAGGCAGAGGTGGAGGGAGGGAGAGAGCGCACACACACACTCACTCACACTCACACACACACACACACACACACACACACACACACACACACACACACTGGAGAAGGCTGAAGAATACAAGTCACACTGAGATATTCACTGCAAACATGTTCCTTCATGACAAGTAGAGCTATTTATACTGCACGGATCTCACCAAAATAAACCTTAGTCACCCCAAAAAAAGAAATGTGTCACTTAATGTGAAAGAGTGACCTGGCAAAAGCTGGGAAAGGATTTAAAGAGCACTAATTCTGCTTGGTGATACAGATGTAACCAGATTCATGTGGCAGGAAACCGAATAGTGACGTGTCATTTCACTGTCAGAAATCATCCCTGGTGCACTATATGTCCTCATGAGTCAGACACATGACGATCTACAAAAGGTCACTTCTTGGCGCTTATTCCTATTCCACATAAGTACTGTATGCGTACTTGCTCAATGATCTGTGAGGAGTCTGTGTTCCATCCCAGGGTTTGTAGTAACGTAAGGAACCATACAGAGGATTTTTAGAATGACTCGAGCCTCCAAGATGCTCCCAAGCAGACTCATACAAGGACCCCACGGATGCCTCGTAGTTTTATTTATACTATTGCTGGAGTCTGCTTGGACTCTGTGAGCTGACCCTTGCAGACGCAAAAGGTATAATGATCTCTTGTGTTAAAGTGTAATGCAAGCGCAAAGTCATCCCATGGCACCTACATACATCAAATAAGCCATCAAGACAGTTTTTTCGTGTAACAACTATTAACGGAGAAATCAGGTGGAGGTGCTAACAGACAGATGTGGCTAACACTGATTAGCTCGGGGCAGCACGGTGAAAGCATTAAAACGTCTTTTTTAACCACTAATACTGCTCAAAATAACACCAAACCTCTGCAGTGGCACAATAAGAGTTCCTACATATAAAACAAAGCACCAAAAACGTAGTTGGTGAACACAGAGTTTATTAAAAGAGTGTTTTAAAGACTTACCAACTGGCCCCTGTACCAGCTCCTCTCGTAGTAAAGTCCATTCAAGTAAATTACCAAAGTAAATCCAAAAGGAAGGAGCCTATTGGTGCTATTGTTTTCTGTGTAGGGACTCTTATCATGCTGCTGCAGAGGTTTGCTGTTATTTTGAGCTGTATTAGTGGTTAAAAAAGACGTTTGAATGCCTTCACCGCAATGTCCCAAGCTAATACGCGTTAGCCACATCTGGCTGTTAGCGACTCTCCTGGATTTCTCCATTAATATTTATTTGATGTATGTTAGTACCGAAAAAGACCATGGGATGATTTTGCGCCGGAGTTACACTTAACTCACGGCTAAAATTCATGGGGTGCATAAGTGGCTTTTTGCTGCATGCCCACAGCCGAGCGAGCACATTATATCCAATCGAAGCTGCTACATGAACCACGGAAGCCTTGTGCACCTGTGCGGGTGCTGCACGGCTCAACTCTATTTTTACATGGTTTGTCTTCTTTCTTTCTCTACATGCGTCAATCTGTGCCTTTAGACGATTATTAAGATGCATCTCTCATTGTACCAGAAGGCATTGTGAGGCGGCACAGCTTCTAAACCGGCAAAACCAACCTGTGTTATCTCTTAGCAATTTAAATCTGCACACAGGGAAACTGGCAGCAGCCGCATGCTTCTGACACTGCGCTTCCTTTCCCCATGTATTTTGGCTGTAAGGCTACATTCACACCGAATCAGGCATTGTGGCAAAAACACCGGTCCTCCCTTCCATTTGAATTTGAGTAGTGCCTTTAGGCTGCAGCAGGTCTGCAGGGGATGCTAAAAAAAATACGGCGAAAAAAAGTTGAAACACAATCAACTTTTGAAGAAATGCAATCCGACATCATGTTGTGGTGGCCAATCAAGTATGTTACCAGCGGTCAGACAAAACCCAGTTTGTGGGGAAGACAGTGGAGACAGACAGACCATTTAAGTGACACTCCCACCTTTTGTCTTGACTCCGCCTAGCTCCACTCAACCATCTGGATTCGCTCCATAGGAAAGGACCAAAAAAATGGTCAGGCCAATCAGGACCGCCGAGCGGGGTTTAATAGATGTGAAAAGGCAGAGAAACGACTGTGGCGGCTCGCATCGAGGAAGCAGCCGTCAACATGGATGCCGCTGTTTCATCCGTGTTGTCCAATCAAACGAATATTTCTTCTTTGAAAGAACACCAGAGAACGGCTCTGAAGGCTTTTGTTGGTGGAAACGATGTCGGCTGTTCTGTTTAGCTTTTCCCTGTGTCACTCATCAGCATCACAGCTTGGTTTCGATGTGAGTGGTTGAAGTAGTACGTCAGTGAAGATGACGGACAAGTGGTTTATCCAATCCTATGCAAGGATTTTTGATAAGGCCCAGCCTCCTGAAATCGCTTCCCAGTCAAGCGATTCCAGATGGATGAGTGAAGCGAGGCGGAGCGAAATTCCCTGCGCTGAACGCCCTAACGCCTGATTTGTGGTGAATGCAGGCTAACCACACAATTTGGCGCCACAAAGAGTCTCAGATTTTTCAAATTATTTCTTCTGCATTTTATTTATTTATCAGTTCTGTAATCTTTTCTGTAAATTGTATCTCCCTACCTAATCGTCTAAATGTTGTTTCAAGGCCCTCTCCAAGCTGGCTGAATATATCATTGTGATATTTGTGATAGCTGTGGCCCTGGTAGAGTAGTATCATTTCTGTTGTTTGTTGAGGTAAGTCTGAATGCAAAGAGTAGGATGACCATGGAATTCTGCATTCTTCATCTAATCAGTTGAAATCACAAGCAGTACAGAAAAACAACCCATTCTCAGGAACTCAGGTCCTGCTCATGGGCATTTCTCCATACACAGAACATGAGTCATCGAAAGTGAAGGAGAGTAACCGCACACTGGTTTACAGCTCCCCAACTTTACTGGACTCAACCGGTTTCATTTCAGCCCTACCAGGTATCCATTTGAGTGGAACGGCAAACGGGAATTTCTCCTCTGGCCCTGGATGATTTGTTTTTGTACTGGATGTTGTTTGGATTTGTTGAAATATTGTTCAGGCAATTACTTGATTCCCCATTATTGAATTTTTGCATGTTGTTTTTTTCTTTTTAAAAAAAAACAAATTGGCATTTTGTTTTTTTCACCCTCCATTTGTACTTGTTTATGGAACTTTTTTATTATGCTGCACATCTTGCACATATTGTATCTCAGTGGGACCTTTCTGGTTCAATAAAGGATGAATAATAATAAAAAAAAATGTTTTGTTTATGCCATTTTAGTGAAGGATCCACACTCTTGCTCTTGTTTACCTGAACTGCACAGAATCTGCCCTGTGCGCTCTATTTCCATCATAGTCCGTGTTTAAACCAAACTGTAGGCTGAACTGTGAGAACGAGGGCAAATGTTTGCTCTTTACTTTTCTGGATTACGAAAGAATGATTCTGCCAGTGCCATCGGACTATTTTTCACTCTGAGCTTGAAGCAGTCTAGCTCCAGTTTAGTCCAATAAAGTTCCGCAGCTATAATCCACTGTGTGGTCACCCTCTGCTTTTCCCGTCCCTGGCTCTGCTGCACCTGCTAAATATAGGCTTGGATATCCAAACAGCTACTCCTCTGTATCTCCCAAACTTACAAGATCTATATTTTACCTCTTCTGTCCATTTGGTGTGAAGCAATGACTTGTCATGTACAATTTACTGATGGTAACATTTCATCGTCCCCTTGTTTGCACTCAATCCCTGTAATTTGGTGCCACTAGAGCAAAGTTCCCTCGTGCCGATTCAGTGGAATAGTGCCAAGAGGCATCAAAGCAGGAAACTAGTGTGTTCCCTTAAACATTTTCCACTGCACACTGCTTAGCAGGGGGTCTTTGAACCCTCCACAAACTGTACTTGTCCCCAGCTTTTGTATCTTTATCCCACCACTTCACCTTTGTCTGAGTTGAGGCGAGGCAGCAGCGTGTTAATAGCAGTTTAGCAGCCCACCATCCTCACTCTCTATCACACTCTTGTGCTGCAACACATGCCCAGTGGCACGTTTTACTGTTTACGCCTTGCTATGAATAATGATTGACCAGATGGTTGAAACTTCGCGCTCAGCATGTGCTGTAGCGGTATTGCTGCAACTGTGCTGTCTTTGTGACATCACCGTCCTCTCCTTTTGAAAACAAAGTCCTCCTACGCAGAAGCATGTTTTTACTCGTGATGAGGGAACACGAGAAGTCCAAATGTATCGGAAGTAATATTTTGAAGATATACTGCGGGCTGTATGAGCGTGTGTGTCTCTGTCTTGGATGCTGCGTGTGTGTTTGTGTGCGTGAGTATTTTGGTCTGGTCTGGGGCAACATGCCAGCACTACTCTGCATCACGCTCCGCAAGTTCAAACAGCAGCCTCAGATGAAAAGAGGAGGA
The DNA here is from genome assembly GCF_963691815.1 of Echiichthys vipera. NCBI lineage: Eukaryota > Metazoa > Chordata > Actinopteri > Perciformes > Trachinidae > Echiichthys > Echiichthys vipera. Next base: position 24,935,198 of record NC_139831.1, read on the forward strand.
GAGATGAGAAGAAAAGAGACTTAACCATAGAGCATGATAGGAATAAAACACTACCCGCCATAAGCAATACTGTCTGAAAGTGCTGCTTCATGACCTTGATCAATTCCAGCCATTTCAACCTCACAAATCAATATTCCAGACATCTCCAGACCTTAAAAACACCACATCAAAATTCAACCAATTTTCAAGGATTTTAGGTACCTGCGGGAACACCAGGTTTTATGTGTGTGTGTGTGTGTGTGTGTGTGTGTGTGTGTGTGTGTGGTGTGTGTGTGTGTGTGTGTGTGTGTGTGTGTGTGTGTGTGTGTGTGTCTGTGTGTGTTTGTGTGTGTGTGTGTGTGTGTGTAAGAAAGGCTGTCCAAAACTAGGTCAGACACTGAGAGACAGAGAATGACTGGAGAGAGGCAGAGGAAAGAATAGATGTGGCAGAATTTTAAAAAGCAATTGTAGGATGAGTTGATGGCGAATTGGATGACAAAAAAAAGATAGAGAGGCATTAAGACAAAACATAATTAAGGGTAAATATACAGAGAACACATAAATTAAATTCCAACTCATTACGCAGTCTCTACTACAACCAGAGAAGCTGTTTGTTTAGAGATTTTTTCCCCTTTTTTTTCCGTTGGTGTCATTTGCAGTTAAAGCCACAGCTGTGCCGGTAATTTATATCGAAATGATGACACAGAGTTAGAGTCTCTCTCACACACACAGAGCCAAAAAGAAATACAAAGTGAAAGAAAAGTCAGGACCGAGTTCTCAGCTTTTAGCTCATTATACTTGCTGTGTATCTTGCAGAAGTTGAGAAGTGCATGTCATGAATTTTCAATATGTGCCCAGACTTTTCTCATGCTCCTCTCCTCCTCTCTGTGTCTTTCTGGTACATGAAGAGGAGGTGGAGCAACACGGTACCACAGCACCCCCATGTGGCTAGAAAAAAAAGTATTAAATTCTGAGAAGTGGTAAGTTGAATCTTATTTTTTAACCACACATTTGGAAAATAATCTCTTGCGGAAGAGCAGCAGCGTGACTCCACAGAACACAGGAAACAACTTGTTTGCAGAAGTTGATAAGATGGTTGGATGCACCTTTTTCTCACAAACCTTGAAAGATAGTCTGAGAAGTTAGTCTCATGATCTACCTCTTTCTTCAAATCTTTTTTTTAACGTATTTTCTGAGGACACTTTAGTGCAAGTCAGCTTACATTATATCTGGATCCACTTAAAGGTCCCATATAATCAAAAGTGAGATTTCCATGTCTTTTTATTTATTCATTATAAAGCCGGGTCTTGGTGTTGAATAAATACTCTGAAAGTATCCACAGAGAAATGCACACAGCCTGTATCCAGAAACTGTGTCTTTAAACGAGCCGTCAGGACTTCTGTACGTTTGTGATGTCACAACGATACTATATAGAGGTAGAAAGTGCTGTTACAATGATTCTTTGGTTGCAGTAATGGTGCAGAGATGCAGAGAGTGCAGATGCAGAAGACCCAGAGCAGACTGGGCTTTTTCAGGAGGGGGTCTTAAAGAGACAGTTGCTAAAACTGAGCGTTTCAGACAGAGGGTGAATACAGGTATATTCAGACAGTAAGAGAAAAATAATTAAATAAAAAAAGAATGTGCTTTTTGATCATTTAAGCATGAGGACATGTTGTAGTAGAAACCAAAGATACAAGAATGAACCTGAAAATAAGCATAATATGGGACCTTAAATTGCCCTGTTCATTTTTGGGCTGTACAATACTTAATGCGTATTCTACTTCTGCCATGTGGTTTTAAGATGGTCTATTGCTGCATGCATGTGAGAATAATTGGAAATCTTAGATACTTAGTGCGAAACTCTCAAGTTTGAGTTGTCGTCATATTACGCAGAAACATGGCAGAAAGTAAACCTGAAAACAAGTCAGGTAATGTTATATTTCAGTCGTTTTAGAGAAAGTCGGCTACTGGTGCAGAAACAAGTCCGGGACAAAATCCATTAGAAAAAATAAGCTTCAAATTGGAAATACTGGAAACAAATATAACACGTCTTCTCTGTAGCGTCCACATTGTTTCCACGTTACGACGAGAATGTGAATGCACCATTATAAAGTTTAAACAAATGACTGATGACCCTAGCTAATGAACTTAATGCAGCTTATAACTGTGGGTTCCTAATCATCATCACACAAGCTTTACCAAACTTGACTTAAACTTTACTTTAGTTCATGTATGGAAATAAGAAACCAGATGTCTAAGTCCTGAAGGTGTAGTTAGCTAGCTGAAAGACTGAATCTAATTCTAATATGTGGAACCAGGTGAAGCAGTTAATTATCACCAATGACTACATTTCAAGCCTTTACCACTATACTAGTCTTTTAGGGACTGAAACTGAATGAAGAAGGGAAACTACAGCACATAGCCTCTCAGCTTCCATTTCCCACAGAAAAAAGTGCTTTTATCAAAAAGTTATAAAGCTTTTAGAATGATTAAATTAGCATTTAGAGCAATTTCAGAAGCGGCAGCGGAGCACAAGAGTTTGGCCTTGGTTCTCGATTGTCGCTGTGCTCAATAGCCCCACGAGGGAGCCTTGTATTATAATCTTCTTTTATCCTGAGCATCCTCGGTCAGTTTACTAATGGACCAAACATGCTGATCCTATTCGAGGCCACAATGCTTTAGCATACAAGGTTGTAATGAACGGTAAAGAGGTGTGTCCTTGAATTAACCAAGAGAGGATGGATCCAACTGAACACCGCAGAAACCAAAACAAAATCTCAAGATTCAGTAGGCTATAATGGCCATGTGACGTGTGACATCACTTTCATGTTTTCCACCAAAGTCATGTTGTCATACATGTTACAAACAGAAAGAAAATGAAGCTATCTGGATTTTTATAGCAACAATGGATCAACTGACTGTAATGTGAAAAGTGTCGCTCTTTGACAACGAATGACCACCCAACTCTGCAGTTCATTCAGCTTTATGCAGCATGTTTAGCATCTTTCAGCTCATCTTCTATTGCAGAGAGCTGCTTTCAATGGTAAAGCTCTGATAAACCCACTGTACACTACCTGCCCAGCAACAAATGACAAAGTTAGTGACTAGCTGGTGAACATAGTGGAGCATTTAGTAGACAAAGCCAGATATTTACCACAGGTGTTGGTAGAGACAAAAAAGAGCTTTATATGAGAGCGAATATATGACAAATGTACCTACATTCATTATGTGGCCTTGGAGACTCTAAAGGAATGCTAATGTTGCTTCATGTTTGCTGAATGTGTAAATGGCTAGCTGTTTAACATGTTAAAGGTTGAATACATGTATGTAGAATCTTTATTAAAAGATTAAAAAAATATAATACACCCAATGGGGCATTTTGAGGGATACAGAATGAAAATATTGCTTTTCTATAAATAAAATTTGATGGGTTTGACATTGTACCAGCCAATAGCGGCCGGTATTGCTAGGGTTGTCTGTTGTTGGGTGCAGCTACTGTAGGCTGGTACTGGGTGAAATGGAGTTTGCCAAACCTACAGCTGAGTTACCGGAGACAGGCAAAAACCAGAGTCAGTATAGTTCATATTCACTCCATGGACTGAGATAAAGGAGTTCAACGGCGAAATTGCTAGGTTTCTCCTTGATCAGTAGGCTGTAGCGGTAACGGCGAACGCTAACTGTCAGTCAAACCCGTCTGCAATACTTGTTTTTATGGTGCGATTTGCCGGAGGGGATGGGTTTAAACAGGCTCAAACAGACTCAGGTCTCCTGTAGGTTATTGTGCTTTTAATTTCTTTGTTGTTGCAACTACGATCTTGAGACACTAGAGAGCGGTGTTCTACTCATTCTCCATATTCAACCTTTAACCAATGTCAACCAATGTTGTGTTTTTAACTTGTTGCTGCCCAGGTAAAACAAAAAAAATGCTGCTTTAATATTCAATTAGTTTTCTATAGCAGCATTTTATTAGCCATGCTAGCGGCATGGCTCCAGTTATGTTGGCCTGTCTGTCTGTCTGTCTATCTGTATGTTGGCCTGTCTGTATGGTGGTCCACCACTTTAGTCCAGACTGAAATATCTCAACAGTTATTAGCCAAGTCCAATACTAATTTTAACTAAGACTATGTTTTATAATCAAACACCTGCAAAAGCCTCAGCTATAAACTGTGTTTTTGCTAATTAGCAAATAGTAGCATGCTAACATGAGTAATTAAGATGGTGACATGGTAGCCTAAACATTATACCAGCCAAATATTAGCATCTCTTGAGTACAATTTCACAGAGCTACAGCTGCTAGCATGGCTGTAGACTCAGTCATCAGTTTTGTCACTATGTTTTTTAACCTTGAAATCAATGTTTCTTTACCACTCAAACAAGTAGCCTAAGATAAAGCCCTCAACAGCTAAAACCGCAAATGTTTTACTTTAACAGTGAGCAGGCGGATACATCTGCACCATGCTTTATCTGGTGTCTACTCTACTATTTATCTATTATTATTCATTTAGTATCTAGTCTGCTATTTATTCTTGCATCATGTGCCAGCAGTCCTACAGTGTGGTCTGGCAGCTCTACTGGCCAGACCGCTCTGGGAAAGGCAGGTAAATCACTAAATTCCAAAATCCTGTCAAATTCGACATTTTAACCCATAACTTATTGTGACAGATGTCTGTGTTGAATGTGTGGGTAAAGAGGGGTTCAAGTGGTAGATATAAGGCCAGGCAACATGAGAGTATCTGCTCTGTGCTTGGGTGAGTGCAGGATTTAAAGGCAGCTTAAGGGTGAGTTAGGTCAGGGCAAGAGAAAGGTGTTGCCTGTCAGAGGATTTATGACGGCACAGCCTGATACCCACTGCAGGGCCAATTGATAGGTCGAAACATCATTAACATTAGCACTGGGCTTCTATAGCAATGCTTGTCACTACCCGATCTGTACCGCAAACACGATTTGTTCAGGTCCTTTCCCCTGACCAATTGGCTATTCTGACCCTAACCATTCAAGGTCACTGCCTAACCTCAAACATCTTCACTCATATATATATATTAAAAAAAAATCAGGATTCTGGTACGAATCGGGCAGCCACAATGCTCACTCAAGTTTGACATTTCAATATGTGCCGATTGCTGACAGTAAATTCCTGATAGCCATAAAATGCAGAGATCAGCCGGAGCACACAGAGGAAGATCGACCTTTATTTATTGAAACCGCTTGCATACAAAATATATTGCACTATTACCAGACATGTCAACCCATACATCTTAAATGCTAGTAGTATGTACAAAAGGAAACAAAAAATGCTCAAAAGTGCACACAAGGTTTACAGCTTTTTTGACTACCCTGGTTTAAGTATCTACAGATTCTCTGCGTGTCTTCATTTTCTGGTAACCACAACGTGTCTAGTTAATAATTGTTGATGTGACATACAGTACATTCTGCAAATAAATGACTGTTGAAATCTACTGTGGACTGAAAAGCCATGTATCTCATTTTCTGAGATTCAACTGGACTCAAGACTTAGTAAAAGATGGATGCAAAATGGTATTTTGAGACTCTTTTACAGTTAAAAGGATTGAAAGTGTCTGAACTGAATTGGGACTCCCCAATTCAACTTATTGTGCTTTCTGCATTATCACTGTATATTTGACATATGTAGGTTGGGTCTATAATTCCATCATTTGACCAGCAAAACAAGAGTGAGAATTGATTAATTCAGTCGAATGCCTCGTGGACTTAAATGAAGTGTCCCTTGGGGCTGACGAAGAATCAACGTCATTTACGCAAAATGCAGATTAAATCACTAGCAATCATCTTCTACAACCCACTGGATCATGGGTAAAAAAAAACAATACACTTTGTGCACCAGGACATTAGAACGGCACACAATCACGACAGTTGAATATCAAGAAAAGCGACTACCCTGCATTTTGCGGGAAAACACCCTCAACAAACAGTGAACAAACCTACAACTATCATCAACACTGTCAACTGACATGAAACGTTTCATTATGTGAACAGCTGCCAAAACGGATTTTCTAAGTACCAGTCTTAAAACGTTTCATGTGAATACAGTGACTCCCTATCACAATCCATCTTTAAGTATTTTGTGGTGTCGTGTGTTCCAAATTAGGTATGTTATAGTACTGTTCTAATGCACTGGAGACAGAAGATTGCATTGAGGACGGTGTCATGCCAAAATAACAAACATAAGACTACTACAACTAAGCATGAACGTCCTCAGCAGTGTTCTTCAAAGTGTCATCAGGTATCCCATTAGACGCCCTACATTGCCAGGATGAATCAAAATGTACAAAATGTGGGAATTAAATGTGTGCATGCTGTTCCTTGTCTTATACTTTGGTTTGGGATCTCAAATGTTTTTTCCCTGCAACTTTCCCTATGACCACATTTGCAGTGTTTTCACGAGGCTAGATACCAGACCAATACGCTACATTTCGTTTTCTGCCATGATCAGTTGAAGAAGTTGTTTCCATTGTAGGCCACTTGGGGAAAAAAGCAGGAATGGATAATGATGTCACAACCAGTTAGTTATAGGAGACTCTTCATTAAAATCCCCATTGTAGAAATGCTTCATTAGCACCGATTCTTTAAAGACCCCAACTAGTCAGCATGCACCAGTCCCCCCTCATCTTTTTTTTAAATGTACATGTTCCACTATAGTACAAGGCTAGGCTTCACGATTACGGTTTGTCAGTAATCCCCCTAGAAATCAAATCAAAGCATAATAAAGCCATTAATCAACATTTGTTGGTTCAATTCCAGCAGTTAGAAAGTCCTGGTGTTTGGAGGCACAATAAAATACACCAACAAGCAGGTTGAAGCTCAGTCACAGATGCAAAGGAATTCATTGTCTCTGGCGTGACACAACAGAGCTCATGTGAAGACGGGACCCGTGTAGACTCACTGTCTCCTGTAGCCCCGAGGTCTGTAACACCTTCCAAATGCATCGGACGTGCATATGCTTCTTCTTGTCAGTTCAAGGGGAACTGCACTGCTTTACACCAGTCAAAAAGAAAAGAATAATAAAATGTGAATCGAAATGAAACGCCTGTCATTCTCTATCATTGACTGACTGAAAGAACAAGCTAAGTCTCTCCAAGTCCAGGGAATGACCAATACTCTTTTATCACCCTCAAAATATAGGGAAATCCCACCATAAAACATTATTCACAAATTCACTCAAAAGTAATGTGTTGATTTTGTGTTAAAAAAATATTTTAAAAAGATACAGTCAAATGACAAAAATCGATACCATCCGAGTATCTGTGCATATTGAGGGACAAAAATCTACAGAATGTGGTTTTGCGGGGACTCGCATGCAGAAACACGCCCACTTTTTTACATCTCTGTTTGTGTTTGCAGTAAACAAATTCAATATCTGGTCATTAGCTGAAGAGTTGTGGGCGTCTTAGGAAATTACGTTCCCATAAAACAATGACGTTCCACAGACTGGCACACATCGTTAAGCAGTCATTTAAACATGTGGTTATTCTTGAAAATCAAAACAAAACTACTTGGTAAGGTTTAGAAAAAGATAGGGGTTTGTGATAAAAAGTATGTTTGTTATGGAAATTCAATTATTTACACAAGTTAAGTATGTTGTATGTAGGTTAAGTTAGTTACGTAAACAATTCGAAGCTGAATTTTTGTTTCACGTGGGACATGATCAGCAGTCTTTTGGGTTAAATTCCTGTGTGTGTTCGACCCATCCATCCATCCTGACCTCGTCTGTAGACGTTTTTAGAAACACATTAGTGGTACACCAAACGTATCCGGCACACAACACACTTCCCTTGAAACTTATTCAAGAATGCAGTTTCATTGTATGGGAACGTCATTACTAGGAGCTGTGGTAGTATTTTAGAAATTCAACGACCCAGGCTAGTTATTCCCCAAAATGTCTTATCTATTCCTTTAAACTTTAAGTACCCATAATAACTTCAGCGGTTGAAAACCTACGGATGCCTCATTTCCACTGCACGGTTCGGCTCGACTCACTTTTGGTATCAATACTTTTCTCTTTTTGTTTTCCACTGCTGATAGTACCCCCTTAGTGTGGTCGGGGTTCTCAGCTGCGAGAAGCTGCCTTGACATCATCCTTAACTTGACCAAACAGTGGAACATCTGTACGTACTTTGTTACTTGTCTGCTTAGAATACAGTGTAGTTTTCCGCCTGCAAAGTTGCAAAATCTGTAGAGTGAATTTAACGGTATTAAAAATGGTGGTTTTGTGAAGGATGTCCCGTGTTGCACATTGTTCTAGTGATGATTGGCCTGCAGTGTTTCTACTCCACCTTCTAGTACCAGCTCAGTTTGCATTAAAACTGACCGAGGTAGCACAAAAAAAACGGCCGTGCCGTGCCGCACCATGCAGTGGAAAACGGGCATAAAGGGACACTGATCAGGATCAGGTCGGACGACAAAACACTGATCCACCCAAAATGTGGAGAGTAATCGAATAACCAGAAAAGTTGCTGCTTTTAGTCAGTAACTGTGATATGTTTTCACAGCAGGAAAAAAAGTATCCAGATGCCCATGGAACCTTCCATCTTTATGTTCAGAGTGTTCCAAATGATCATATTTACTTCAGAGTAGGGTGAGAAATTTCTCCGGACATTGTGAAAACACGTTATTATTACAATCCATTATAATTACTGTTCTCCGTAAGGGGCAAAACTACCTACTTTAAAAAAGGCCACCAAACTTAATGCTAACTAGTAAAAAAAACTGAAAATGAACCCAAACTTCCACCGAAAATACTGTCACCAGGACAACCAGGCCTGTCTCATAAATCCCATGAATGAACTTCACACGGTAAAGGACTGCTCATCTCAACATGGAAATTCAGTCACTATGTCATGTCCCAATTAAATTCAAATTCTGTGCTGGTTTTCCTTCATGAATTCAGTTTTAGGGTGGACTTTCCCTATCAAACTCACCCTCTCCCAGTAATGTAACACTATTTTTCAAGCTTGCGGCACTATGGACATTGCATTATTAATGACAGCTGTGTGTGACTCAACCCTGCTATAGAGGATACTATTTTTTCACACATCATTAAGTTTATTATCAAGAGCTCTAGCATTTGACTGATATTAAACAGCAAAAAAAAGAGAAAATATCAGGATAAGTGCACATTTGAAACAATAGTACAAATCTTTTCTCAGACAAATAATGACATCATTATATACAGTATGTCACCCTCCCTTCTCCCCCCCCCTCCCCAACAGTTTTTTTTAACAATACAAAGCAACTCCATACTGTTGATGCTCTATTAACAATATAGAGGCTACTTTCACTTGAGCCGTTCGCCGATGCACTGCAGAGAATGCTTACTGGGATAAAAATGCAACATGGCCGCAGTGTGCACGGCGAGTGAAAGCAGAGGTCCTAACAGGTTAGTGGGAGAGGGATTGACAGTAATAATACTTTTGAAAAAGAAAGATGAGAACTTTAAAAAAGCCAGTTTTGTGATTCGTTACTCATGTTACATAACAATTTCTTGTGTTTCTAAAAGGTCCCCAAGTGTCATCGACTCTAAACCGATGGTTGTCAGAACTCGTCACTGGCTACTCCAGCTGAAATCAGATCAAGGAGAAAAAAGTATCACTGACTTTAAAAAACAAATCAAAACAACTAAACTTATGTATGTCTCTTTTAAAATGTTGGAACCTACAGAAAGTCTCCAAAATCCATACTAAAGATGTACATGCATCGCAAGACTAGAAAGGGACCTCTGGTAAATGATAAGACCTGACTCAACCTTTGAAATCTTTTCACTTGCTTACTTCAGTTACATGTGAAGGGCAGAGGGGTAGTGAATAAAGATACGCCACATTTTGCATCTCAAGATAACATTGTAAAAAAAAAAAGGGCTATGTGTGGAGAGTTAGCCATCTTTGACTTTGTAACCGGACCAAAGGCGCCAATTTAGCCACTCAAGCCCATGAACTGCACTGGTCTATCAAAGTACCTGAATCCATTTCACAAATCAACTGAACCAGGTTGTACGCTACGGGCTTAAGTTTGTAGACTGTACAAGGATACAACACCAATGTTTAAAATAGACCAAGTGGTTAAAGCAGGCGGTTTCCTGGACACACCCTTTGAGTTAAAAGGAAGCTCAGAAATACTCAGCGTTGCCAGCGGTAACCCTGGGTATGTCAGTGATGTCACTGCAGGAAGTAGCCATCTTTACATATCTGGTCTATTATCAATGTCTCATCATCCCTGATTTACATGTCTAGGTTGTGATACTAGCCACAATTAAAGGCACATGTCACACAAAATATGGCGAGGTTTCTCTGAGCATTCACAGCTTTCTAACAGTTTCCCCCTTTTAATAGTCTAATATTATGTGGAAATCTCACTTCTTTACGATTTAAAACATCTGTTGAAAATGGGGCACAGTGGCTATTTTGAAGTCGATCTAACCTATTGTAAAGTGATGTTATGCTATACTTGCTAATGAACAGAGGAATAGTTCACAATTTTAGGAATTAGAAGATCAACACCCCTCAGCGGCCAATTAGCTTAGGTTAGCATCGCATGCAAACTGGAAGCAGAGGGTTACAAGCTAGCCACAGTCACTGTGCCTGGTCAAGAACTACACATTTGCTAAGCTATAAACCCACCCAAATTTAGTTTTTACATTTCAGTTTTTGTACAGGTAAACAGACAAGATATGACATGTTGAGTTGTGTTTGGACAGAGCCGGGCTAGCCGTTTACCCATTTCCAGTCTTTGGCTAAGCTAATCGCTAATTCTTGCTCCACCTTCATGTTTGCCGTATGGAGGTCAGGGTAGTATCAATGTTTTTATCAAGTTTTAGCAAGAATGTGAATTACTGTTAGCAAAAATTGTAAAAAAAAATAAAATAAAATAAACAAAAGCGCATCACAAGGAAGGAAAGATAAATTTAGAGGGCAACTTTAATGGACCAAATTTGTCGGTTTAAACACCTGATTCCTCAACATTTGCACAAAGCAACACCAATGATTGTAGCTAATCAGATTTGTTCGTGAGGAGTTTTAGGATGCTATAAAATATTTTTAATGAAATGTCGATAAGCCTATGAATGCACAGAGAAACTTCGAGAATTTTCTTTTTTGCTTTGCTCTTTTGTTTTACAGACACATTTCAACAGTTTTCTTCATTCAAACTAACGCTTTTATCAGTCTCCCTTCAATAAATTCTCAGAGACTTTCTCCACTAGCCCATTTAAGTTACTGCAGTCAGTTGGAATTTAGGGTACAATTTGGGACAACTGAGAACGTACATGGTTCTCTTTTTGTTTTGATGGTTGTGATGATGCCACTAAGGATATTTCCGTGCAAGTCAGTAACACCTCAAGATGGGAGCCTCAAATCAACACATTGTTCAGTCTGATATCACTTTGATGCGTGAGCACTTGTTTAAACAAAGTCACTTTCAGCTATTTGTAGACATGACTGTGTCTTTTTGTGTAAGTCTGTGTCAGTGCGTCACAAAGATCCAGCACGAGTCAGACGAGAATGGAGCAACAGTAGAAAACGGGACAAAATGAATGACCAGAAACTGTAGAGATCATCCTACCCCATTGTGACTCCCCCAAAATAATTTTTAAAATGCATATAGGGTCAACCATGCAAAACAGGAGGGGTGTTACACCGGGTTTAAACAGTATAAAAATCATTGACCTACTCGCAGAAATGGAGGAGCATAAATCCAAGGCACAAAGATTAAAAAAGCCTCATTACGACCTACAGCAGTGGCAGAACACAGAGACAGCAGCTCCATGACTGTGGTTAACACTTTGCTCTTAATCCGGACGGGTATTTCACAAAGGAGGCTTAGAAAACTGGACTTGTGGAGGAAAATCTTGCTTCATTAAACCATATTTTACAGCCTGGCTTTGAACGGTTTCACTTAACTTTACTGCGGCTTTAACTTAGTCAGGTGGCACGCACGGTCCTGCATATGAAAAGCAAGAAATGGAGGAATGCACAATTTCAAATCATGCATATAAAAAGGCATTGCACCTTTCATGTAGTTGAAGAACAACACCTGAGAGACTTCAGACTCTTTCCTCTGCCCTACAATTTACATAATGCAGCCAACATGAAATAAAAAAAGGAAATAAGATGGATACAAAATGTGTTTAAGTAAGAGCGACGGGCTCGGAATAAGTTGGAAACTTAAACTCGCACCAATTTTTTTTTATTTTGTCAAGTTTTAACGTTGTTCCTTCTACAATAATACTTCAAACTGGTTTTCTAACTGCAAAACAAAAAGGTTAAAAACAAAGGTCATGTGATCAGATGACAGGAGTTCTATATTCACAATGGCGCCGCCTTAATCCTGCAACCTGATCAGGTCTGTCTTAAAGTTACTGTACTCATTTCCCTGCCGTCCATCCAAGAATTATCGGTTAAATATAATTGGAACTAGCCAAAGTAAGTCTAGCTTAGGTAGAGGTTAGCCCTCTCTGTGAAATATCCAACTGCTGAGTTTTTAAAGGCTTGCATCAGTCTGGTACAGGATGTGGACTCCTGTTGACAGGTCTTTACACTTTAGAAGCATGGGGAAAATGAATAGTATATGATGTAATTGTGTTTCCGGCCAGTGAATGATCGATTTAGAACCATTTTATGAGCGTTGAGATTCACAGAAGCTACTGTGTCTCTAGTGTGTATTTTTGTGGGATTCCTCAAAGTGTCGAGGCAAACCCACACAGAACACGTGTCATCCCCGGGACTCCCCGGTCTATTTTTTGTTCCCCTCTGGTGCCCTTAGAGCAATGTCCTCTCCACAGACAAATCTCTGAACTTATAGGCAGTATTTATAATGATTGATCAGGGCTCCTAGTTTCACAGTGAGCTTTCTGGTGTCACTGCAGGGAAATAAAATCAATGGATTGATAAAAATTAAAAAAACAAAAACAATGTCAATCTTCATGCAGCCTACTCAGAAACTATTTTTCTACAGTACATTTCTGATACGAGTCAGCTCGGGGAGTTTGCTTGGTGGCTGTCCTTTCAGCCCCTCAGGAGCTGCGGCTGACAAACAGATGGTTCTGAGCTCAGGATGGTGGATTGAATGGACTGAAAGCTTCAGTAGCGTTTACTCACGTCTTGCTTTTATGTGGATCACTGTTGGCCTAGTCATGAGTCCCTCGTGTCATGTTTAATACAACAGTAGTGCAAGACATTTTGTACCCTGTTGAAGACTCTTAGGAGTCGGTATCTTTGCTTCTGTAGAAGCTTTTTAACCGTTTATTGCATCAGAGTGCCCCAGATTTATGTTTCCCCATTGGTACGTCTGTTGGATTCAAGCTTGGTCTGACAGTCCAAGAGACTGAAGGAATTTTTTTTTCTTAGCAATAGGAAAGAAAACACAGATGATTTAAACAATGAGACAAGCATTCGTTGGCAGTTTCGTTGCCCATGCATACCTGTTTGCATTTCATCCCAAAACACTTTGAAACCTCCAAAAGGCATGAAAAAAAACACAAAGTTCTCTCTACAAAACACATTCTCAGCCTGACAGATCTGTGTGTTCGCCATTTATAGAAATGAAAATGATTTTGTATTTCGGAATTTATCAATAAAGTTCCAAAAATAACAATAAATTCTCTACAAGAATCATTTGCAGTAAACATAAATTGAAAGTGTTCAGCAGGAGGGAAGGATCGTATTTCATGCTGCCGTCTCAAGTGGCTAAAATTCTCTCTTTCCTTGTGAACCAATCATTCCCTTCATTTTTTTTTTCTGGTGGGAGAAAGTCCAAACAGGGTGATGTCCAAAAAAAAAAGGAAAAAAAATCAGATTTAGTTGATCTTACAAAAACAAGCAAAAGACTGTTTGCCTTTGACGGGTAAGGGAGCATGTTTACGGTTAGAGCCTCAATGAGAGCTGAGCTTTAGTCAAATCCCTCCTCTTCTTTTCATTTCTGTCCAAAAACAGCTTTTATGTGTCACTCCAGAGAAGACTAACAGTCAGGAACAAACCAGACCGGTACACTCACAGACCTCAACAGAGCAGACCAGCAGATACCAGATGGCCTCTGGTCTACGGCTTCACTACGGTAAACTCTTCCATGCTGATGAAATGTGTGTATTCATGTGTTTTACAAAGACAGAAAAAGAAAAAGCGAGAGAGACTCTACGATGGTTTATGACGAGTTGCCTGTGTGTTTCTGAGTGTGTTTTTCTGAGTGTGTGTGTGTGTGTGTGTGTGTGTGTTTCAGTGTGTGTGTGTGTGTGTGTGTGTGTGTGTAAGTGAGAAGGTCCTCCAGTGGTGTATCTACGACACTCCGTTCACCAGCGGAGGAGCGTCCTGTTTGTCCTTCTTCATCCCTCGGTCTCTGATGGGTCTCGGATGGTGATGGCGAGATGGGCCTTCGCCAGTTGCGTTGATGCCGCCCTGGGATGAGGAAGGCCCTCCTCCTCCTCCTCCTCCTCTCCCCCCTGAGGAATGCTGCACGCTGCGCTCGTTGTTACCGTCCACACGGATCTGTGGGAGAAAGGAAATAAGTACAGTCTGGTTCCACACCTCACAGCTACAGGAGGAACGGAAATATGATCAAATATGATAAAAAAAAAAACGGAACCGTGACATGGGCCGCAATGTTATCATATGGGGCAATTCGGAATTGTCAATATATCCACTAAAAGTGCTTGTTATTATTAACATTATGGAAAAGAAAACCCTACAGAGAAATAAAATACAGTTCTGGTCTGTTTGTTATCGTGTCTTAAGTGTTGCTGATGGAGAAGTCTCTTTCTAAAATCTTGCCAGAACATGTGAATCACGCCAAATTTGCGTATTGAGTCTTTGCATTGACTTTTTATGCGCAAAAAGTTCACTTTGCATTTGGCTTGAACACAACGTTAGGATTTAAGCACAACACAGAAGGTCATTGTAGTGGTGAATGTGAGTGTGTGTGTGTGTGTGTGTGTGTGTGTGTGTGTGTGTGTGTGTGTGTGTGTGAGAGTGTGTTTTTGTGCGTTACCTGCAGAGTGTCTTCCTGCGCTCTTGTCTTGGGGTCTCTGACATGACGAGGTCTTGGCTCGCCCCACTGCATGTCGTCACCTACACCAAGACAGACAGTCTCAACATACAGGTCTCATCCTTGTTCTCATCCCCTCGTTGGATGATAACAATGTGAAACAAACCAAAGTGGTATCAAAAACCACTACGTCCATGTCATGTTGCCAAAACCTTCAAAAGCCCCTGCAGTCTCAGGCCCCGATCAGAGAGTGCGTTTAAGCAGCCTGGGGTTGCTTTTTTTAAAATTGTTTTAATTGAGAGCAAACACTTTTGCTGCCTGCTTTACATTTGCACGTTGAGTTTTTGCAGGAGCGCTCTGAACATCAAGTTGAAAAAATTTAAACTCACAACAAACAGACACAGCTGGAGATACTCTGTGTGAATAGGATGTCTTCAACCAAAAAATGCAGTATTGTGTTTTCAACCTGCTGGCTGGTAGAAGCTGAAAAATGGGGCTAAATTTATGTGTCATAAATTAGATGTATGTCAGGGGAAATTCTTTTTCTTTTTTTTATATATAAATGGTGATCTCATGAAAAAGCAAACACTTAAGATGAGAATTTATTAGGGAAGGGAGTCTGCAGGGATCTCATTATTTGACCCGTTCCCATTCTTCTGGCTATAATTTAACGAGAAGCATCTCAAACTGTTGCTATCGCTGCATAAAGATCAATGACGACCGATGATAAATAAGTGCCTACCTTTATACCCTCCTCCTCCTCCTCTTCCTCTCCCCCCTCGTCCCCGCAGCCCCCCTCCTCCTGCTCTCTTCCTCCCGTCTGTCCGTCGGGGCAGGGTCCCGCCTCCTGTCATCAGCTCCTCGGTGGGGGCCAGCGACCAATCGCTGAGCTCGTCTTTGTGGTCCGACTCCGTCTCTGAAGCGTTGGACGCCTCGGAGTTGGTGCCTGGGGGGGCAGAGTGCACGAGTCAAACTTCATTTAAACCGCCTTGGAAAGACAATGTGGAATTAACCTTTGAATAATTGTTTTGTTTTAAAATAAAGTCACCACCTGGGGGAAAGACTCTCCATTTAGTACTTTCTTTACTCATGTACTTTCCACTGAAATACCAGAAACACTCATTTTACCCACAAATGGGGTCACTTTGGATAAAAGGTGAAGTATTTACCTTTCATCAAATATGGCTGAACATAAACTCGACCTAGGACAGAAAATCAGCTCTTTTGCTCCATCAAAACCAAGGAGAGAGCTTTTACTAGCTAAGTTCATTTTGTTTACCTTGTATGTGTAAAAGCAAAGTATTTGTATAAGAAGGCATGAATAGAACTGATTTTAACACCTTTTAGTGAATTAACGTTCATCATTTTTTCCTACCGGAGGTGAAAGCTGCCCCTCCTCCTCCTCTTCGGCCTCTGCCACCTCTTCCTCCACCATAGGGCTTCCCTCCTCCTCCTCCTCCTGCTCCTCTCCCCAACCCTAGCCCCATGCCGTTATCGAACACGTAGGTTTTGTCTTTGAGGTTTCGGGGCCCCGTCCCTCCCCCTCCGCCTCCCCCTCCTATCTGTCTCAGCTGCTCGTCGATCTGAAGACGCTCCAGACGAAGTTGATCCACCTCCTGTGGACATGAAGAAACGGGAAACCATGTAAATGACTATGTCTACACGCTGGTGCAAGCCTGCTGTTGATTCTATCTTCGCTCTATTGGAAAGGGCAGAAACAACAGCTGATTAGTTTATGCCGAGTGAATCTCCAGGACAGCCATCATTTGATACAAATGGCTACTGGAACAAAGGAGGCCCTAAATCTCTCCATTCTCCTGATGGCAATAACTCAAACCATCAGCTGATTGTGTTCCGTCTGTTTCAGGAGCCTCCCAGTTAGTTAAAATGTTATTCATATCATATTAATAACTAAGCAGATGGACTTTTAGTTCTGTATAAGGACCTTCAGTACTTGGAAGTGGCTTTTGGAAAAAAAGGTGTGCTTATAACAGTGGGCTATTGTTATTTCAACATGTAAATATATACATCTTCTGTCGCAGTGTATATATTTTATTTTACTATGTATAATGAGTTTGACTGACATGAAAGTCTTACATCTCTCCTCATTTTCTTCTGCATTACTGTCTTTGAGGGTTTCATTATGATGTTGTGATGTTTGTCGTCATCACTTTTGTTTTAGTAACTAATTAGAGTTGAGGATGCACTGAACGTGAGAACGTGGCAGGCAGTGATGGGAATCCTGTACGGCGTTTACATGCTACATTATCCCTCTGCTGACTTACACCTGCAGGTCTCTTAAAACCAGGATATAATGTTGACATGTGCAAATAAGTAACCAAGATATAAAAAAAAAAGGAAAAAAATATTTCCTGGGATACCATTGTGCATGCTAATTAGCATTGGGCGGTGATGGCCGAGTACGTCATCGGTAAAAAGGGAAGGGAGAAAATGTATTTAGAGCCGGCATCTGTCTCTGTGAAGGATTTATTAAGACCATACCGGAGTTTGTGATAGTTAGAACAGTTGAAAGACAATTTTGAGTTTTATTTTGTTTCTGTCCAGTTTGAATTACATGTGTTTTGATGAGTTAACATGGTAATTGAGCTAACGTCTTAGTTTGGTGAAGGAGAGAAACTTGAATTGTATACTTCCATTTAATGTGAAGAAATATGTCTTTCCTTGACAGTTTGTGACTTTATAAGAGGAGCGAAATCTCCGCTTGATATTGACGAGTTGACGATGGCTAGTTGGAAAATTTTAACATATGGCCCAACCCTGATGCTAATGTCCTCATCTTAAGGAGGCCACCATTTAATTTAAATAAATATAAACATAAATTTGGTCAGTGGTGCAGCGAATATTTGTCACCATTAATAGTTCAAAGGTATGGTTTCAGCAATTTGGGAAATACGCTTGTTGCCTTAATCAAAATATAACGCTACGAATATTTTATACTTAAACTAATGGACTCTTGCCATGTCAGTTAATGTAAACTACTGCTTGCACTCTGAGTTCTACTTGTATTCAAAGTTCAGCGGCAGAAATCACTTTTGCACTCCATTTCTTTCCAGACACGAGCAACATGTCACATTGATTTGTTTTTGTTTCTTACTGCGGTAGTAAATCGGGTTTCACAAATTGTGGAAAATCACTGGTATTGGCATCGACTACTAAATTTCTGCTATTGTGACACCCCTAGCTGCTAATCTGCAGTTTTGTTTTAACCTTTGAGGAAAACCAGACTACCCTGTTTCCAGTATTTATACTAAGCTAAGCTAACTGTCTCCTGGCGGCAGCTTCATATTTAACAGGTGTGAGAGTGGTATCACTCTTATAACTCTCAGCAAGAAAGCAAATGTATTTGCCAAAATGTGGAACTACAGTGGAGATCAAAATTAGAGAACAACTAATAAATACTTAATTTTTTCTTAAATACTGTTATTTTGTATTGTTCAGAATTTGATAAAATATCCACTGTGGCTATACTACTGCTCTACAAGCATGTTTTTCTAAATAAGCAAGGCACTTCAACAAAAACCTTTGTTTTGGAAAAGGGCAGTGAGCAAAATTAGAGAAGATGTAAACAATCTTTTCTTGAGGCTTTAGGATTGAAAAATTAACAGTATCTGCGCCCACAGGACATCACTAGTTTCTCACACTGCTCTTCTTTGATCTTGGTCCATTCTGACTCAGTCTCTTCAACAGTTCAGTAACTGTAGTGGGTTTATTAGCCATTACTCTGTTGCCATGGATTTTCCAGAGATTCTCTATGGGGTTTATATCTGGGGGGTTTATTGATTCCATATTCTTAGCTTCAAAGAACTGCTAAACCCGTTTTACAGTGTGACAGGGGGCGTTGTCTTGCATGAAAATTGCAGCTGATTGGGAGACAGTTGCACTCAAGGTTTTGCATGTTGCTGAAGCACGTTCACATAAACATTTGCATTCACCCTGACATGTAGCTGTACAAGAGGCCCAACTCCTGCTGCAGAAAACATCCCCCAAACCATGACACTTCCTCCAAATGTAACTGACTTCTTTACACACTTTGGGTTCAGTCTTTTCCCAGTCCTACGCCCAACATAATGTTTCCATCAGACACAAATAAATTGAACGTACTCTCATCACTGAAGTCACTCTGGACCAGTTCTCCTCTGTTCACACAACATGCTCCTCAGCAAAGACAAGTCTAGCCTTTTTATTCTTTCCACTGATGAGAGGTTTGGTCACTGCAGAGTGGGCTTTGAGTCGAAAAAGTCTTAAGTGACGAGACATTGTGTGCAGAGACAGATCCTTGCTCTTTTCAGCACTGAATTGGAAACCAACTCCAGCTGCAGTGTTGAACTGATTTCTCATTGAGAGTCTTCTCATCATCCTGTCCTCTCGTGCACTTGATTTACATGGACCGGCCGTTTTGAGGGACTTAAATGAATCTGTGTCCTTGTAAAGGACATCTTGCAAAGT
The DNA here is from genome assembly GCF_963691815.1 of Echiichthys vipera. Lineage (NCBI taxonomy): Eukaryota > Metazoa > Chordata > Actinopteri > Perciformes > Trachinidae > Echiichthys > Echiichthys vipera. The sequence continues at coordinate 24,954,647 of NC_139831.1, forward strand.
ATCCAGGAGAGCTGCCAGATAAATATGAGTGTTCAAAAATTAAGTAAATTGTCACCAGGTGCCAGATTAACAACAAAAACTGTGAGGGATCGAAAGTGTTCTCTAATTTTGCTCACTGCTTTTTTCACAAAATAAAGATTTTTGTTGAAGTGCCTTGGTTATGGCACTAGAACAGCAGTGATCTAGCCACTGCTGATATTCTATCAAATTCTGAACAATAAAGAACAACAGTATTTTTAGAATAACTCAAGTATTTATTAGTTGTTCTCTAAATTTGAGCTTCACGGTATGTCTTCATACATTTGTGTGAATTGTAAAGTTCTTTTGTCGAAAAATATTTTTTTGCCTAAATTTGGATTTTCTGGATCATATAAATACAAAAATGTTAATTCACAGTCAAAAGGGTTGGTCTAAAATGAAAACTTGATACAGGATGTTATTAGTGGTGATTATATGTACCTTAAGGTAGTTGAGGTGGTAGTCCAGCAGTACTGTAGCATTGGATATACTTTCCTTGGTCCCCACGAATACAAATGGCACCATTCCCTGTGAGAGGTTTAGAAGGAATGAAAGAATAAATCCTCCTGTCTTGCATCGGATAGATTCTCAAATGGTGCATACTAGCAGTAGTGAAAATAGATTCATTATTGGAATCAGAGGTTGGTGATTTAGGGGGGATGGGGGTTGAGCCTGACTTCAGTGCACGGTTCCCACTGACCTCGTCTGCTGCTGCCGCCGCTGCTGCTGAGGGCTTTTTGTCATTCTCAGGCTCAATACGAACCCGAACCACCCCTGACTTATCAACCACTTCCTGGATCAGTTTGCCATTTTTGCCAATCACCTTCCCTATAAGGGCAAAAACATCATCAGTGACAGTCTGCCATAACTTTGAAGTTTAAGTCTTAAATAAATTCAAGCTACTGCATGAATAATCTCATTGTCTCAGACGAGTGACGTTTCTCACCTACTAAGTTCCGGGGAACTTTGATGACATCTTCCGAGAACTCCAGGAAACATCTTGCTATACGGACAGCATCCTGGTCCTTAGGCAAACAGCAAGCACAAAACAAATGTACTGGATCTTCTGTCACTTTCATATCCCACTCAAGTTTAATGTTAACATAAAAATATATACAACAAGGCGCTCTGAAATGTGTTTCCATACATATATGGAAGGTAAGCATCTCAAACTCAGGACTGTACCAATAACTCCAGGCACAAGATGGACACCTCCATCAGTGTGTCAGTTCATCCTCCTACCTCTCCGTATATGTGAAAGGTGCACGTCTCCTCATCCAGGTCTATGTTAGTGACCCCAGGGACTTTACGTGCTTGCTGAATGTTGGCACCGTGAGTCCCGATGGCCAGACCCATTAGATCATCACGGACAACAAACTGTTCATGAAACCGTGACGCCAGCTGTCTGGAACTCTACAGAAACATAACCAGAAGGACAAACAGAAAAACATGGACAAAAACATTAGAACTGAGTAAGTAGGCGTTAAATGATTCCCGATTGGCAATCCTTTAAAAAAAAGCCTGAATCACTTTTAACTGCAAAATGTTGCAATTATACATAGATACATGGACACACATACTGCTGAAGTTGCAGTGGTTCGTAATCCTCATTGTGTGTGTGTGTGTGTATATATATATATATATATATATATATATATATATATATATGTAAAGACCTACCTCCAGTTGTCTGTTGGCCTCTTCGTTCCTCAGCATGAGTGACAGTTTGGTGCGGAGGCTCCTGAAGTGCATGTCACTCATCATATTGGCCCGCTTTGTTGTGACCTCATTCACAGACTGCAAGAACAACCAAAGTTTAATTCACACACTGACTTTAGAGCATGTTACTGATGGAGGTCATCTTCAAATGATCTGATATTGATTCAAGTCACAATCAGGGAGGGTACCCTAATCAGACTGTATAAATGGGATTATCTATCCATAAAAGCAAGGAATGTCTGTCCGTACGTAACCGGTATTTTGTTTGGACCAAAAATGCCAAAAATATTGTTAATATTAGGGATAGGCCGATACTTTTTTTTGAGCCGATACTACTTTTGCTTCCTCAATTTACATCATAAAATTACACAATGATGATAACAAATGTTACGTGTCTCGATTTTAAAATAATGAACATTTATTGAACTTAAAAACAGCGTCAGCAGGATCATGGAGCTGTCTGTGGACGCCTGTTTGTAAATAATGCCAGGAAAAAACTATCGGCGGACACAGCAGCCCACATCGGCCGATACTGAAACACCTTTTACGCAAATATCTATCACTAGTACATTTACTGGGTATCACACATATCTTGATGAACTTCTCCGTTCTCCTTCCTCTGCTCTGATTGCTCTCTTTTGGTCGCTCACAACAATTCTCCTTTCAATCTCTCCTCTCTCTACAGCAGTGTCCTGAAGGGCCTGTGTGTAAATCAGCGGCTGCGAATAGTCAAACCTTTCTTTTCACAGACAAAAGACACTACATCGCTGCTAGTGTGAATAGTTACAATGTGAAATATTCTTCGTCAAACATTTCAGATTTTCTTGTCATTTATTAAGCACACCCCTGATGTGTAACAGTCTTTTCGTTAGGTGTTAACACCTAATTCATGTGAATAGGCTTTTATCTTCTTGCTACCATGTCAACATTGATATTTGCAGACGTTTATTTTGGTGCTTAAAATTAAGTTTTTAATCTGCGTTTTTTTGATATTTGTTGTTTGAATCTTGCTTTTCATGCATGCACACACACGCATCTCAACACAACACATCTTCTCTTCCAGCAAGCTGTAGATGTAGTCTGACCTAAGTTACAAGGTTAAATAGTAGGGATGAGTGAGTACGGCATTATCTGTTTCTGTATCTGTTAACCATATGAATTATTCAGATCTGTACTTGGAGTGGGCGGGGCCTAACAGAAGTGGGCAGGATAAAACCTGGAAGTGGGTTGAGTTGTCTTGAAATGGGCGGCACTTTAACTGACATGTTATTTTAAGCATGCAATTTATATGGGTTGATCATAAATTGTTATATGTATTGCTGATTAGAAACAGGACAGCATTGACATTCAGCTTTAGATCAATGGTTTTCATCACGATAGCAAACTATTTACAGAACAAGTTTTGCAACAATGAATACAAAACATGCGGTTGCAATTATGAAGTAAAATGTAATGAACAAGAGTTTTCATAAGCAACATAACTTTCATTATTAACTTTTAATTATGATCAGTGTGGTTTTTAAAAAAAATGTTGGTTCTTTTTTATTGTGTGTGTGTGTGTGTGTGTGTGTGTGTGTGTGTGTGTGTGTGTGTGTGTGTGTGTGTGTGTGTGTGTGTGTGTGTGTGTGTGTGTGTGTGTGTGTGTGTGTGTGTGTGTGAGTAAGAGAGAGGGCGAGCCACCATGGGCTCAGCAACTCGCCTGTTTGTGTGGCGGGCCTGTGCCCGGGAAGCACAATCAAAACAGCATCAACTACTGTATTCAAGCCTGTATGTTTATATAATGCATGTAGTGTTCCCTTGTATATTCCTTTGTTTTTCTCTGTGTCTATATGTCTCACCGTGTTTGGTCAATGTGTGTTAGTCTTTTTCTTAGATTAACTGTGTTTATGGGTCTGTGTGTGTCTCAGTGTGTGCCATGTCTGTAAGTGACTATGTGAGACTGCCTACATGTACACCTCTTTGTTTCCAACTTTCAAAAACAGGCTACATTCGGGCATGTGTAGGCTCATTGGGCTACCACTTTTCCATAGAAATACTTGCTTTTTACGGGCAATGCACTAGTTAGAAAATAAATTCAAGCAATGGTTAGACACCTTTTGTGTTTATGTTCGATGTGAAAAAAAAAGGGTTAACGAACCAAAATGACCAGCTGCTTTTTCTCTGAGTCGTAGGTGACGTTGAACCCTCCCACGGCCTTTTTGAAGTCTTTGTGTGCTGATTCCTTGGAGCACCTGTTAACAGAGTTACACAAATAATTCATGTAAGTACTTCCGTAATTATTACTGATTATTTAGGAGCATGTGTGCACATACCTACAATTCATCAGAGGGTTCTGCAAAGCTGAGACACTTCGCTGACCTTCTAATGAAGCATTACTTATTCTTTACAAACGTGCATCTGTAGCAACATCATAGCCATTTATTAAACGCTTAGAAGAGTTCGATTTACAGGTTGTGCATGATCAATCCTACAGCAATGTGTCTCTCATCCTAAACTGCTGCTACATATTTCAATGCTATATTAGTGGCTTATACCACTGCTGTCTACAGGCATTAACATTGTGTCACTTTAAACACTGTGTTCCCCTGACAGATGCGGCAACACATTCAGGCTCTGTTTAAAAGTTTTATCCTGACAAGGTACTGATCCGTGTAAGCATCCGTCACCTGACTAATACCTTTGGCACAGCACCCAGTGCAGAATCATAATCACTTTGAAACTGAAACGCTGTTGAAATGAATGGATTGAACAGAAGCGCAAAACCCTGTTGGAATTTATCCAACCAAAAAGTTAGTCACATGAGGTGCATTTGTGGCACATATCAAACTTACATCTGCCGTAGATCCTCAGGTACATCCAGTCTGATCTTGATGAAGGTGGTTTTGGTGGCCGGTTTATTTGGGTTGACCGGCCGTAACCGCTCTAGCGTCACTATCTCATTTAATGTAGCGTCGCATGCAGCATACTCTATTACGTAAAACTAGAGACACATAGAGACAAGGACAATGTCAGTTCCAATACATCAAATGCACACATCAGTTTAAATAACAGAAGAATATGGGTAAGACTGAGAAAAAAATTGACAGAAAGAGAGACAGAGGAAGAGAGGTAAAGAGAAGAGTGTAAAGTGTAAAACCAGTTCAGAGAAAGAAAAAAAAAAGGGTTACAGCCTAAACTGAATCTTCCAATCACTCTTTCAAAAATTGGAAGGAAACTCACAAGCACCTATTATCCGAATCAACCCCTGCCTCTGGAGGAATGACGTTATATTTAAGCTGATTATCTACAGAGTCACTACAAGAACCTTTTACATTCATCAGGTATTCAGAAACATTGTAAGAACCAATGGAAACTAACTGATGTAACTGTTGATGTGAATGCAGCTGCTGTTGTGATTCAAATGATATCTTAAAGCCCAGTTCAGACCAAAGATGCACAACGAGGTGAGTTAAACTACCGCGACGACTCGCAACGTTCCGAAACCTGCCAGTTCAAACCAGTGAGATGAGAAGAGACGGTGGATCATCTCCATAGCAACGGCGTTACTTTCGTTCTAACCTCTGACTTTTCAGGCTTTTTTTTCACAACTGGATATTATTCGTAGCATCATAAAATACAGGACAGAGGTAGTGAGATACTTGTTAAATCGACATTTCACTGTTTGTTCTCCATTACGACACTCCCTCTTCCAGTTAAGTGTACGGCTTCCTCTACTTTGCGGCCGACTTGACCAGCTGACTTTGCTACGAGCTGATTGGCTGTTGAAACCGGTGGCGTACCTTACGTTCTAAAACCAGCTGCTGGAGACCTGACAAGTTGAGGCAACAACATCAGCTGGTTTGAGTCGAGGTGAGACGGGTCAGTTCACAACACTGCAACGTTCTAAAATGGTTTTGTTTTGTTGTTACTCTTTGATCTGAACTGGGCTTAACACCCAGCCCTACATTCTACCATGATATTGTAACCCAGACTTAGAAAGACTGCATTCTAAGGCCTACCTCTCCTTTGACCATGCGAACCTTGGCCAGCCACCATCCACATGGCTCCTTGTCATTAGCCCTGGAATATACCTGGCAACGATCACACACAGTCAATTTCACAATGCTTTCCACTCACCCCACAAACCTGAGATGATTACAACAACATCTGGCACAGACAATACAAATACTCAAATATAATACACAGATAAACTCATGTGGACTCTTTTAGCACTACTGAGGCCATAAAAACATATTACAAAACAAAGCACAAATGATTTACTCATTTGTATAAATGCGATATGGCGTGAACAGATGCAGCTTCTATGATGATTTTTGAGGAAGAACAGTAAAATTCCTCACAAATATTGTTCTGTTTTCAGGTGATTAGACTATTGTGCCTTACCCTTGAAGTGTTTGTAATTTTAAAAAAAGTAATAGAGCAAATTATCTTTATTTTGGATCTTACAAACGCACTGAATATAACAATCGAGAAAAAAACAAACGAAACAAAGAAATAATGGCTACTGCTTTTTTCTCCTCATTTTTCTTTTCATGTCGAACGTGGATGTGTAAATGTCCTTGTTATCTGTTCACTTCATCATATGTTGATCAACATAAACTGCAGGAGGAAAATAAACTTAACGTGGACCATATAATCCATGCATCAACTCCTTTCTTTCTGACTCCAGGTATTTTTCTGTGACAATCCCTAAAACTTGGAAAATAATGAGCATTAAAAATATTTTCTACAGCAGGAATGTATTCTCCTGCATTTTCTTCTCTTTCACTCCAACTAGGCTCTCTCTGTATACCAAATGAACCACATCTCATGGTAATATTTATTTTCTGAAACAGTTCTGAAAGTATTGAATCAGTCCCACCTCGACCTCATCGCTCTCATTAATCTCCTTGCAGAGCCCTGTTGGAGGAGGAAAACGCACATCCTGGAACGGGATTTGGCGTTCTGGCTGCCAACTGGGACAGAGGGACACACACATTTACAAAAATAAGTGTGAGTTTCATCACTGGCAAAAGGTTCACTTTTACAGTAGATTATATTTTGTTGTATATGCACGTTACTCACTTGTTTTCAAATGCCACAGTGACAGATCCTTCGTGAACATCCTTCACAAAGGCCTACAAGAGACACAAACGGGAAATAAGTTAGAATAACAGGGTTTGACGTAAACGGTCAATACAGCATCGTACAGGTATCAAGCATGTACAGATGTTCCAATTCTGCTACCAAAGACATGACACTAGCCCAAAGCTGTTGGCAACAAAACAGTCTAGATTATTCTCATTGGGCTTGATTCTTATCTCGCTTTGGTTGTACACACAACTGTGTCCATGTGTGTCAAGTGTTGCAAGTAGGACATGCAATGCCTAGAAGGAAAAAAAAGAGACAGAGAGCCCAGTCTGTGTCGGTTGCATTAGCCTGACAAGAAAGCTAGAAGTCAGTAATGGGTGAAACGAAGCAAAAGGAGAAATTCTCAAAATCACCCGTGATTCAGGGAAAGCTTTTATATTGCACTAAGATTATAACCTTCGACTTGTGTCTGTACAAAACTGTGAAGTAAAGAAACATCACAAGACTGCACCAAATTCAGCATTTTAGAATAGGTGAAACTAACTAGGGCTGAAGCAATTATTCGAGTGTCTAGTTACCCGATTACAAAAAATCATCGAGGCAAAATCGCTGCCTCGATGATTCGTTTAATTCCTATCTAGCGCGTTATGTGGCCTGTTCGGCTTAGAGATCTTTGATCCACAAGGAACGTTTTTGAGGATGCACACCACTACATCCAGAAAGGGCAGAGAATAGTTTGGGATCATTTCACACTTAAAAAAGAAGCCAAAACGGTGCAATGTGTCCACTGCAAACTAGAACTGTTATACCGCAACGGCACGACATCAATGATTCAGCACCTGAGCGCCTATACTTGCAGAGACACCTGCAGCACCACCACAATTCTCTGCTAAAAGCAACCCTACCGTAAAGAAAATACTGAAATTTTAAAATAGTCGTGGACTCAATACCGTGTATCTTCTTGTCTCGTGAGCTGAGGGTCTCGTCAAACCCCTTGAATGTATGGTATATTTTTTAATATTGTACTGTCATGACAGCGATACGTTGCATCTTCAAAAGTGCACAATCAAAATTTGACACTGAATTTAAAACAGCGCATTGTAATTTCTGCATCCATTATTGATATACGGTGTGTGCTCCTAACATTTCTGGTTGCGCCCTTAAAATTTTAAGTTGGGGGCCACAGTGCTCCTAGGGAAAAACGTTATTCTGGAGATCTGAGTAAATGTGTGAGTGGCATTCTGTACGCTGCTTGTTATTGTTACGGTAAACAAGAAGAGAGCAGGTTGCTTAATCTATTTGTCTTTGAAACCTGTTTGCATGTGTTTCACATAGTACACTTATTCATAGTAAATTGCGAGCGTATTGCCTACCACACACACACACACACACACACACACACACACACACACACACACACACACACACACACACACACACACACACACACACACACACACACACACACACACACACACACACACACACACACACACACACACACACACACACACACACACACACACACACACACACACACACACACACACACACACACACACACACACACACACACACACACACACACACACACACACGTTAGTTTTAGGGTGTGGTGTAGTAGCCTAACAAAGTTATACTGCATACCAATAGAATTGTTTGGTCACTGGATCGCTTAGAAAATGGCCATACAAGTTTTTCCTGAGCCAACATTTGGCCTAACTCAGGAGCAAAATTCCTTAGGTTGCCGAGTTTCATATGATACCAATATTATTACACTAGCTTTAAAAGGGAGCCAACTACACCCTCTCAAGCACAGTAATGTCATGCACTCTGTAAGTCTCAGAGGGTTAATTCAAAATCAGTAGTGTTTTTGAGAATTGATACGGTGTCAAAAAACATTAAATCACAATACTCAACAGTGTATTGATATTCTCTTACATCCTTAAGTGCATCTGGTCTATGATAAACAGGTAAGGTAGCTGCGTAAGTATGAAATACTATAGTGTAATGTGCTAGCAGTTAGGTGCAATGTGTGAGATGTCATTGCCACTAAAAACACAAGAGCTTTAATTTAAAAACAGAAGTTGTACCGCAAACACTTTTTACTGGGTTTTTTTTCGAAAGGTTTCTGGCAAATGATAACCTTCCTTTTCTACTACCAGAAGCAAACTATGCTCTCATCACGAGAGGATTTACTGTAGAATGGTGGGGAATGTTTTCTTGGAGCAAGAACAATGACTGGTGTTACATGAAAACACAAAATCTAGCCTGGCATCACCCTCTCAGTACATTTTCGATTTCCAATGGGTGTTATCAATGATGCAAAGCAAAACGCTTCTGGGGGCGATTGGGTAAACTTACAACCAATTAGAGCCATATACCTAAATGGTAAATTAACTTGTACTTATAAAGCACCTTTCTAGTCTTCTGACCACTCAAGGTGCTTTTACATTACTTGTCACATTCACACAGACATTCATACACTGATGGTAGAGGCTACGGGCTCATTATCTAATCTAATCACTCAAACCATATTCACAAACCAATGCACAGCACTTTGGGGTCTTACTCAAGGACACTTGGACATGCGGACCTGAGGAACCGTGGATTGAACTGCCAACCCTCCGAATGCTGCTTAGGGCACACTCAGACTGTCCACCCGTACCGTGCCTAAGCAGGTTTCACAGGTAAAGTCTAGTTTGTTCGACCAGTGTGAGTGCAACTGTACTGCGTCTAGGTGCGGTACGCTTGCCGGCCACGGACCATTTGGGAGAGGTGGGCTTTTGTAAATGCATGTTTGCACATGTACGAGCACAAGCGTGCGCATGTGTACGAGCACCAGGCCTACAGCGGTTTTGACGTAATTTTATGTGCGCCTGTTGGGACATAGAAAAAAGAAGGAGGGACCATGCACGGACATTTAAAACAATGGCGGCGAAAGGTTCACGTTGGTGTGATGCGGAGGTGGAGTGTTTACTGCAGATTTGGTCCCATGAAAATATTCAAAAACAGTCGGACAAGACGCACAGGGGGGAGAGGGAGGGGGGGACCAGTACCCTAAAGCACGGGGCACGGTACGGATGGACAGTGTGAGTGCGCCCTTAGTGACCTACAACCAACTAAAGCAATGAAACGTGGTGATTGCTCTGTGAAATACAATGGTGGCCAGATCACAAACTTTCTTATATTCCACCTAAACAGTAAACTAAATTGCACCTATTTTTATGTGAGAAAAAGGAAGTACAGTAACAGAATATTGAGTAAGATTTAATCAGCCCTGTCTAGTTTGACAGGGTTGGTCTAAGTTTTGTGAGCCTTAAAAACTGGACGATGGCTGATGGCTGGTCAGTCATCATCTTAAACCCGCCCCGCATGAGATGAATGGTTGTTATTGGTCTGCCCGCAGCCAGATCAGCTGGAAGTCTGTCTGTATGGGAGTGGAGCCAGACCTATCTGCCAGAATAAATGATACATGATACATACATTGGGTAGTTTGACTGGTTTCCAGGCTAGTGAAAATCTTCTCTTTCTAAAACAAACATTGGTAATTTACAGTAAAATAAAATGGTATAAATTTAGCTTTATCAAGAGTCTTCAGCCACTGCACTATTCAGAGCTTCCCATAGTTAAGACTCAATATATTGTATTTGTTTAGTGTTCATTAGGCAAAATGTTGAGAATTATTCTGATACCTGAGACGTGACAACCCCTTTCTGGTAACAACTAATGACTAAGGGCGCACTCACACTGTCCATCCGTACCGTGCCCAAGCATGTTTCACAGCTAAAGTCTAGTTCGTTTGACCAGTGTGAGTTGCCGTCCACGGCCCGTTTAGGAGAGGTGGGCTTTTGTAAAGCACGTTTGCAAATGTACGAGCACGAGCATGCGCACGTGTACGAGCACGAGGCCTACGGTGGCTCTGACGTCATTTTATGTGCGTAGAAGTGCCAACTTCAGGGATTAGCATCCTAAGACATCAAAGTCCCCTTTCTCACCAAGTGGACTACTGTAGCGCACCAGGAAACACACCTCTGTATCCTACAGCTCCAGGTACACGACGGAAATTATATGATATTTAGGAGTAATACATTTTATCCAAAGTGACTAACAATATTCAAAAAATGGCCCAACATCAACTTCATCAAACATACTTCAAGTACTACATTTAGAGACAGTAAGAGGAAGATGTTTTTTATCTTTCTTTTCTTTTTAATTAATTGAATTAACCTGAAGAGCCAGGATAGCAAACAGACAGTCACAGTTTAAAAAAAAAAAAAACAGATCAAATTTAAATGCAGAACAGTATATCGACATGCTATTTATTAGGACACTATCCATACACCAAGATAGTTATCTGGCTAATGTCATGTACTGTATTGCACATAATACTGATTTCAGGAGACCCTTTAACATTTCAGTGAACAGAATCAAACACTGGCTCAATGTTTGTGAATGCACCACTGCATCAGAGCCCACATCAGTCATTTCTGAAGTGAAAATGGCAGTTCAGTCTAATAATCTAGCTAGCTTTACAGCAGCAAAGTCTGCGTTTTATTCTAATTGAGCAGTTTGTGGATCCTGTTAAACTAATCTTCTGAAAATTGGCTAATTGCCTTTTAGTGCTATAATTTGATAAGAACACCTGCCAAACAACAATTCATGTCACCTTTTTGTGACGATTCCTAAAATGCCAATAAAATATGTTTTTCTTAAAAAGGAACACCTGCCAAATTAATAAAATGTCTTTCAACCTGTGTGCCAAAAATCAAAGTTTGCATCTCTAAGGTACTATGAAAAAAAGACCCAAGTACATCCACTGCTGATGTTGCCACCTTTAACTCTGGGAAATCTAAAACGATAGACCTTTTTCGGACAGGACAGATTTATAATAAGATGTGGTGCTTTTTCATTTATTGATACAAACTGTCTTATTTTACTCTTTTAACTGTATATTTATGTGATGGCTGGTTAGTGATTTCTTTCCTTCTGTCCATCTTTTCTGCTTGTTTCTCCACCAACTCTTCTTCAACCGCTCTTATCCCCAAAGCTGGGAGAACATCTTTTTCATCCCGCAGCAAAACTGTTCCAAAATGGGTGTTATCACTTTGGCTAACTCAGTTCTTAGACCATTTCACAGCTGTAAACATAAACATGTGTCCCAGTTTATTTCTTGTTTGTAAATGGCATCAGCTGACAGGAGGTTAACAAGGACCCAGGCTGTTGCCAACCAATCGAATTCCATTGAAATGGTAAGAGCCCTTGAAAGCTGAGGTGAGAACAGGACCTTTTCAAAGATGTAAACACACACATTATAATGTGTCCCAGTTTATTTCATGTTGCACTGAATGTGAATGACATCAGCTGACAGGAAGTTAACAAGGACCCAGACTGTTCTAGCATGGAATTCCATTAAAAGGTCAATATGTTATATACAAATAGGTAGTTGGAATGTATATTTTTTAAAAAACACTGATTATATGATCAACACCTGTTTGGCAATATCTGACCAAGGACCAATAAGCAAGACACTCGGCTCCTGCCTGGCAAAAGACCGCTCCAAGCAGACCCCCCTCCCCTCCCAGTCTGGGGTATAATGTGATCAACGAGCCAATACATAACCCTCCAAATACCTGTTCGTCCTGAGGTTACTTGTTGACACGTCTCTTCAGAATAACCCCAAAACTCTCAGCAGCTTTAATAAAAACAAATTTCGTGATTTGCTCAATTGGGGAACGTGTGGATAAAGCAAAAACAACACCCTCATTTTGCTGCTGTTATCCTAAATTAAGCTGTTACTTTGGCACTTGTGCCTCTGCAACCAACCCCTGCCCATCACTTTACAGATAACAGACGGTTACAATCAACATTACGAATACAACAACAATTTATCTGGTTTAGCAACGTTATCATCAGCAATAAGTCACATATAAAAGCCAGCAGCATTGAGAGTACAGCAGCATCTTCGCGTTAGCTTTGTTTACAGATTGTCAGCCTCCTCTGGACAGAGACACCGAGGCCCGGAGACACCAGCAGCAAGTACCGATGTCTCTCCGCTAACGACACTTTCACATTAGTGAGCCTAACGTCTGGACATGGTGTGGTAACTGAGATGGCAAAAACTCGACAAAAGTCGTCAACTCACCTTATAAAAGGCCCCACTTGTTCCCCTCACTTCCACGACCAGTTCATCCATGACGCAAGTGACCACAGCTCGCTAGCTAGCTAACCACCGTTAGCGACGTCAGTAGCTAGCGAGCTAGCTGGCTAGCCTTACGCTAGCCCAGGTAGAGTTTGCTATCGTTGGCTTCGCTTGCTAGCCAAAATAGCCAGCCAGTTTGGATGCAAGAAAGAGGCCACGCTAAATGTGTGTCACCGTAATGTTGTTTACCGTTTTTCACCGTATATGAATCTTGCGTTTTGTTTCCTGCAAATTCTGATTGTTCCGGATGTATGATAAATGAAAAGCGAGTTATGTAGCAGGCTGTGTTAGCTTGTGCTAGCTGGTTCTGTTAATGTTGTGTGATTAGTGGTGGAGCAGCTACTGCTGGTTGCATCTCTCCATGTGACGTCTCCGGTTCTTCCTCTGCTGATGTCCGAGGCTGGTTACACTGCTCTCAGCCTGCTGCTGCTCTCCACAGGTGATACATACTTACAGCAGGACAGTTCGCCTTTAAAACGACCGTTGTCTGTATTCCGAAATGAACCTCATCCAAATCAAAACACATATTACAAGTATCAATCTTTAGATAAGGCAGCTTTATTTCTATAGCACCTTTCAACAACAAGGTAATTCAAAGTGCTTTACATAAAAATAATTATAAAAAACTAGCACATAAAATAAAAAATAAAAATAAAACCAAGATTATCAAAGACATAGGTGTTACAGTGCAGTACAAGCACTTAATAAATGGTTTTGTTTACTGAAAGTCTTCAGTCTTCATTTAAGAGAGCTGAGCGTTGCAGTAGACCTCCGTACTATGGATCTTATTTAACAATTTTATGCGAAGCACTTTGTGACTTTGTATGTAAAAGGTGCTATAGCAAAATTAACATATTATTATTATTATTATTGTTAAAATTATTATTATTATTAATATTAGTAGTAGTAGTAGTATTATATCAAGGAGCCATATCTACCGTATTCCCTCATTTTCTCAATTATTTAACCATCACCTTAGAATATTTTTTTTCATTGTATACACATATAAATGGACATAGACAACCATTTATTAATGGGCTACTGCAAATATACAGAGGAGATCAAAATAAGAAAACAAATTATAAATAATTGATTTATTCTGAAATACTGTTGTTTTTTTATTGTTCAGAATTTGATAGAATATCTGCTGTGGCTATACAACTGCTGTACTAGCAGGACCCACAGGACATCACTAGTTTCTCACACTGCTCTGGTTGTATCTTAGTCCATTCTGACTCAGTCTCTTCTACAGTTCAGTAACTGTAGTGGGTTTATTAGACATTACTTTGTTGCCAAGGATATTCCAGAGATTCTTTATGGGGTTTATTTCAATATCCTTAGCTTTGAGGAACTGCTAAACCTGTTTTGCAGCGTGACAGGGGGCATTGTCTTGCATGAAAATTGCAGCTGATTGGGAGACAATTGCAGTGAAGGTATTTCATGTTGCCGAAGGAGGTTGACATAAACATTTGCATTCACTCTGCCATGTAGCTGTACAAGAGGCCCAACTCCTGCTGCAGAAAACATCCCCCAAACCGTGACAAATACTCCTTCAAATTTAACTGACTTCTGCACACACTTTGGGTTCAGTCTTTCTCCAGTCCTACACCCAACATAATGTTTCCATCAGAACCAAACAAATTGAACGTCCTCTCATTACTGAAGTCACTCTGGACCAGTTCTCCTCTGTCCACACAACATGCTCCTCAGCAAAGGTAAGTCTAGCCCAGGGGTCTGCAACCCGTGGCTCTTGGGCCGCATGCGGCTCTTCAGCCCCTTTTTCAGTGGCTCCCTGTAGCTTTGCCAAAAAATTATATAAACAACGTGTAAATAGTGTGTTTTTTTGCACAGTGGACAAGGGGAAAACATTTTATCTTGGAGTTCAAGGTGATATTGAAAAAATATTACGTGAAACTAAAATGTGCGTCACATCCTCGGTGTACGGCCCAGCGCCTTTCCCTGCAGGTGGATAATGTTGACTTGGTGACCCGCACTGCTGGTGGATGAATCCCCACCCCAAAAAATTAGCAAGGAAAATAGTGTTTCGTGGACATTTTCATTTGCTTTCACATGATGGTGGCTTACCTGTTTGCTTGATATGTGTTGAGAAATTAGCGAGCAACCACAATTTTAGGACAGGTAATAATGCCAGGTAACAGTAACTTTATAAAAACCTTTATAAGCTGTGACATCAAATATGTTTTGTGGCTCCAGACACATTGTATCTGGTGGAAGAGGGGGCAAAATGGCTCTTTTGATAGTAAAGGTTGCAGATCCCTGGTCTAGCCTTTTTATTCTTTCTGCTGATGAGAGTTTTGGTCACTGCAGAGTGGGCCGGTCCTTGCCCTGTTCAGCACTGAACTGGCGAGCAACTTCAGCTGTAGTGTTGAACCGATTCCCCATTGGGAGTCTTTGCACTTGTTGTACGTGGATGACCGGCCTTTTTGAGGGACTCTGTCCTTGTAAAGTTTCAATATTCTTGAATTGGAACGCCCAACCTCTCTCTGATGGCTGAGAGGGTCATCCCTTTGGCCTTCATCTGGACAACCTGCTGTCTCAGGGTTTCAGTGTCCCACCATTAAGTAAACTGTCACCAGATGCCAGATTAACACCAATAACTGGTATCTGAAGGTGTTCTCTAATGTTGCAAAGTTTTTTTTCACAAAATAAAGGTTTTTGTTGATGTGCCTTGGTTATTATAAAAAAAAACATGCTAGTACAGCAGTGATATAGCCACAGATGACATTCCATCGAAATTCTAAAAAAAATAACAGTATTTCAGAATAAATCAAGTATTTATAATTTGCATCTCTAATTTTTATCTCTACTTTATAAATATTGCAAAACTTACATCCGGTGGCAGATAGTGACTACTTAACATACATGTATTAAAATGAAAATCTATTTACCAAAATAAAAGCAATATTGGACAAATACTGATATCTTTGAAAGACAAATCTGGTTTTGTTTTGATGATCTTTGGATCCTCACCACCTCGCACTGTGGAAACCAAATGGTCCCAAAGCCCTCCACCATTAGTGTTTCAGAACTCAGGACAGCAAACATTTTCATTTACATCATTAGGTGATCAGTTATCAGTGTTATTTCCCACACCTGCTTCAGGTTTATTTGATGAGATACCTCTCTTAAGTGTGTTTACTTTGTCAGTGAGGGCCACGGCTCAGATTTTCCTACATTTCTTGGCATTCTTTTGGTATGAAAATCACTGGTGGTCTGTTTCCCATCAGTTGTCTGTCTCTTGATAGCTGACTTGCCAAACCACTAAATCCACTCCAGGAAATGTTCCACCACACAAAAAGTAATTTATGTTATATTTTAACATTACTACAATTATAACACGGCACAAAAACCCCCAAAATTTCTAAGATGCCATGGCACTCGTTTTAAAGATGTGTTTGATACTTAAAGACATATGTAGATGCAGTTTGTCTTAATAATGGACCTGGATAGTCAGTACAAAGAAGTCCTCATCTGCTCAAAAACAGCCACAATTCACGTGTTTGTAGACAAAGAGAGAAAGGAGACAGACGGATGGACAGACAAGCTGATGTAGAAAGTGTAATATATGGAGGCAGAGAAGGAAATTGTATTAGGGGTCACTGGAATATAGAAGCACTGACAGTGAGATATGAGACAGGCATATAAGAACCTAAAGGGATGAACTATAGAAAGATGAGTACATAAATAGAATAAGCAGTAGAAACAAATGAGGGTTGAAATAAGATACAAGACAGAGAGAAATAGTGAGAGAAAAACAGACATGAAATCCGAAGTTCCTGTGTGTGGGAGGGAAACAATAAATACCTAAGTCAGCACACAACATGGCCAAAACAGACGTGTTACTGAAAACTTCATCATGTCAATGCTTAGGGGGCACAGAATCCCAAAAGCTGGCCTGAGTTTAAGCAATCAGAGAAAAGTTTAGAACGATTGAACTGGTCTCTGAAGAAAGAAGGTCTGAGTCAAGTGGATCGTCTTCAGCAGTTTTATCAGAAGTCCCTTTGTGAGATTGTAACTACAGTGTTACATATGAAATATGTAGAAGACAAATCTGATACAGTCCAAAACAATAACAAACTCACAGCCAAAGAAAACATTGTCATCTCGGATTTAACAATTATCAAGAATTGAAACATCATAAAAAGTAACATCACTCTTAAGGCTTTTGTTAAAGGAGTAACTTGGTATTTTGACTTTTAATCTCAAAGTTTTGAGGGGTATTGACTAGGTAGTATGTACTGCACTAAGGATGACGGTGCAAATCCCTGCATGTCAGCGGGCATCCATCATGCTGGAGATGGACTCCTGTTCTGTAGCTGACTGACCTACAACTTTATGGCGTCACATTAAGCTCAATGGAGCGTAAACATAAATGTATCAATAAATAACCCCATGTTAAATAACTATTATCCATAAAATGGTAATAAAAATTAAGTTTAGGCAATGGAGTTTTGACCTGCATCAATCCAACAGGTTGCTACAGGTGGTCTTTTCAATAATAGACTAAAAAAACATCTCTGACAGTGAAAGTTGAAGAGGAAAACAATAAACCTGAAATAGTTTAACATGTGATTTCCACTTCCCTTCGCCATCTCACAGTGGGCTTTTATGTACAGGTATATTATGTATTTTCATGTTGGGATCCATGTCGATCATTTACAGTAAACAATGAACCGATTATCAAAATAGATTCATTTTCTGTCAATGGACTAATCATTTCATCTCTAGGACCCTGAACAAGTCATCAAGAGATTGTGCACCGATCTCACAAGGACCAATTCATACTAATATTTATTAATGCCACATAAAGAAACCTTTTTTTTAAAACTTTTTTTTAAAAAGTAAAGTAAGTGAGTAAATTTCAAAATGTCAAGGCATCCTTTTTAGAGCAAACACAGGTTATAAAAAAAAAAAACAAGATTAAAATTAACAGCAAAAACAAACAAATGAAAAGTATGTACAGGGTTAAGAAAAGGTAAGCAAACATACATACATTTCTTAACTTTTAGACCTGGATAAAATACGAATTGGTTATGATTTCAAATGTGTGAAAAAGAAAATTGAGAGTGATCTTAATGTAATAAGTGGAATTCATAGGTAAGGAGTGATAAGTGCTTCTTTTTCCGTTTCATAGTGGGTGCCAACAAGCCTCGTGAGACCATCCTGAGCTCGTGCGCTCCATTGTATTTTACTCTCAGATCAGTCTGGTAATGTATGACGGAAAAAATCTGGAGTCGTTTGCCAAGCGAATGTCCAGTCAGTGTTGGTTTTGAGGCGGGTTTGAGTGTGACGTAACGAAAAGCCACTTGCTAGTGTTTTTATCTCTTGGATCTTTCTGTTGGAATATGAATCGGGCACCTGAAATTGTGCCTTTTATCCGTAAATTTGTGTTACACAAACGGCAAATATCCTTTACAGACATGTTGGTGATAGACAGATGGTTTATCCAATCAGCAACCAGTATTTTTGACCCTTCCCAGATGGATATGCTGAGCAAATGACAATCATGCCAATCAATCCATCTGGCAGAGTCAGGTTAGGTGCCAACTAGCTTTAGGTGCATTTATGCTACCTACTAAAGTGATACATGCTACAGCAAACTTGATTATACCTTCCTTTTGCTTTTTCAGTCATTTGAAACCAAGTTCAATGTTATTTTATTCAGATCTGGCAAGTTTATGAAGGAAATGCAGGCACATTCTTCTTTTTTTCCATTAGGCTAGTACAGTCTTCTCACATGTATTACAGCGACTAAATAAGCCGAGTTATGCTAACCTAATGGTAAACAGAGCCACAGATATTTGTTAAGAGATAAACAGTTGTAGGACGTATACCCCTCCTCTAACATATGATGTGCTGGGAATGATCCAGCCCCCACAACCCTAAACGGATTAATGCTGTGTTCACACCAAACGCAAAGCATTGGTCTTGCGAGTTTGTCCGCAAAATTATATTAGGACTATTAGTGTTTACTCGCATAAGACACACTAGCATGTACCAACAGCGTCTTTTCCCAATATCAAGCAACATCATCACATGTCAGTGATTTTAACTGCCTTCTCCAGGAACTTCATCTGGCTGACTGCTGTTTACGGCGCTACTTGAGGTATGGATTTTGCTGTGTTTTAATTGCAATAAACAGATATAAAGTAGGATAAAATAACTACATCATCTGCTGATTTGTAAAAATTCTGAATTCATGCTTTGTCAGACGACAACTTTTAAAATGTTTGTTTTTTGGATGGAGTTTGGATCTATCAGGGCTATGCTATGCAGGGAAATCTCAATGCTGACAGGCTTTCGCAACACAGTGTCACACAAGTTTCTCGAGACGAATTTCGCATCACTGCGTTGACTTTGTATGTAATCATGCCGCGCAAAAGATTGCTTTGTGTTTGAACACACTATAAGAGGTTTAGAAAATGGACGATATCTCTGTTTTGTGTGTTCTTTTGGCCAGCTTTTGTTGAAACTGTGGCTGTGGGTTTCATATCACAGAGTTGCGTGTTGAGAATGGATAGCGCTTTTCCTGGTATTTTACACTAATTTAATTTGATTCATCTGTGACAGCTGCTCGATCCTGCTGCTTCTGATACAATCATGTTTGAAGAAGCTCAGACAGTAGCTGTATGGATTTCACTTGGATTTGCACAGTGTTTAAATCGACTCAAAGGGATGATTTAATTATGTCATTACAATGTCAGTTTAGAGGTACCGCCAATCTGAAATGCTCACTGATATGATTCTTTCACATATGACATCCAAATATATTTAAAGGATAGCAAAAGTAGGCCACAGTGTTAAAATAGGGTAAGATATGCACGGAGAGTGTGCTGCTATATCAGAGTGACAGCATCACAGTCAGACAGGTTGATTGATGCCTTACTACAAAGGGTTCATAGCTCCAACACTGAGTTATGTACAGTGTGTTCTTCCATCCACAACACAGCTGGGAGCTATTTCAATGTAAAGTACTCCGCATCTGTGTGTACAGTAAATAATGAATATGGCTTTCTACAGCGTTTCATGCAGCCTGTCGTCCATGGCTCGGATACTCCTGGACTCAATCCTTTATACAGACACTGGGCATAAAAGTCCACTCATACCATACACCCTGGCTCAGGATGTGTAGCAGTATAAATATTTCCATTTTGTACACAGGGGTCACAGTTTTCTATCATGTTTCCTGTCCTCTGAGACTGGAGGCAGTGATATTGATGTGGGGAGCACATCATCTAAGACAGACAGAAGGCCTTTACTTTGAAAAATGTTCATCACAGAACAGGAAATTGCTGACTGGCTGTCTTGAAGTCACATACGGCAAAGACTGGGTGTTTTTGCATTCGCACACAAAAGGAAAGTTGGATAAGCCACTGTAGGGTAGAGGGTAAGCGTAGAGGGGATATGTTTACATCAGGATTACATGATAAAAAAGGAGCCTCACCTCGACGGTCCTTCTTTGTAGAAGAGTGCATTTCTCCTGCATAAGTGTAAGAGGATCTTTCAGCCTTTAAATCAATATGTGGCATGCTGCCTGACAGCCTCTAGATGCTCCGTTTTCTGGAAACCTTGCTGTCAAGGTCTTCCTGCATAGGTCCTTTGAGCTCACCTGGACTTTTTTCGCTCCTATTTTATCCACATTAGGTTTATCTACGACGTGTTTTACCTATCTTTTCTTTGTATTTGTGATCTCACAGTGATTTAAAGATAAATGTCCTGCTTGTGGAGGACTGACCCAGATTGAAATCGGGTACATTAAAATTCAGAGACATAAAAGCGTCTCATTCATCCGCTAAAATAGTTATTTCCACGATAAGAGGCTGTCAGAATGTTTGGTTGGTGTATAAAATGAGATCATCAACCAGTTTATTGATACCAATAGCAGTATTGATCCTGCTTATCAGGTCTGATTCTTTATTGATTCCTGATCAATTTTCTGTGTGGAAAAAAAGTCGGCCTACGCGATTTTGCAACGCAAGTGTTTTATTATATCTGAGTGTGAAAACAAATTGGAGGACATATGTACAGCTTTTTTAGCGGTTCTGGTTTTTGAAAGGAAAACATCTGCTAAGTCTGCCTGCATGGCGCCACACTTCGGACTGTTTCTCCCTTTCCTGCTTGTTGCAAGCTTCCAGCAGGGTAGGCGCATGACTTTGACGTCATTGTTTTTCAATGCGTAATCCGACATCGATAAAAAGAATTGATAATATCAGAAATAAGATTCCGGTTCTCAACTGGTACCGGTTCTCGGATCCAATCCCTAATCTCGAGTGGTTAAAATACTTGAAGCCTCCATGCTTCTTTTGCCTGACTGAGTTCTTAAAACCAAGAGAGAGGCAGCCTTTTAAGGCAGTAGAAAAAGGTTTTGAGATACTGCTTTCAGTTAGGAAGTGGTTGAAAATCAATAAGGATAAGGCAGCAGAAATACCACTGTGTTCTACTATGTTGCCTCAGAACGTTGCTGCTAGTAATGGCTGTCCTCAACACCAACAGCCTTTCATCCAAACTGTTTGTTGTCGATCCCAAAATAACTCATCTCTTGTGTTGTGTTTCCCTGTGCACTGGGCACACCGAAAATATATTCACTCCGCTTCTGTCTTTGTTTGAATAAATGGAAGGATTTCTACACTTTGCTGTAGTCTAAAAGGCAACATCATCTCCCTTTGTTCTCTTTTCTCTCTATCTTCACCACCCTCTCTCCTCCCCATCCTCACCCTCAAGTACACAAGCGTTGCCATTTCTACCCAGTTCTCTTCCTTGATACACATTGCTCTTAGTGTCAGCCTCTACCTCCCATTTTTCCTCCTAAACCAGAAACGTTGCACTTAATTTAAAAGACTTGTTTTATCATCCCTCTCCTTCTCTTCCTTGATATGGTACTCTTCTCTCTTCCCCTTCCATTATGCCTCCCACTCCTCCTTTTACTCAACAAGGACAATTACTCTTTGTTTCAGTCTCTTGTGTGAGTCGGACTCTCCCGTCCTCCCTCTCCACGTCTCTGTACAGCAAGGATTTCTGGGCCTTGAGGCGGCAGGCCAGTGACATGAAGATGGAGTCGACGTTCTGACTCTCCCTCGGGTCCTTGGCTGACGTCTCAAACAGCAGCATGTTGTGGGAGTCAGCAAACTTCAGCGCCATGTTGGAGGGTACCTGGCAAAGCACAAATGTTTTTGTTCGCCCCGATTCAATCTAAGAAGCCTAATACAATATTATATTGTGCTGTGGTTCTTTGCTTTGGTACACTCACTTGTATTTGGTCCACAAGGTCACACTTATTTCCCACCAGGACTCGAGGTACTGATGCTGAGACCCGGTGGCCATTACACTCCTGAAACACAACAAAATACAGCTTTCAGATCTTTATAAACTTTGGCCGTGTCAACACATTCACACTCACAACTTGGCGTCTTTTTTTTTTACCCTTTGGCGTAAGTTTGTGTCAATGTGCAGGGTAGGGTTAAGTTTAGGCAACAAACTACTTGGTCAGGTTAAGGAAAAGATTGTCGTTTGGTTTGAAATAAGAATGTTTGTTAACTAACTTACATATCCATACTCCTTCCAATTTGGCACCCTTAATCCTCTCAAACTTTGGCTTTCTTTAACTTTGGTAACTACCTACCTATCATGCTGATGTTTGTCCAAGTCTTTGTTTTTCTTGTACATTTGTTTCTAATTAATTATTTGATGCTTTAGAAGCGCTGTGAAACTCGATCCCTACTGCGCAGACTCCGGTTGTAAAATTACAACATGGCTGCACCATGGAGAATATTTTGGCTTTGCTTCTGCACACTGGGAGGAAGTGGAGCTGCGTCGTCAATCTAAGTAGTGTGTGGAAACACTTTGTAATCACATCATAAGGAATTCTCTTGGATAAATGTGAGGCCATTTGCGCTCTGTAAAATGTAACTGCCTCACAGTAGCATTACCACAACAACAAATCATACCAGTCACCGGTTAGCTCTCGATTCAAGCGTAGGCTAACAAAACTACATCAAATTTACGCTTTTTTGTTTATTTTAACATTATGTTGAAATGACTTCAAACTAATTATTTGACTAATTATGTGTTTGCTCTCAATTATTCAAATTCGTTTTTTTCTAACGTACAACTAATATTTAACTAACTATAACTAATACTAGCACTAGCACTACTGCTACAACTGCTTGTTGTAGCAGTAGTGCTAGTGCTAGTATTAGTTATTAGTTTGTCACCACAAACACACTAAAATTACAACTCATTCTGCAAGTAGTCCTACCATTACTACTACTTTCTCATCAGACTATTTGACTTATCATAGTAGGAAAAGCACAGGTTTAACTAGTAACATTAATTATCACTCACTTCCATTTAAATGTCTGAGTAAGTCATAGTAGGCCACATGCACAGGAAACAGAAAAAAACAAATGGAATTCAGCTGTTATTTAGCATTATAAACTGTGCTTCTGTACTTGCCTTTCATTCAAAAGTTAATTACTGCTGCAGCTGCTGTTATTTCACTACTGCTGTAACTACCACTTACTTTTATACCACTACTGATACTGCTGCTACCACCACCTAATTCAACTACTTGCTACTACAAGTATGTGTACCTTACTAAAACAACTAGTAGTCAGTTCATTTTAAAGTGATTACTACTGCTGATGCAACTTGTAGTAACTAAAATTAACTATTGTAATTATTTTTTTAAGCAATAGTAGCCACTGTGCCAGTAGAGATCATGGTAGACACATTATTGAGATTTTTTTTCCTACAGACACCACTACACAAACCACTTTGAATAATTCATTTTCTAAGTGAAGAGACAGTGCACCTCTTTGTTGGCTTGCTCACAGCAGTGGTTAGATTTGTCGCAGTATTAGAGATGCAAACCACGCGTTGTGATGGAAAATCATAGTGTCATAGTGTCCACAGCTAAAAAGTCGTTTTTGGGATGAAACAGAGGGAGCACTGGAGACAGGATGGATGCTGAGGCTGCTCAAAAGGACATTAGCTCAGTTGTTTTGTGGTGGACCATAATCCACCATGTATGGTCTGACTACATCGATTATCATTCTAGCACAGGGGAAACGATTGCACTGGCTTGTTTGTATTTATCGATCAAAATCATCTTGGGCAGAACTAACTAAGCTGGTAAACTAAGCCGACAATGCCCATCAGATGGTTTACACAGAACCATCTGAGAAGGCATCATTACAAACTGAATGAGAAAAGGCAGGTGCTTTCAAAACATACAGGGCAGGTGATTGGATGAACCATCATTCTATCAAACTCTCGCCAGAGTCAAACAGGAGAAGAGTGAAAAAAAACATTTCCATTGTGAAAAGCCTCTTTTTTCAATTAATAAAAACTCTCCAGTAAAACGCCATACTCTATAACTCAGACTCTCCATAAAACTGATGCTATTGCAGCATCTAAGCTAACCTCTATAGATACCACCATTGTCGTTTTGAACGAGCAGTCGCCTCTTGTGTTGTCATCACCCACATCCCCCCTCCTCCCTCAGCTGCCAGTAGCTCCTCAGAGGATGCTGATTGGTCGGCAGAATTCTTGGCTGAAGCACAAATGCATTACTTGGAGCCTGACAAAATGGATTTTCATGTGACTTGAATGTGATTCTTGTGTGATTGCAACAATTCAGCTGCTCTGCAAGGTTACCAACATCCAGCCATGCCCAGAATCGTTTTGTAATGTACTGAGCCAGTTACCAACCTCTATCCATGTCTGTAGGTTGCGGAAGGAAGTCATCTTGGTCACGTCATACACAAAGACCACTGCATGGACATTGCGGTAGTAGTGTTCCACCATGGATTTCCGGAAGCGCTCCTGGCCTGCTGTGTCCCATACCTGCACCTACGGAGATAAACAAGGCGAGACTTCATGTTGATATTGCTGCAGAAAAAGTGACAAGCGTCCTGTCCAGGGTGTACCCCACCTCACACCCAATGTCAGCTGGAATCGGCTACAGCCCCCCACGACCCTGTTAGGGACAAGCGGTTGAAGATGATGGATGATGTCGTAGTTTAATGTTTGTGGTTGTTAGGTTATCCAGGCTAAACATGACATATCACAGCATCTAGAGTGACATAATCTAGACACCCTAGCTTATTACTTGTAAAAATCTCAGTATATTAGAAGATAAAATACAAATAAGAATGTGACTACAATGACTCGTCTAGGCCTAAAAGGGCTTACAAGAACCAATACATGGCACTGCACCATGTCAATAGGAAAGAGTGCTAAGATATTGCTGGCTGTAGGGTCTCATGGGAGCACTGCTCTATAACACAATGGGCGTTTGTGCTTAATCATTTACGAAGGCCTCAGGCAGGTCTACTCTGTGCTCTATAAAGTATTTGATCATTCATTCATCTTCAACCGCTTATCCCGGGGTCGGGGTCGCAGGGGGGCTGGAGCCGATCCCAGCTGACATCGGGCGTGAGGCGGGGTACACCCTGGACAGGACGCCAGTCTATCGCAGGGCACATAGAGACGGACAGAGACAGACAACCATTCACACCTACGGGCAATTTTCAGAGACACCAATTAACCTAACACGTGCATGTCTTTGGACTGTGGCGAACCCGGAGAAAACCCACGCATACACAGGGAGAACATGCAAACTCCACACAGAAAGGCCCAGGCCGGGATGCGAACCTGGAACCTTCTTGCTGTGAGGCGACAGTGCTAACCACTACACCACTGTGTAGCCCAAGTATTTGATGTATGCCAGAATTAAATGTAGTGACACACGCAGTGGTGGGTATAAAACCAAAATAAAACATACCTTGTTATTGACTGCCTGGTCAACATTGTCAAATATCTGACTCCACTGACTTCATACTTGTGAGTCAGTTTCCACAATGACTCACACAAGGTCACTCATAGAGCTAAATATTTGTGTTTGCTTCCAGTATTGTTCAGCCGGCATTTTATTGTCAGAGTTTAGTCTTATTCCCCAGCCAGCACACCTGTGCAGCATGTGGAGCTACTCTACTTCCCTGATTGCAGCATTTGATGGTTCAGAACCACAAGGCCAAAGAGGAAGTGAGCTTTATTTCCCCCACCCTGCACAAGAGAAGCACTGATATTGATTTCACCTCAAATAAAATTCAGCTATGTCAGAATGCAGACAGAGTTAAAATGATGTATGGCTCATGCTGGGTCATATATCCAATGCTGTGTGTATTGTGCTCCAATTGAAAGCTTGGTAAATGTCTCTAGGTAATACAGTTGTACTTTTGTGTATCAACATGGATGTCTCCCAACACTCAGCTGTTGTGAAAAAGGACCAGAGTGAGTTAACTGCTATTACCATTTGAAAGGACAAGCCCAGCTATTTAGCATTAGATGATGAATGCAGCTCATTGCATCAAAGCTGGGTCTTTGTTGAACACTGTGTGCCCCATAATTTAACAGCAAGTTGAGAAAATTGATAATGCACAAAATAGACCTCATAGAGATGATAATAAGACTTTCTATATGCTTAATATACCTCTTGTCAGGGTGAATGTCTTTTTAAACCAATGTGTCGCTTTAAATCAGTGTTTTATTATTTATAATGTTTGCTTGGTAACAGCTTAAATGTGTTTTTCAAAACCAGCTATATGCTTAGATATATGTGGCAGAGTAAGGAAAAATTAAGACATATTTAGTCAAAATGATTGTGAAATGTCTGCAAGTGGACAGCATTCTGCCTGTCAATAGCCATGAATATCAAACTTGAGTCATTACTGTTATTTGGACACCTTACTCTGTAATCTATACTTAGTATCTGCTGTTCTAATTTTAGTCCTCTGCAGCTTATCGCATCGGCTGTTGCCAATATGTGTGCTACTTTTATTCACCTGGAGGACTGGAGAGGAAAAAGAGTCACCCAGTTTGGTGAGTGCACTGTATAGGCCCTGAAATCACCATCTGGAGACACGTATTAATACAAACGTGTTTAGCTTTGTTTCTCAGCTGTGGCAATAAATGGAGCCTGCTGGATCTAAGCCTTCAGTTCTCACAATAAAATCTCCAGTGCTAACACAAATTTTATGAAATATCATATAGATCCTTTACTCACAAGTGTCATAACTAAAATTAAAGGAGTCTCTGTCTGTCTGCTCTTCGATTTCCTTGACAACCACTCATCCCACATACTTCACACTTGGCAGATGTATTGTTGAGGACCCAAGGTAGCGCATTGTTGTGTGCTCTTGAGATCCACTACACTTATGTATTAGTAATGCGTTATGTAGACATTGCGTAGTGTTGAGAGGCGATCTCTATTAACTGTTGTACAACTTGCTCTCCATCGCTCGCTATATCCAAGAAAATGTGTAAAAAAGAGAGACCAGAGATGTTACATTGGACCAATCTTGTGATGGTCAAATTGAGCCAGGGGCGTAAAGTGGTGGGGCAACGGCCCCTTTCCTACTGTGTACTCCGGCCCCCTTGCTCGGAACATATCCTTTTTTAAACTATGCCTTCATTTTGATGTCAACTACACACCTGTAAAGTAAAGACTGCATGTTGCATGATGGTGATGCTAAGTTGGGGACAAAATAAACAGCTGGCAAAATACTCAAAACCGCTTCAGTAAGTGCCTCCTGCACCTTGCCTTGCTCAGCATTTGTGTGGATTAACAAAAAGCTGGTGTTGTGGAATGTCTTGTGTGAAAAGGACTACAGACTCACAAGGTTGAAACAATACCAGCGTTGCTGTTGCAGCTGGTAAACATTTCAAGCATCATTTAACTTTCGGAGTGAACACTTTTGTTCTCGTAAACAGCTTGTCCTTAAATAGCTAGCCGTTAGCAAATGACATGTCTAGCGTACTCTAGCATTGCTAGGAGACACAACTATTTAGGTGTATTGCTGAGGGAAGCACAGCGTCTAGTTTGAAGAGAAAGCTGCAGGCAGCAAGACCAGAGGCCAAACAGACACATTTTGAACAGGCACTGCACTAGTATCTCTTAATACATAGGCTACAGTAAGCCTGCACTAGGCTGCAGTATTCATTACTTCCTACAACATAAATGTTTGAACAGAATAACCAACACTCTGGTAGCTCTGCTACTCTCAAGATTCATGCCAAAGTGTTAAATTTTCCTGAGAGCAGTGCTGAAAGCAAACTTCTAGGATCATACTATTTAAAGGACAGGTAAACATGACAATTGGACTGACAGTGTCCATTCCTGATAATTCTTAGTGGAATTGTGTCCTGCGTTAACGCTTGATTATGAGGTCACCCAAACATGAGGATCGTCCTTTGGGGACCATAAATAACCCAAACAACATGCTGACCTTATAGAGGTGTAGCGTGCAGTGTTTGTGAGTCGGCATTAGGGGGCATCTGGAGGTTGCAGACAGACTGTTCTAATGAGACAGAAAGGGGGGAAGGGAGCACACACACTCACCAGCCAAGTGAGGAGAGTGAAGGTGTACATTACACAATACCGTAAAATACTTCAATACATAGCCCATTATTTAGTCATAGGTTATTCATATGAATGAATAAAGATTTTACACATAAAAACTAAAATCCTTACCAATCTTATGCATCATGTTTCATCGACTACCCTTTTATTATTATTATATATATTTTGTACTTAAATCAATTTTGCTTCCAATAAGCATCACTGCTAAGGGTGTTGGAAATCATTAAATCTTAATTCAGCAATTACCAGAATACCATGACTATACTATGGCCTACATTTCTAATGCTGTTGGTTGTACTTGTGTACAATTAGTTGTGACTGATACGATATGTGATACGCCTTATTCCAACAATTGATGGCTGATTTTATTTAAACCAATCACAACTGTCTTGGGTGGCACTAAGCCCCCAGTGCAGCAACTGGGCCGTTGCACAATAGATAGTGGAGATGTCAGACGTAACACCCGCACTGTAGATCCAGTAAACCAGGCTAGGCTGCGACTTCGAGTGGCTTTAATATTTATGGTGGTAGCAAAGGAGTAAGTCAAGTAACGTAGTATATTTTCAGCCAAACCATGATATTTTCCCAATCTTAACCAACAATAAGTAGTTCCATTTCACAGCGTTAACCCCATTTAGAACAGTTTAAAACTGTAACTGTTTCACCACATTTGAATACATACATGTCATTTTGGGATACATGGACAGATTAACTTGTCTGTTGTTTAGGTATGAGGATTTGTTGGAAAATTACCAAGGTGATGTCTTTAAGTTGCTTTTATTGTCCAACCAGCAAGATATTCAGTTTACTGTCCAATAATAGTAATAAAAAAAAATATCCAGAAAAGCCTCACAATTGATTAACTAGAACTATGTTCAATATGCCCCCCGAATATTTACTGGGCTGTAAATGACATTCATTGTTTTGTCTTTTTCATACAAGGACAGGCAAAGACTGTGCTGTCACAACGTGTTACATTTCTCCAACATGTTTTTGAATTTTTGAATTGAAACATGTTGTGTGAAATGTAGTCTGTTGTTGTTTTGTTATGATAAAATGAAAGAATAGGACGTGTGTGATCCACTGGCAGACTTTGAGCTGCAGCTGATCAACAAAAAGAAAAGAGGAGGGGGAGACACACACCACTGATCAACATCCAGCCCCTCTCTGTTGCTTTTACCTTGATAGTCTCCCCTTCAATCTCCACCGCCTTCTCCCTGAAATCCACGCCGATGGTGGCCTCGGTCTTGTCGGGAAAGCTTCCACCGGTGAAGCGGAAGGTGAGGCAGGTCTTCCCCACGTTGGAGTCCCCGATGACGATGATCTTAAAGATCCGCGTCTGGATGCTAAGCTCCAGGGAGGAGGTGCTCAGATCCACGGAGGATGTGATGCTCTGGGCGGCATCGTTGCTGCTGCTGGCTCGGCTCCGGCCGGCTCTGTGGAAATCCATGGAGGATGTCAGGATGGTGACATTGTCGTCCGCTCGGTTTCTTCGTGGGATTCCCTTTCCACCGCCGCCCGGAGCTCGGGTCTCCTCCTCCGGGGAATCGTTGGTCATTGTGCCGGAGGAGACGATGCGCAAATCGGTGTGCGTGTGTAGAGAGGAGAGAGGGTGGACGGGTGGATGGATGGATGGATGGATGAGTGAAGGGAGGGGAAAGGAGGAGTTAGGAAGGAGGAGACCAGAGATGCAACAATACCAACGAAGCTCCCCTTTAGCTGAGCGCGGCCTTAAAGGGAAAAGCATTGGAAAAGAAAATCAGAGTTTATATAGGCTAGCGTTCAATAACATTTATTGTAAGGTGCTGAATGAATACAATATGAAAACAATGCATACTTATTATTATCAGCCTATAATCGATTATTATTTTATCAACACTATCAAAAATAATGATACTATTAGGGGCATTAAACTAGGAATTAAATTAAAAGGCAACTCATCAGTGACCCATCCAGGTACATACACCTCTATAGAAATATAGATATTTCCTCTTTTTTTTTTTAACTATAAGAACTCCATAAGGTCACCTTTTGAGCACTTCTAAGTCCCCCATCCAAAAATGAATACACATTTGTGTAGCAGAACTGTGTGTATATATCCTGCCTCGTTATCATTTCCCAGACCACTCCACCTCAACCAGCTAACTGTAAAACACTGCTTACACACTGATGCATCAGTTTTATTAATATATAGATAGAAGGATCATCTTTCTGTGGAAACAATCACAGTAGGTATTTTGATAATAATACTTAGTAATAATAATAATAATGTAGATTGTGAAAGCAGGAATTCACACTCCTGTTCCCAATGGCACATTATAGTGATGCAAGATGATTAAAAACACTATAAAGATTTACATATGGCTCTAAGCACACTATTTAGAGTCACAGACTAAATAACTTTTATAGTGTTGACAGAGGAGTTGGTAAAGTGCAATAGGGCTAGTATTGACTACCACAAGTTGCAAAAAGTCATTTGTTTTAAGAGCTGTCAGTTTTTTCCACCCATACAACAGCCCCAAAAGATAGTTACTGACAGAACTGATGCTCCTGAACCTTTAAAAGCACACGCCATTAGGAGATTCTGATTCAAGATCATGTTAAAAGAATAATTTCATCCAAAAAACTGAGTTCTAAATTTACTGATAATGAGATTGGCACATGGGATTGTGGCTGTGCCTGGGTGTTTTAACAGAGAGAGAAAGTGACACAGATTTTCTCACACTATCTTGTCATGTGATCTGATCAGCTGGTCTTATTATCACATTCCATAAACCAACATGGCCGTAATGCAGGATTGTAGTGTCACCAGGAGACCTCCTTAGTTTATACATCACGGTACAAAGAGTAACAAAAATAGCAGGATTTGAATCAATGCAAATTATTTGTCTTTAAATGAAACAGTTCAAAAGACAATAATACCTCTTTAAGTCAATGGAAAATGCATAATGCTGGTTTTATAGTCCTGCAGTCACAGCTGGTGGTTTTCTCATACAGCCTTGACATGATTTGTTTTTGTCCATTCTTGTTTTTTTAGTTTTTTTTTCAGACCAAGCCAAACCAGTTGTGATGGAGAATCGATACCAGCTCGCCTTCCTGGCTACAGAGAGGGCTGCTGGGTGAAGGCTAACAGGAGCTACAGAGGTCAGACAGCACAGGGCTAACACATAATCTTACAAACATCTGACATGTGGTTGTGCTGAGCAGGTTTAAAAGAAGGAGAAATTACAGCTGAACCTTGAATAAAACTGACATCCCAATATGTAGATCATGTCCGAGAATATTTGCCATTTGGTAGTTTTTTAGATGAATTTACACAAAAAAAGATTTGTGTCATATTTGCAAATGAGTAAAACCTCTAATTTAGGAGATATTATTATTTATAAAAGCAACAGAGTAATTCCATCTCGCAGATATTTGGTCATAACCCCAAATATTGGACTAATAGAAAATGTTGACCCCATGGTGTTGCTGTAGCTCTGCACCAAATGTCACTGATATCCATTCTGTATTGAGACTGAAAAACTAAAATGTCAGGCTCTCCTGACTAGAAGAAAAATGCAAGGATCCCCATGGACAACAGTTGTTCACCAACCAACTGAAGCTGCCATCCCAAGAGCCACGTTGCAAGCGTGGCTAAAAATAATATTACAACCGTATCAGGTTTGACAGCTTCCTCCCCCGTCTCACCAGTAGCATGTTTCTCCATTTCATCAGTATCTGAATAGCATGCTTACAGTTAGCTTCCACTCTTTCAGTGATGCAGATTCCATGCATTATGTCCATATTTGATTATGGGAGATATCTCAAATGTCTCATGTTTGAAAAGCTGATTTTGGTCGCCTGAAAAGGAATAAATGAAATCAGTGTCACTCACCTTATAAAATATAGCTGTGCAAAGTGCTGTCATGCATTAGAGCTGCTTCACTTCCATTTTGACAACAACAACAACAACAACAGCAAAACAGACAACACAACGCACACACACTTGTGCACATATACAGAAGTCACATACTGTCTGTTGATATCAGACTGAAATGCAGACAGAAATACCAAACACTTGTCCTGTTTTCCCTCTCTAAGTCAATGTCTCTCTTACACACACACACACACACACACACACACAAACATATACACACAGACAGGCAAGCCACTCGCTGTGTTGAACAATCCCTCACACACAGACACAATCTCTTCCTCACAGACGCGTTGGACATACACACTGTCTCTCAAAGAGACACAAAATCTCTTTCTCACACACGCACAACAAACACGCGCACACACACACACTCACACTGTGTCAAACAGTCCCAATGCTTGTGTTTGACAAAGCTCCCTTCTTCCTCAGTCAAAGATCTGTTTGTCTGAAAGCAAGTGGGATATTCACATTGTGGTGAACACAAAAGGACAGTGAAATATAGCATCCATTTACACACTGGATGCATCTGTAGCTTACACATCAAAACAATGTTGTGGTTTCACACTTTAGTATGAACATGTGTTATATAGAGCATGGGGCTACAACTGAAATCGCTCATCATTGTAATTCTTTTTTCAAATTTGGGATCTCCTTTGTTGACTTGAGAGCAGCTGCCAAAGAAGAGGAATATGAATTGATAACACGAGAAATCGTATGTGTGTTGTACTTCAGTAAGAGCAATATTACATGTTTGTTAATTTAAGTTGGGTTTTTTTTAACAATCATAGTCCAACACCTCAGACACAGACAGATATATCACATTGCTCATGAGTAAGGGAAATTAAATTAAAGAAGCAAAATAACAAAAATAGTTTGTTAATTAGGTGCTATGGACTTGTGACAGACAAAAACCACACAGCATTCAGATGTAGGAAAAACTTACGTAGGCCTACTTGTGATTATTTATGTCCTTACATAACATGACCTTAAGACTGAAAGCAGAATATGCATTAGGCTCCAATAAAAAAGGGATGCCATGATTTCACTTAACAAATCACCAGAAAGTGGCAGAATGAAATTAACCTGTTCGTCTCCATGAAATGTTTGATTTTAGAGTCAGTGCACTACAGCGGGATACTGCTTCCACCATTTTTGATTCTCCAGCTCTCCATTCCCTCAAAGGCCAGTACTGTCAGGGCGGCTTGCTATTAGTCAACTGTCCAAATTTGTGGGCCCTGTCGTTGATTTCACCAGGATTTTTTATTTTAAATACTGGTGTGA
Organism: Echiichthys vipera; assembly: GCF_963691815.1. Classification (NCBI taxonomy): domain Eukaryota; kingdom Metazoa; phylum Chordata; class Actinopteri; order Perciformes; family Trachinidae; genus Echiichthys; species Echiichthys vipera. The sequence continues at coordinate 24,988,298 of NC_139831.1, forward strand.
GCAGCTGACTTTAAAGGAAGCTTAATGTAAATTTGTGAATACTCATGTCAAGTGGAATAAGGCTATATTGTTTAAACTGACGACAACAGTAAATACCTGTAGGTATGTTTTATTTTTATACATACAGTATTTGTTATGTGCATCTTCGTTTTGTATTGGTGCCCCTCAACTATAGCTACTGTAAGCTCACAACAAAGATATTATAAGCTTTTAATTTCCCACCATTATGACCATGAATAAATGACACTGATACAGTAATGCATTTGCTGATACACAAACAGCACTGTGGAGCATTAACAGGTGGTATTTGTATCCTCATAAAAAGAGTCACTGCTCACTAAAAGTTGAGGTTTATAAGCACGAGTAGAATAGTTGATGATAAACCAACGTTCAGGAATTATGACACTCATTACTGCTTGTAGATGAATTGTAAGGTAACATATTGCTGAAAACTTCGCTGTAAAGTTCACAGGGAAAAGTTTCTTAGGTGTTTGCAAAAGTATCTATTTTGCTATGTGAGCAAATTAATATTTGTCATGTAAATTGTAATTCTACCAGCACATATACTAATCATACAAGCGGTATACTTACATTAAGATACGTCAATCCAAAGAGAAAAGTTCCATCAGTTATTTCAGTTGGAAAACAAGCATTATCGTGTTAATGTAAAATTGTACTGGGAGGTAAAATTTTACAAATTATAATGTTATATGGGAATGTGGAATTATATATCCAGGGATAGGCCGGGGAAAAAACTTTGAGAAGTCAGTTAAAACGGCAAGGTGAAAATACATTTTAAGGTCAGATATGTAGTAATAAAAGACTTCAACATTTCCACCATAAAGCAAAAACAAACAAAAAAAATGCACATACAAATCAAAAAATGTTTCCCCATGAAGTCCACATTTGAAACGTCATTGCTCAGTGGAAACTGCTTTCCAAGTTGTTTCAAGCCAACCTTCCAGTCAGGAAGTTTTAAGTCTCTCTCCAGAGTATCTTTACTAAGAAAAAAATCTAAATCCTGATGGAAAATTCCTAATCCAGTCTTAAATATGCTGTGATATTTTCCCAATAGAATAATTGTAACTGTCACTCAGACCACTTGTAGGTAAGTAGATTTAAAGTCTGTTCCGAGTGCGTTTTTAGCATTGCATTTGTAAATGCCAGAGTTCATGAGCACAGGGTTCTGTATGACTAGGCTGCCCTCCTCTGTCATGTGAATCCCTCCCTGCACTGTGAATCGGTTATGTGGAAGCAACGTTGTGCGTCCAGGCAATGTCCATGAGATATCCGGCTTGGGAATACCAGCTGCAACACAATTTAACTTCACTGGGGATCCCCGGTTGACTCTTGTAATTGAGGTCAGCGTATTGGTGATACGTGGTGGGAAAACCATCACTGCAACTGGGTAGGATAGTGTTGACGAGCCAAAAGAGTTGGAGGCTTTACAGATGTATGTTCCTTTGTCAAAGGTGGCAACCTGCCTGAGTTGGAGGGTTCCATTGGCAAGGAAAGTTACCCGGCCAATGGTTTGAGGTTTATCCAAAACAAGACCATTAGGAAGGGTCCATGTGAGTGACGCCTGTGGCCAGCCATCCACAGTGCATGGCAAGTTGAGATTGAGTCCATAAGTGATCTTCATCCCACCTGGAAAAAGTAAAACTTCAACAGTAAGTACATTTCCCTGCAAAATGATTGATACAATGAAAATAAAGTAATAAAGTGAAATACTAGTGAGGCAATATGACTAGATTTCCAATTGATTTTTCACATGCTCTTAGAATGTTTTCAAACCTGTGTTGTTTATTCTGGTTGAATTGGACTCAAATTGGTTTGATTTCTCCCTTGGTACGATCTGAAATATGTACTGTAAATAAAGATGGACTGCTTGACTGCTCCCTGAAGGTGAAGCCAAAACATCTCAATCACGGTTTATGACCAATGGGATGGTTGTAGTATTGGTCATAAACCCTGCCCTCCATGTTAATAAATGGGACATGGTCAAATTACTTTTTTTCCAAAGATGGTTTCTTTCACTTAAGGTAGTTCTTATCATGATGATGTTTGTTCAAGTGTTCATTTTTCTGATAAATTTCATTTTTATTAATTATTTGGTGCTATAAAACATGATGAAATGTCATGATTGACAGCTGTAAATGATGGGAGGGACTCCAATACCAATCGATCACTACTGCACAGACAAAATTACATCATGGCAGCGCTCATATCTGGTTAATGTTGGCTTCATTTCTGTCCAGCGGGAGGAAGTGGCGACACTTCGTCCGTCATTAGTCTATGTTCTGAACACAGAAATCATCCTTGAGTTCGGACCAAAACAACCACACCGAGACCCTTTAGAGGTAGTGTTCTCGGCCCCGTGACAAAATAATTCTAGATCGGTTTGTTGTGTGATGGTAATTTGTCAAGACGACCTTCTTCAGGACCTTCTCACTCTCACCCAAGACTCATCGAATCATCAAACAGAGTGAATGTTTTCACGTGACTTTTAGTAATGTGTTTTGTTGACTAAGTTTACAAAGCCTTTCAGTGATTTGGACCAGAGCAAACAAACTATAGGTTTGACAATTCCTCTAGTCTCTTTATTGACAAGCTAAGGAGACTTCTACTTCTACCATGAAACAAATGTACCTGTAGATCCTCTGATTACTGGCTTTCTTCCCGCCTCCAGTGCATAACGTTTCTCCGCTTGTCCTGCAACATTTTTGGCTAGGCACCGGTACACTCCCTTATCACTTGCAACTGGTTGAGAGATCTGTAGATTTCCATTCCCCAGATGATGTGTGAAGCGTTGGAGTCTAACGCCAGGCGTTAACATTGTCCCGTTGGGTAGAACCCATGCAAACTCTGGATTTGGCTTACCCCGAGCAGGGCACTCCAGGATTAATGCCACACCGTCTTGCTTTATTGGTATGATTTCAATATTAGGAACAGCAAAACTTGGTTTCTCAGCTATTGATGCCACATCTAATTCAACCAAAAGTGAGGCTTCACCCAGATTGTTTTTAGCCAGACACATGTACCTCCCTTCATCTGTTTTCCTCACCCCTCTCAGCTCCAAGCTCCCATTCCGGTGGACTTGGAAGCGACCGCCCAGGTAGGGTGTTGGGAGCGATTGACTGTAAGGAGTAACCCACCAAACTCTTGGTTCAGGTTTCCCTTCCACTCTGCAATCCAAGAGCGCTGTTTGGTAGAAAACAGCCAAAACCTTTGAGGTGCTCCTCCCTTTCATGCCATTGATAAAGGGTTCCTGGAGTTCAGCTTCAAGTTTCATGTTTTTAACATCGTCACCAGCAGAATTTCGAGCCACACATGCATATTTCCCTTCGTCAGAGAGTATTACTTTTTTCACCACTAACATCCCATCGTCCATGATCTGAAATTTGTCTGATGACAAAGATATCACATCATTTCTTGGTGAGATCCACATGATTTTTGGTGTAGGTTCACCTGTTGCCTGACAACTCAATTTAGCGGATTCTCCTAATTTTACTGTAACCAGTGATTGGAATTTTGATCTAATTTTTGGAGCATTTGGTCCCACTTGGACGCTAACTTTTCTTTCGTCCTTGCCCAGCTTGTTCTTAGCATAGCAGGTGTAGTCACCCTCGTCTCTTTTGCCCATTTGCTGGAGAAGTAAAGTTCCATTTCCAAAAATAACATAGCGGCGGTTGCGAAGGCCACTGTCGTCTGATTGTAGGGCGTTGTTGATTAAAGTTCCATCTGGCAGACTCCAGGTAACTTCCGGATCAGGGAGGCCTGTTGCAACACAGTCCACCTAAAAAGGAAACAAAGGAAAGAGAATGACTGGATGGTGTAGAAAAATAAGTGTAAGGATGAGTCTAAGCTCCAAAGAGAACACATATCTTATTAATTTTATTTTTTTAAATTACTCTGTATTCATTTTAAAGCTGCACAAATACATATTTTTTTATTAACAATTGGTTAAACCCCTAAATTGTTATAACCCATATCTGCAGTTCACTTCAGCTCAGCCTTGTTTCAAGCCATAGCAGGCAGCTGTTTTCAGTGAAAAAGCTCTGATAAATCCATTGTGTACTGCCTGCCCAGGACCAAACAGTGGAAAAGTTTGAAGTTGATTGAGACCATTACATAGCTGAAAGGAGAATGAATATTGAATTATTTTTGATAAACTTTGAGCTAGCTCTCCAAATCTACCTGGAAATTTTCTCCAAAGGTGACCCTGGTCTGTGTGGTCCTCACATGTTCGATTCTGGGAGGGGTCATTAACACCTCCAGCTGAAAAGGAAAAATTCATTAAAAAAAAAAACGTTTCAGTAAAAGCTTGGAAAATACAGAGACAGTCAAGTATTGATCACTGATTAACCTGCTGCTATAGATTTTACCAGCCAGAATTAAAATCCTACATCTTTGAGTCTTGAAGGTGATCTTGACACTCATTTACAAGGCATGTATTCTTAATGAACAAAAAGTGTTATAAGGTGAAATAAAACAAAGTGTTGGCAGCAATTTGAACCTGCCTCATTTCGTTATAAGTCCTGTGCATACCTGGAAGAGCTCCATGTCCTCCCCATTGGGCCGCTGGAAGACACACAGATAATTTCCACCATCAAGCTCTGTTAACTGAAGTATCCTCAGAGTCCCATTACGGAAAACTTTAATTGGTCTCTCTGGACTGTAGGCAGATGGAGGAGAGAAAAGAGGTTGAGCGGTCAGTGAAGTTTAATGGAAAATAAAACCTTCTAATGTATTTATAATGTTATTGTACAGAAGTATAGAAGTAAATTACCTATACTGATGTTCCATGATTGTCTTGGAGGGTAGCTGCCAGATGGTCCCTCTTGTGGATCCGGTAGACTCTGGACAGTGGAGGTAGACAGCAGAACTGTACATAGCTGAGACAGAATGCTGTCGGGATGGCACACCATGGCGTTGGATCGGAGGGATGGGGAGAGGAGGATAAGGCTGGTGGGAAAAGGAGGGGGAATCTGCCTTCACCTCCAGTTGGACAGTTCTTTTGGCAAAGCCCACAGCATTAGTGGCCAAGCACTCGTACCTGAAAGAATTGACATCAGTCTGGTGACTTTTTTTAAACTCACAGCTCAAGGGCTTAGATCAAGAATATTTTAATCAGCCTGATAACTTTGAGTTACATTATGCATTTGTATTGCCTGGGAAAGGAATGCTGTGCTTTGCCTGAAGGTACACAACTTCTGACTTTAAATGCAGTGAATATCACCTCTATTGCTTTTGAAAGTCAGAAGTTTATTCAGAAATGGACAGTTAGTAGATCCCCATATGCAACTTTTTAATGATTATGATAGAATGCCGTTAGTTTATAAGGTATTTGGTCAAAAACCCAAGTATTGGACTAACCACAATCCATAAAGCTTCAGAATAAAATCAAACCCAATTGAGAGGACTATTTCAATAGGTTAAGTGAACACATTCTGATTTAGCTAGCTAGATCAACTAAAACCAGAACATTTTGACAGGTGCATAGAGAGAAAGACTCATGAAAAATGACAAGGAAACTCTTATACCTCCCAGCATCAGCTGGTGAAACATTCTTCACATACAGCGTTCCATTGGGAAAGACAAACAGCGTGCGTCCAAGAAACTGTGATGGCTTAACATGGACGCCTGCCGGGAGCGTCCATTTCAGAGCAGGCACTGGTTCACCCTTCACAGAGCAGTGGACATACACACTCCTGCCTGGTTAAATGTGATTTATTCATTTAAATTAGTCATTGTGACGTTGCAAAAAGCATAACATGAGGAAGACTTTCTGTCATGGGAAGAATCATGTTAAAGTTCTCTACTATACCTGGCTGAATGATCACAGTATCCACTGCTCCTTCGCTGATGCTTGGAGGCAGAGCTGCTACATGAAGATGATAAGTGATCGTATCCGCACCTGCTGCGTTGCTTGCAATACATTTATAATCCCCTTTGCTGGAGAAATCGAGAGACCGAATTTGAAGGGTTCCATTTTGAAGCAGAGACATTTGAGAAACGTGAGTGCGAACAGACCCGACTTCACGTACAAAAGTCCTGTCAGGAAGAATCCAGGAGATTTGGGCTGGTGGTTTTCCCGTAGCGAGACAGTCAAGAGTCACACTTTTTCCTAAGTAGACTGCTTTATCTGTGGACTTGGGAGGCTGGATCTTGGGTGCCTCAGTCTGCACAGCTAAGGTGATGACCATGCGGTCTGATCCAAAGCTGTTCTGGGCTGTGCAGAGGTACTGGCCTCTATCCTGAAGCTGGATGTTTTTAATAACAAAAGTTCCATTTTTGAAGACTTCAAAACGGGGACCATGCTTCGTGTTGGCTGGGATGGTGGCACCTGGGAGGGGAACAGAAAGGATAAAGAGACTATGAGGTGGGAGAAATTTGGCTCTCCTCGATTAAAGAAATTTTGGTTGACAAAGAGTCATACCATTTTGTCTAATAGACAGATCTGAAAAACAGAGTTTCTCCGCAAAGAATCATACAAAAGCATCACTTTAAATCATGTGTTTACCAGATATGCTCTCATATGTTTCTTGGAAAAAGGTAATTCAGCACGAAATAAGTATAAAAAATGACTAATTGACTAAAGAACGACTCAAAATGCTTGATTAGAGAACAAAATGCTTGATTAGACTAAAAGGGGGAAGCCCTAGATTCTCATGACTGAAAATGCCACATTTAACAGTGTCCGTCATTGGTTTTCCCCAGTGATAGCATCAAAATAGACATAGAAAGCAGGCAGATCTGACCCAGGGCGAATAACATGAATGAGCAGAAAGCAACACATGACTGAGTCAGTTTTCCCTGGGATTGTCTCAGTTCTCTACATTCTCTAATGAGATTTTTTCTTATTCCATTCCTGTCTTTCTCTTTTTCTTTTAAAATTTCTCTTCCTCTTACCTGTTGAGACCTTGGTCCATGCAATGTTTGGTTCAGGATTCCCAGTAGCTTTGCAGGGCAAGAACACATCACTTTCCGCCAGCACTGACATACTAGCTGCGGTCACCGTGATAATACGAGGCTTCAGTCCACCACTTCCAGCTTCCAATACCCATGGGAAAGGAGGTGCAGCTGTGGGTCGCCGAGAGCTAATTCGTCCCGCTACAAAGACACAAAAAATTTAAATAAATGAAATATATTTCTAATATATAATTATAAATAATATAATTTTCTAAATACAAAGTATATATGTTTTTAATAGTGTAGCTACCTCCAGCAGGCCACCGACCTCCATACAGAACTCCAGGGGTGGTGTGGTGGTAGGGACGAGCGGTTGGGATGAAACCAGAGAATGATGATGAAGAAGGTTTAGCTGGGTTTAGAGGTTGTTTAGAATTGTAAGAAGCAGTAGGTGCTGCTGGTCTAGGGTTGTATGGTCTATGTGGAGATGAAGGGTTTGGTTTAGGTGTAATGTTGGATGGAGGATTGTGGTAGCTAATACGAGGTTTGAGTGTCACCATCCTCCCTAGCTGAGCAATGCGATCAAGCTGCGCCTGGAAAAATCCATATCAAAATGATCAGTAATTATAGCATTAACTCTTGACTACTAAAAATTAAATCCCATCTCTAAGGGCTGATTTATCATCAGTCCCATCAATAGAAATTGTGTTGCCAACAAAGCCAAATGCTTCTCACTCACTTTATGAACATTTGGACATAATAAGATCGATCATCTTCTGCACACTCACAAAATCACCCGTCATCATACCTGTCTGTATCTGTTCCTCAGCCTTGATAGAAACAGTTGGTCTCTGGTTTGGGTCCTGCTATCCACGTGATGATTTTGTTGATGATACTGTGACAGATGAGGATTTGAGAGTGTAAACTTGGAGTTTCCTGTTGTTCCAGGTACTGTAGGTGTAGGCTTCACTGTTTCAGCAGTCATCTCTGGTCGGTTGGTGACAAGCGGGCTTTTAGCCCAGGGGTGGGGGAAAGGCCAAGGTCTGTGAGTGGGCACAGGGTATGACCCAGGACCTACGGACATATATTTGATCAAATATGTATAGATCCCTGTATTCCAACCAGTCTTAGAGTGACATATCATAAGCCAAGACAATATTTCCTTTTTCAAGTATTTTGGCTGGTCAAGTCAATATAATCATCTGATTCCTTATCCTTTATCTCTTATACTTCTTGATCAATCACATTTGGTTATCACACCTAAATGAAACAACATGTTTTAAAAAGAAATGATTACAGAGCAGTTTTATTTACCTTGCCTAGGATGAGGAAATGATCTTTGACCTGGCCAGGAAGGGTAGAGGGGGTTGTAATGATAGTGATGATGTGAAGGCCAGTGGGATGTTGGGGGGACTCTTGGAGGCTGGGAATGCCTGCCTGGATTCACTTCCCCTTGTCTTCCTGTATTTCTGTCTTGGTTTGTGTGTGTCACCCTGGGAGTAGTAGTTTGTCCAACTTCCTGTTTGTTCGGATGGAGCCAAGGGTGAACTGGCTCCATTAGGAAACTGTGGTTCTCAGGTTTCACTTTTGGCTCTTTATCCTCTTTCTGTGAGACTCCTTCTCTTGTTTTGCCTCTTGTTGAATGTGAGTTTATGATCTTGGAAGACGAAGTTCTTCTTTGGGTTGGTGTATTTAGTTCGGATGAAGGCCGGTTGTCAGGTCTCGGCCTATTTTGTGTGGTTAACCGGATGCCATCCCGCGTACTGTAGCTCTGTGTAACCCACTCCTTTTTAGATTTTTCTGTATCTTTCTCTCTACCTTCTGTGTCTATTTTCTGTGTTTCTTGCCTTTCCGTTGCTGTTATTACCTCCCTCTCATTCTCTCCTGCAAGATCTTTATAGTCTCTGCCCTTTACTTCAGCTTGTGTTCTGATCTCCACCCTCTTTCTCTCAGATTCCATTAGGTTTACATCCTCTGTGTCCTTGTCTTTGACAGTCATTTCTGTTGCATGAGGGGTGCTATATAGCATTGAAGTGACAAACGTCTCTGGGTTAGGTGGAGAGCTACCTATATTCTTTTTGTTTGCTGATGGAAATGTTGTAAGGCTACTGTCAAGATCATGAGTGCTATAAGGGGTTTCACTGTTTAAATCTACCTTGGCATCCAAGCTACCACTATCCTTGTCAATATATTCTTCATAGTATTCACCTTTATCTTCCTCTGTCTTATATTCAACAGATAAGGTTTCCACTGTGGTTGGAGCAGGTGTTATTGTCATAGCAGTAGTAGTTGTAACAGCAGTTGTTGTGGTCATTGTTGTTGTTAGTGTGTTGGTTGTTGTTGGGAGAACAGTTGTTTGGGGCTTGTTTGATGAATGGTAGAAGGGGTGTCCTTGCGGACGGATTCTTCTCATTGGAGGTTTTCTACGTCTATAAGGCGGTCTTCTCCTGTTTGACTGACCTGGAACGAGGTTGTGGTTCCTTCTCCCCTCTCCAGATGGCTTACTGTCTAACTGATCGACTGGCTGAGGAGTTCCTACAGCAGGGGGATCTATGACAGCTTCTGCATTCACACCAACATAGTGTGATGTTGGTTCTATACTTCTGGGAGGTGGAGGTTGTAAAACCTGTGGCAGACCTTCTGATGTTACAGATCTATCCCCCTTCTTATCTGTAGAATAGGCCTCAGATTTAGCCTCTGTGCTAATTGGGAGATTTGTTGGCTCTATTCTTATATCAGGAGGGGTAGTAGCAGCGGGTAAGTTGTTAGCAGTAGTTGCAATTGTAGTAGCACGTTTGGACGCACTTGTTTGGGCAGTTACAGTACTGGGCTTTTGTGGTGGCTGCTCTGTGGGTAGGACAACACTTGGTTTAGCATTAGCTTTAGCGAGTATCTCTGCCCAACGATTTGGATCTAATTCCTTCACAGATTTATTGGGTTTTCTCTTTGAATCTTTGATTCTTACCCTTTTTAAAAACCCATTAGGATTCCTTTGTTGTGTCCCAACCTTCTTGGGGAACTGCGTAGCCGAAGGACGTATAATTTCCTGGTAATCTCCCCCTGAACCCTCTCCTTCCTCCACGCCAACTGGCAAGATTGGCTGCTCTTTTGTAGTCTGTACTTTGGACCTATCTGTTTCCTTTTCTGTTGTGACTTCCACCATGTGTGATAGCATGTCAACTCCATACAGATTGGAGGTCAAGCAGGTGTATTCCCCTGCATCCTCTTCTGTCAACCTCCTTACCACCAAAGTCCCATTTCCCATCACCTCTGCCCGTCTTGTCTGTTGTGTGGGGAGAATAATTTGGTTTTTGGGTAGGTACCACATAGTTTGACTGGGCTGGACTGAGGTCACCTCACAAGGGAGAGAAAAAGAGTGTCCCTTTTCCACTACAATTTTCTGACCATTGAAAGCGGTGGGGCTGAGTGAGAGTTCTTTGATGGTGAGCCTCAGAGGCATCAAGTCCACACCAGCTTTGGTTCGGACCATACAGTGGTAAAGGCCTGAGTCAGACACTGTGGCATTTAAAATCACAAGTTCTCCTTTTTCAGAAATTTCGATTTTATCAGTTGCATCTTCCACAATAGACAAATCTGGAAGCACCCACTCCACTTTCACCTCTGAATCTGAAGTGACAACACTGCACTCCAAGTTAACCTTGGAACCCTCGAGAGCAGTCCGAACCCGACCTGCTGTCCCTCTGTGAATTAGAGCCCAGGACAGAGTGAGGTCATTGTCATCAGCTCTATGGCTCTTAATGTGCTTGGTAATTAAAGTAGTGAAATCCATCACCAGTTTCTTGGTTGTTGTCTGCTGTCTGTTGAGCCTCAAAGTAACTCTGGGTTGAAGCAGCCATGAGGGTTCTGCTACCAAATACCCTTTTAATTCTGTGAAATATGGGGAATTCTCATTTACGGCTTGGACATATTGGTAGGTTACTCTGCTCGAGTTTCCTTTCTGTTGACCTCTCTCCAAGATTGCAGGGCTTTCATAGTAATATGCGACCAATTGCCATAGATTTTGCAAAGTCTCCCGATCAATCTCACACTCCAGGACAGTCACCAGTGACACGTTGACAATCAACTCCCCGGGTGAACGTGGATTTACTGTCCAAGTCATGGGTGAACTGTCGCCAGGGTGTCGCACATCACATGCCACGTGAGCACTGTTCCCATGGCTGTCGGAGAGAACAAAGGTCAGATGGCCTAAAGGCTTCTCAAAGTCACGGGTGTAAGGGAGGTCAGGCTCTGCTTCAGATTCAGTCCACACAGGATTGTCCCACTGTTTGAGTGAGGAGCGAAGAGCTGGCCTTTCACAGGTAAGCTTGTCTGGAGTCAGTTCTAGAAAAAGGCTCTCGATCATGGGTTGAGGAGACGAGCACTGCGGGCAAGTGTCACTGGAGCCACGTTCCTTCTTGCACTTTATTACGCCTGGAAGAAAGAGGGGGAGAGAGAGATGAAAAGGCAGGAAGAGAAAGAATGATGGAAACAATTCAAGGAATTGGAAGGAAAGAAAAAGAAGTAGAAAGGTTAAGAGGGAGAGGGAAGTTAGGGAGATGTTTACAAAGACATAGTAAGGGAAAAGTAAGGAATTAATCAAGAAGTGGGGGAAAGGTGAAAAAACAACATTAACCTAGAATTATAGGGGTTTGGAAAACTGCAGAGGCAATTTCATCTCTTCAAGAGTTTGAGTTCAGTGAAGGTTAATGCTTCCACTATTAAAGTTCTGGCAGTCACAAACCCTTATTTTCAGATGAAGCACGCTGTAAACACAATGATATATTATCAACTCTTCTGTTGATACAAACAGCTAACATATGGAACTAGTTAAAGGTGATTTGCAAAAATGTAACAATGCAAACAAATGTAAATGTAAATGTAACAAATGAGACAGAGTACATGCAAATACTGAATGAGAAGGACAGATAAAGAAAAAGAAAAAAATGAAATGGAATTTCTAGACTATATGGATCAAATTATCTTCTGCTAGCACTTTGCTCTGCTTCTGTATTGTTTGCTTTGGCTTTTTCTGGAGTTAATCAGACATGTGGCTCAGTGTCTTCATCTAAATCTCCATTGCTGTTTTTTCAAGTGGCTATTATTATACAGTATATTCTTAACAATAACAATGTATCAGTGTGCCAATGTGAAAGGGCCCGCTTTAAGTTTTGAACCTACATAGAATTATCACCTGAATCAACAACCCCCCTTGGTTTTACTGAGCTTTAAAGAGTTTCAGCTCATTGTTTAGCCATACGACCTGTTACTCTGGTGTTGTGGTTGACTCTCACTGCTCTAATAAAGTTGTTGATGAAAAAGCTTTAAAAACCCACTGTACACTACCTACTCAGCACATTTTATATATATAAAATAAGTGAAGCCCCGGACACCCAAACAGAAGTTAAGCTACTTGCCCCTGGCCTCCTGTCACCTTGAATAGTTGTTTGGTCATTTGTCATCTGGTTAGGGTGAAACTGTTTGTGACCGCAGAAGTGAAGAAACATGGAACAGTGTTCTAATGTCAGAAAATAAAGTTGGAGTAATTATTCATGCAGCCTTACCTTCGTGTGTGGAGCTCCATTCTATTAGCCACTGAAGCTGACAGTCACACGTCCAGGGATTACCATGCAGAGAGAGGAGTTCAAGCCTGGGAGCTGTCTTCAGTGCTGCGGCAGGGAGCTGCTCCAACAGATTGTCTGACAGATGTAAGTGTCTGAGAGAAAAGACATTATATAATTTCCTTTACTTACTGTTACACTGGGTTGATGCCTATATTCTTGCATGCAACGTGCAGAATGCAGGGAAACAAATACACTGACTTTAAATAACGCTTGTTAAGAACATTCAAAATAATTTAATTAAATTTAAACAAGATTGTTGTAAGCAAAGACACTTCTTCTTTAGCTCAGTGATTTCAAAAATACCCTTCACATTATTTTCAAGATATATTTATCCCCCAACAAATATAAGCTAGAACAAGAGAAATATCCACTGTCTTGTTATTTCTCACTTGAGTCCAGAAGTCCAAAAGCTTCCTAGTAGTGACACCGTTATGAAGGTATGAGGGTGGATCTCTTTGAGAAGGTTCCCCTCCAGCTGCAGTAGTTTTAGGGAGGTCAGACCAGAGAAGGAGTAGGGCTCTATAAAATCAATGAGGTTGTGGTCCAGGTGGAGACGGATCAAACCAGTAAGGCCCTCTAACAGACCAGGACTCAGCGATGTTAGCTTGTTGTAACTCAACTTCAAGATCTGGAGAGAAAAGAAAGAGTTAGTGTTATACTGAAATGTATTGAACATTTAAACTATACTAAGCAATTATCAAGGGGACAGGAGGGACATAACCAATATAAATCTACATTAAGCAAACTTCTAGCTCTGGGTAAGTCCACTAACTCCTGATGAAAAAGACTGTCATCTTTAGAAGAGATGCTTTAAATTATATTCAGCTACTTTTTTTATTAGCTGGGTTTCAAACACTTGATTACGATGACGTGTGAAGTGGGCGCGATTTTCACATGGCTGGCCAGAAGTAAAAAATGGCGAGTATGTCTACAGAGGAAACTGTTCCAGAGAGTCCGTATTGTAAGGATTTAGAGCCAGTTGCTAGACAAAGATACAAACAATTAGTTAGTAAATATATTGGGCTGACCCATATATTATGAAGATGGGTGAGTTTTTGGAAGGAAAAGGATGTCATAAGGATTTGCGACAATCGAGGCTGTGGAAATCACCAACTACCTGGTCCTTCAGACATCATACTATACAAAACAGAAGATGAAGGCCTATAAAAGTATGGAGGTTTGCAATTTTTTTGTCAGCGGGTGTGTCCACAACCTCCATACCAAACTGCCAAGGTGATTTATATTGTTGTTCTTATATTATTTGATGTGTTAAGATGCTTGCAGCTAGCAGTAACGGTTATACATGTAATGTCAACAAACATGCAACACATCTCAAGGATGATGTTAGCCGGACAGTCGTTTATATAAGGTAAACCACTCTCAGACAGCAAACTAAACACTGCTGAAGACTTGGATTATTGTGAAGTAGGATGGAAATGTCATTGCAATGACGAAGTGGTCACTGCAGACACAGGAATAAACTGTCTCTGCTCTTCCTGACTGCAGATGTAGCTTTAAAATCCACTTTTTACAGCGCTGGGCTTTTTTACATTTCTCACCTTTGTGAATGACAATCTTTGGTACTTTTCTTGGGATTGGAGCACCCGTAAACTACACAAAATAGGCATTTTGATGGCAGATCATGTGATCAGTGACAACATGTGAAGCCCACCAATTTTATGTCTTTGCTTTTTCATTTAGGAGAGATTTCCATCTAGAAACTCTGTAACATTAAAAAAGAGAATCCCATCCCCATAAGGTCATCCCCTTTGATGACCTTTGTTTCTCCAAAAGCTTGATGACTCAACACAACAACGCAACCCAACACAGCCAGCGTGGTTCAATACTTTTACATGATTTTGCTACGAACTGCTTTAGCTATAATTTAGAGCCAAATAGGGATAAGGCAACAGATGCAAACACTCGAGAGGGTTTGACACAAATCAAAGTATTTAACCACTTAGCTTGACTTGGATCTGTTGGAACCACTAGACCTGATCACTGCATTTAAAATCCACTTGCCATAAGCAAATCATCTGTTGCTTAAGCCCTTTATGACCCATTGCCTCTGCACTTTACAATATAATTGGTGGGAAGTTCTTTTTAATCTTTTATAGTCTGATGTGAAGTGTTACGTTTTTGGTTTTATAGTTGTTGTGATTGTGATTATGGGACTTAATTCTTAATGATGAGCCACGATTAATAATTACGTTTGATATTTCAGTCCTAGCTGTAGGTTCACTTGGGCTGATGAGCTCAAAGGTTATATTTGAAATCGCTCTTTATGCATATAAACTGGTAAAGAATAAGAAGTCTGTCCTATTTTCAAGACACGTTTAGAGAAGTTAAGTAGGCTATTCATACTATAGTTAAAAAAACAGGATACTGCCCCTCTATTGTACCTTATTGGCTCAAATAAAATAAATGCTTGGAAAATCATTTTAAAATTAAACTTCCATTTACATTTCTCGAATTGTATTTAGTCAAATTGACAAATACTTATTCAGAGTGATGCAAGTGGCAGGTAAAAAAGCCATCACCAGGAAAATTAAGGACTGGATAGAAGTAATGTATAACATTTACAGGATGGCAAATCTGACTTTCTTAGTTAGACTAGAATAAGATACATTTAAGAATTTCTGGAGTGACAGACATTATTTGGTAAAAACAATGTATCTTATGGATCCCTTTGGTTCCTGCAACAAATTTTGATTGTTCAATTGTTCATTTGGTTTTGTTCGGCATTATCCTTCACCAGGAAAGAACGGTGTTAGCCACAGGAGCATTCAAATGTGGACTGTAGTGAAAAATGTAATTTCAAATCTACTGAGTTTTGTGTATACTGTAATTGTGAATGTCTGTCTATTTTGGTGTTTAATCCCTTCTGTGAAATATTTGTATGCTCTGTACAAAACATGTACATGAGATGTTAAATGCTAATGGGACAATGCTGAATGGAATCAATAAAAAAGTTAATTATAAAATACCAGGACAGATAAGCGCGCACACGCGCGCGCGCACACACACACACACACACACACACACACACACACACACACACACACACACACACACACACACACACACACACACACACACACACACACACACACACACACACACACACACACACACACACACTCTACCTGTAGTGATCTCAGGCTGTAAAACGCCCCAGGGTGGACTGTGCTAATGTCATTTCCATGCAACATGAGCATTTCCAGTTGCCGTAGTGACCTGAATTCTGACCCCTCCACCTCCGTCAGGCTGTTATAACTGTTAGAGAGAGAAAAGAAACAGGACCAGTTACTGGGATGAAAGAGTAAAGGGTCATACGGGGGTTCAGAGGGGTAGGAAACAAATATCAGTGAATGTTTGTTTGGGCAATGTGACCTTTCAAATGATGGAAAGATAGCTGGAAAGAATGGGTGTAAAGAAGGGAAGAGTGATCACAGAGAGACCTCAGTCGACCTTTGACCTGCAGTTATTTTATCATTCGTCCGAGGAAGCATACGCACAGATCGAGTTCACAACTATTCAGTAGAATCGGGCTCGGCATACGTTTAGAAATTCAGTTTTTTAATATTAGTTTCTCCGTCTCATAAACAACATCAACACAACACTTTAAAGCAGCAGGGTTTTCTGTGCACAAGGTCCTGCCATATCAGTTTATCAAAATAAACTATTAAAGAACCTTCCTTGGGGTCTGCAAGTTTCAGCACATTAAAGAAGACATCTGTCAAAGAGTCAAACCGATCGCCAAGTACAGTATAGAACAGTAGATGCCAGAGCCAAGACATTATTCATCAAAGGAACACAGCATGTTGTTTTTCAGTGTATGGGAGTGAGCCAGGCCTTCCAACAACAGGAATCAGCACAGTATTATCTCTCCTGTAGTGAGTTCCTAAACTGTAAAACACACAGCATTCCCTGGGTGCAGTTATGCCTACCCAATTGAACACATATGGGAGCGTCTGCGTTTTTCCACTGCCATCAATAAAACAGCCAGCTCACAATATATCATCTAGTGGTCACTTTCATCCAGAGTGTCTTTAATATATTTTTAGAGTAGGTTTCCCCATTGGGAGCTGGACTTCGAACCCTGGCTTTTTCTCCCTTTTATACCATAATGAAATCTGTTCCTGCATTCCTTCAGTACACAGTGTCAAGGGTCCAGTCTTGTCTCTGGTGTTTTTTTTTCCTGTGTCTCCTCCTTTCTTGTCTGTCTGGATGTGTCTGTGTGTTTTATGGGTGCACCTACCTGATCTGGCACCTGGCTCATCACCACACCTGTCTGCAATCTACTCATCAACTCACAGTTTAAGTACCCCAGCTCTCCTTACACTCATCACCAGGTTGCTCAGCGGTAAATGCGCTCTTGGCTGCTCAGTATAGTTATTGTTTCTCTCTTTTTCTCATGCAAATTCTAACCAGTTTTTCCTAGTGCCTAGATTTCTAGCTACGACACATGATCCTCTCCATCTCAAGCTTTCTGCTTCAGTGACTAGCCGGATTTATCACACTCAACAGCATGCCTTCATCCCTTTTCACCCTTTTTTGATTAAAACCAAATTACCACTTACCCTTTTGTGTCTGCACTTAGGTCCTAATAAACACAAGTCATATCATACAGGAGCTACAAGCAGACTCAAAATACATTTCATGGCTCACTAAAGCTGGGCTAATAGTTTAGGGTCATCTCATTAAAGACACTTTTAATTTTTGATGAGCTTTGTCAGCAAGCCCCAACCATAGCGACTCCCTGGTTGATCCAATATGGAAGCGGCAAAATTGCAGTTCTCTGAGTGTCCAATAAGGGCAGGTTTCATAATAGAGCAGTTTCTCAATGACCCCCATGTTAAACAGACCGTTTTCACAACATAATTAAACCTATTTAAGGCCTGGTACACAAAACTATACTAGCCTGTATGTTTAGGGTATATCTCCATGACAACACTGAGGTGGGTGGGCAGTTTATGAATAATTAGGGTGCGGCCTCTTGAGTGACAGCTAGCCACTGGCCCTCACTTCTCCTCGGAGGTAAACGTCAGCCAGACGGACGTATCTCCCTCCCCCCAATGTCACATACATGCCCTTTTTTGGTAAGAGGAAATGAGATGGAGTCAAAGTCTGACAAGATGGCGACTCCCGTAGGCGAGGACGATTGGATCAAGTTGAGAGAATGGACTTCAACGGAGAGGCTACGTCCATTTTTTATACAGTCTATGGTTGTCAAGCTATATGCAGTGAGGCATGCAATTGTGCCTTGCAAGACTAAGTCACCTTTGTTAGCATCAGTGGTTTGAGCTGATAAATAGAACCTAGTTAACTGCTTTTTTCTGTCTTTATTAGATGTAGAGGGATGAAATACTGGAATTTCAAGCTGACTCTGTAGCCATTTTTCATGCTCAGGCACCTCAGATAACTGTCTATGTCTTTTGCATATCTTTGCAGTCTCTACCAACCCATTCTCATTCCAGTCCATCACATACGCCCATTTTGTCAGGACCCTTTGGTGTCACTTGTTAATGCACTGGGTAGCCCTGCACGTCATAAACCTTGATGCACCACTACGGCCGTCGTTTTAAACATGGGGAACATGTGGTTAACATTGTGAATTCACCCTATGTAGTAAGGTTTAGACAAAAAAACACTTGGTTAAGGTTAGGAAAAGATTGTGGGTGGGGCAAAAACAAGTGAGTTTGTAATGTAACTACATTGGCGCACAGGACATGATCCGCAGTCTCTTGTAAATCCGCTTTGTCCATCTACCCTGACTTCCTCCCTACACAGACTTTATTGTGCTCAATCCTAGAGCACTTGATCTGAGTATCCAATATTGCAGTGGATGGGTTAACAGTTGAATGCCTGGTGCATTTTAAACAGACGTTCAAGGCTGCCTTGTGCGTCAGTGTCAAACGCAGAGGGCGTATTTGAAAAAAGGCATTATTTGATGTCCTGGGAATGAGAACAGGCTGTCACAATTTACTGTACAAATGGGGTAATGGCTCACACGTTTGGACAATCTCTCACGAAGGCACTCGTTGTGGTACACTCGATTGTAAAAAGGTTTACAAAAGCTTGCAAATCTAGACAATAAATACTTGGTGCTTGACAGATGAACACGTAAACGATGGAAAAAAAGGATCTATAGTGCTCCCATTATGGTGTTGTGTAGGCTGCGTGCGACCACTTTACACCTGGCAAATCAAGGCCCAAAGTGGCCATGTTTTTTGGATTGTTTTTACAGAAAGTTGAACTAATTGTTGGACGTAGTACAGCAAGTCAGAGGCGGTGGGGAAGGTGTGTGTGTGTGTGTGTGTGTGTGTGTGTGGGGGGGGGAGGATGCAAAAGCACTCTGCTTGAAGTTTAAATTTTAAACTTCAGCAGAGCTTATTTCCAAGTGAACTACACTTGCAACCAAATATTACATGCACTCCAAATGCGTCAGAACTTGTGATTCAAGATCCCTGGGGGAAGTTAACTTGAGTACAGCTTTAATCATGGCAGACTTGTATATGTGCTGTTTTCCATAGTTGAATCCTAAGCTTCACTGTCACTATGCCAGGCGCTTACTGTAGGTGGTCCATATCGTCCTCCATGACACTCACTGAGCATTCGGCACAAAAGTTCTTTTAAAAGAGTCTGCCTGCATTTAAACTAAAGGAAAACAGGCCCCAGACTATAAATAAAACACTCCAAAAAGCCTAGTGTGAACACATACCAACAGTTTTGTATTAGAGACCAAATCCTCCAGGTCTGCGCCCCAGTAACTGTAGCGGGGTGGTCTAATGTTTAGAAAGTTCAAGCTGGTTAGCTCCCCTAAAGGTTTTGTCCCCTTCCAAATATCTGCTCTGCTGAAGTGTCCTTGAGAAATTCCCTTTATTCCTATTTTAAGACTGCTCAAGAACAAACCATCAGGAATCAATAGGGAATCAGAAATAAAGCATTCAAAAGTGCAACATCAAACACTTCTCTACAGCGAAACCATTAGCATAAGTGGTAAACTGACAACATTGTGTTCAGTTTTGCAATTGTTTCCTGCCAAACTGTCTTTGTTCTCAAATGGGACACATGCTGTGATGATGGTGACTGAATTTTTTTTGTTATTTTTGAAACACTGGGTCCTTCATTTCAGACAAACATATACAAATGCAGCCATCTAACTGCTGTTTGCTGCATGAAGTCACTGGTATTTGGAGCTAGCTACTGTAGCTAAATAAGCTAATGTTAGCTACACAAGTTGGTTCAAAGCTTTGTCTGACTGTTTAATATTTGCTAGCGGACTCGTATGAAAAACAAATTTTTAATTATAAAATAGTATATGGGTCTAATTATACAAGAGAAAAGGCTTACGTCTACTGTAAATATTTTTGGTGAATCTAGTGCGATGTAAGAAGTTTGACTATGGTTTAGAGATAAAAACAGAGAGGCTAACATTGATGTACACTCTGATATAGTAGGACCCAGAACTGGCTCCTAAACAGCAGGGAAACCCATTAAGGGTTTTCTTGAACATAACTCCACATAATAGTATACCATGAAATGCTCCTTGGCCTGGGGAGTAACACTGTGTTAGGTCATTATACTGTAAGTTAGTTAGCTGGACATGCTAATGTTTGCGGCGTACATAAGGGCATACAAACACAAACAAAATCCATTCCTTACACTTTTGCTCTTCTGGTTTTGGTTTTTGACTGGCTCAAAAAAGACACCATCCCCCATACTTTTAATATAGTCGAATAGTCTTACCTTTACCCCACACTGCTTTAGAGTAGAGACCTCCGAAGAGATATGGGCCTAATGTACTGAGACACTCACTGTTCAGGAGAGGAGTCTATTAGTTGCTGCCATGTGGAAATCATGTAGTATCCATTTTTGTAACTTTTTCATTGTTATGTGGTGCAGTTATAATATATTCCATGTGTCTGTTTATGTTAGGTGCATGTGTTTTCACACTGCAAAGAATGGTACAATGGTTAGATCAGATCCATAAAACAAAGGCACAAATGCTCTTGAAGGAATATGTAACTTTATCCAATTTCACCTGAAGGGGGCACAGAAATTTAGTATAAATATAATGTGTGCTGTTGCCAAACCTTTCCTAATGTAGTCCCAGCAGTGTAATGCTGGCTATATAATTCTGTTTTGGTTCAAGACCAAGGTTATCTGGAATTCACTGATAGCTCCCACAGTGTTGTTCCCACTGTAGTGCATATGGAGGCAGTTTAACTCCTGTAGACTGTAACTAGGCACTTCTTTGTAGCTTTTGTGACCGTTTACCAAGGAAAAATGGTTCAGCACATCATAGAATTATATCCAATCGTGAAGAGCTGGAGAACTACTCTAAGCACAGATGTATTGCACCTGAAATGCAGTTATAGCTCTTACCACAATAGAGATCCACATATAAATGTAAATGGAATGCTGCCTCTGAAAAATAGTGTAGCTCTGGCTGCTGCCTGCCAAGTAGTTTGCCATGTGAATGCATTGTTCAGAGCCAATTATTAGACAAGGCAGTTTGTTATTTACAAAACAGTGGCTGGGCTATTTCTTCGCTATGCTGGAGGGCAGGGAAAGCTCCGTCCACATGGAAGTGATTAGGAGATTTATCCCCTCCGGACTCTGTTCAGTACCACATGCTGGTGCTAAGCCCTTATCTTCTGGGTTTAATGCAGATGTTGTCAAATGAAAGGCACCATAGCTATGTACTGATTATCTCATTGGTGAAACGGCTCTCTTTGGTGTAAGACTGGCTTTTGTTCTTAAGGAAGGGTGACATATGATACATCAATGGCAAGCAGCAATATGTTTTCATAATCCCACCCTAAGGCAAGAGAGTAAGTCCACTGGCATAAAAAAAGAAGAATCGTCACGACAACCATGGAGAACTTGCCTCAGCATTTTGCTTTGTGAGTTTTTAGAAGCGATGTTGATCATTTGTTGGCCAAAGAAAACACTTCTCTGACAAATAACCTTCTCCACATTCCACACTACTTCCTGTAGAGTGTTTAGTTTTCTTCCCCAAGGCTACCCATTGATGACAGCGTCTCAGTGCTTCTGTTTGCATGTGTGGTTATGCATAGTGATTGAGTCTTACCCAAGGTTGAGCCTCTCTGTGTCTTTCGGGAAGGTTTTTGGTATGGTCACGAGGTGCCTGAACGTACAGTGGACCTCTTTAACGCCCGGACAGCTACAACTCTGCGGGCAGGATGTGATGGCGTGTATGGGGGAGATCTGCAGAGGATAAAGGGTGAAAAAAAGGGTTGATAGGATGAGAGAAAAAGTTAACAACAGAAATCACACATATGGAGAAGGTTAGGAATAAAAAAGAAGAGAGAGGAGATAAATGGGTGAAAGTTTTAGAAAGGCGGTATGAGGAAGCCGTCAGCAGCACAGGCAAATTCAGAAAAGGTGAGATAAGGAGAAGGAAACAGATGAGTTCAGACTTGCGTAGGCACTGACAGTTTGGAAAGAAATCAATACTCAGTAGAAGAAATAAAATAGACCAGGTGTATTAACAACGCGCCCTCCTTTGCAATATTCTGTCAAGATAAATTCAAGATTTCCTTAGAAAAACTCTAGTTTTAGGAAATTAATATATACATTACCATTTGCCATAACAGTGATGAGAAGAGCAGGGGAAACCACGCTGCAGCCAACCTGCAGAAGATGCTGGCGCACCACCACAGCGCCATGACTGGATTTCTGCACGCTCACGTCATTTAAACACCTGCAGGAGGGGACGAAGTGATTTAGATCCACAGATTCACTGTAGCTGATGATGGTACAGCAAGTGGCCCACTAGCAACCTATGCATGGTCTACTCTACTATCCCTGTCTTTTGCATAATGGGATGGACTCCAGCACTCCAGCATTTTATAGAATGGATAGATGGATTGAACAATATGAAGAATTAGAATTTAATTTACACATCCAGCAGATATGGAGAAAAGGGGGAACTGTCTGTCAACTGCTAAATGCTCCACTACAATCATCAGCTAGCTGCTAGCTGTGAAACAAAATAGTAAGGTTGAGGGTTTTAAAAACCAAAACAATCTTACTAAACAGGAAGGAGTCTTTGTCTGTCTGTCCATCCATTTCCTCTAAAATCGTTCATCCAATCTACCTCACATTTCGCGGGTGTATTGCTGAGGGCCCAAGGAAGTGCAGTGTTGATTCACGGGACATATTCATTAGTAGTCCATTATGTACACACTGTGTAGGGTAATGAAAAGGGAATCCTAACACAATAACTTTTACACTGTTGAATGGTAGATATTACATAGTCGCAAACTCAAACATTTCAAGCATCAGCAATGCAACTTTTGCAATGAACTATTTTGTTCGTAGAAAAAGCCTGGTATAAAATAGTTAGCTCTGAAGTTGTTTGATTGGTTCTCAAGAAAGCTGCAAGCGGCTATACCAGAGGCCAGGCTTAGTTGAGGGACTTAGGTGATACATTTAATTACGTGTGTGTTTATCAGTACTAGTGACACCTTTCACCTAATACATTGTTAATTATGTTTCTGTTACTATTTAGATAAACATCTTTAGATAGCTATTCCTTAGCTATTAGCAACAAATACAAGCCACATTCACAAGCACATGGCCCTAAAAGTATACACACACGCTTTTAATGCATGGACACACACACACACACACACACACACACACACACACACACACACACACACACACACACACACACACACACACACACACACACACACACACACACACACACACACACATACACACACACACTTAAACATATTTATCTAATAATTTATCTAATAATTTCATCTTTTGACTTTTGACACCGATGAGTTCTTGAAAACGCAATAATTCAAATGTATTATTTTTTAGCTTCAGCTAGACATGATGAAAGAAAAGAAAATATACATAATGACTTGCGAAATGCAGAAAGCTAGAAAGAAAGAAAGAAAGAAAGAAAGAAAGAAAGGAAGAAAGAAAGAAAAAAAGAAAGAAAGAAAGAAAAATCATGTGATAGCAGTAGCAGGACTGAGAGAGAAAGGTGATAGTGGTGAGAAAAATCTCTCATGGTTGAATAGTAAGTTGACAACTGTAGCAGCTCTCCTAATACCAAACTATTCGCCTCAAGGTTGATAAAATATGTCAAAGAGGTTTGAACGCTCGATTACACCCTGCCTGTCTTCACTACACCTTTCCTTGAGGGAATTAGCAGAGTGTAAATTCTCTTTTATCCAACATAATCTTGTTTAAAACTAGGCATACGTCTATATTGGAAGACACACATCTGTCAGTATTGTGGATTAATGGACCAAAGTCATACTCTGGTAGCTGTCGTGGCTAAATCATCCAGGCTCGGACAACCAAGCCTCCCACCAATTTGTTCTGTTTATTGTACAAATGATACTCCTGGAGTCCTGAGTGATGAAAAGCAATTCTGAAGAAAACGCTGAAATCCAAGAAGTTCAGATGTGAAGAGAGATTTATTTAGAAATCAAGATTGCATTCAATATATCAATGAGCCTTTTGTTGGTCAAGCGAACAGACTAAAATGTATCCGTTGTGTACCTCATATTTATATTTTTCCAACTTCTCCCATCCACCAATGATATTGCTTTGTGCATGTGTCACAAGTAACCTTTTTTGGGGTTAGCTCTTTTTTGTTCCTATGTAAGCATTTCATTATCTTGCTGGCCATCTGGCAGTTTTTTCCACTTGAACTTATAATGCACTCGCACCTACTTCCACCCAGAACTCATGATCTGTTGATCAGTGTCGTGTGCTCTGGTCTAGCTGCACACACACACACACAGTTCGTGTACTGTGGTCTCTTCTCTGTAAAAACACTTTCAGTACCATTTTTTTGGATTCCATTAGATTGCATTACAGGTTATGATACAGTATTATATTTTGGTTTGATCACCTGATTTATAAAACAGTGAGGTCGTAACACAGATACAAGCATAATAGACTGGTCAAACAGTTTTGCTACATAGTAAATTCATAGAATTTTGAAACAGGTTTCTGCTACATTATAAACTCAGATCTTCATAAACAAATAAACCCCAACATTGCCCCGTTCCCACATCAAGAAGACAGTGGTTGACATAGGTCCATCCCAACTGAGCAAGTGATCCAGTTATACATGGATGGTCACAAGTGGACCTTCATCCAGAGGGGTTCATCCACCAGTTATGGTCGGACTGGTCCGATAAACTTCTTCTTAAGTAGTTTAGTAGTCAAAAGTTTCACTTGCAGTAGTCTTATAACATGATGTGTAACACTCAGTGATACTAAGTATTACTACTTCAAATAAATGTCTTTCAAACATATTATGAAGGCAGCTTAAGGCTGCAAAATATTGCAGAATATGCTGTTTTTGGTGATAAACACAAATTAGCAAGCATGTCACACTTTCAAACCAATAGTACATGTTCATTGGATTCCAGTTATATTGTAAAATTACATTAATATCTGACATGGCGAGAGTTGTTACCCCGGAAATCACAGGTATACAGTCAGTGTATAGTGGTGAGTATATAGTCCCTTATGATGGTGTCTTTGTCTTTGCTTGGAGACCGATGCATATAAGTCTCTTATTAGTGAAACATGACCATTTGCGCATCATAGATGGTCTTCAGCAGGGAGTGGTCTCCCTGTTTCAGTAATAGGGGACAACCTTCACACGGTTGCCACTTGTTCAATGTAGGCAGTCTTCTTTTTGGGCCAGTTCGCTGCTTCCACATTAACCTGAGTGAATATCCTCTGGACCAGGGACATTTTCTTGATACAAGCTTGGAGATTCATATTCTCCTTTTCAATGAGGGCGGTGCTTCTAAGGAGGTCCTGTCGTCTTCCGCTGTTGGCTTGATTCAGGCTTTTCTGTCTTTCACATCTCATGTTTTCAGTTGAGCGTGTTGACAGCATTTGCATTATAGCAAAGACGTCCTTGGATGTATCAGGGGGCAGTTGAACACGATCATCAATGGGTCTGGGGAGACCCCTTCTCCGGTTGTTCTGCTGATTCTGGCTCAACTGGTTGTGGCTCAGGAGCCGGGTCTACAGGCTCTGGGCTTTGAGGGGATGGCTCTGTGTGTGGTGGTGTGGTCCGGTCTTCTGTTGATACTACTGGTTCATAGTCATCTGAGTCCTCTGTTGGTGGACTGATGAGTTGATAAAGTGTAGTTGTCTTCTGCTTCATTGGGGGTTTGGAGGCGAATCCGGTGGGGCTTGTGAGGCCCTCATAATACTCCTCGCCGTCCATCCGATTGTACTTCCCTTGGGCCATGGTTACCTGGAAACACATTATCAGAATTAGATGCATCATTATAATGTAGTTTTTTGGTTAGATCATGCTTTGTTGAAGATTGTAATGGTACATACATTTCCTTGTATCATAAGTCTAAATTGCATGCTTGATAATTGTGGTTATCTTATGGAACTAATTGGGGCCATGTGGCGCATGGTCTGGTGTTCATGGATGGAGGCTCTCTTGTGACTGAGGGTAAGTGAGGTTATTATAGAATTTACATTCTTCAATTAGGTTCCTTACTATTTCACCATTGTCTAATCTGCTTCCTGTCAATGTTCTCTTACTTAATACAGTCTTTCTTACTTTGCCTGAGAACTCCATCCAGTTATAGATAGTGATATACGGTATGTTGGATTTACCTTGAAAAGTTCTCAATTTGCCTAGGTCTTCCTGATACATTTTTAAGGTTTGAGCTTTTTTGTCGTGACTTTCTCTGTGTTGGTTGTTGGAAACGTCAGTACCATTGCTACCACACCAACTGGTCCCATTTCCATTAAACCCCTAAAATTTTGCTTATGTACCCTTCTTCTGACTCTTCTTCCCCATGCATCAGCCACCCCCGCCTGACTGACTGTGTTATTTCTCTGGCTGTCTGAGCTTGTGGTCTCCCTGCCCTGACTGCTTGTGGCCTGTCTATTCTGGCCCTCTGACATCTGACTTCCTGTTGAATTGGCTTGTTGCCTTTCAGGGACCTCTAATATAAGGAAATTGCGTTGGCCAGCCCGTTTAAGCATACATGAAGGGTTAGGTGTGAGATTCTGTTAGTTGTTCGACAGACCCTTGAGACTTTGGATAGTAGACAAGACCAAACCTCTGTTTGGTGCCTAGCATGTCTTGTGCTGTCTGGAATTACATATCTGGTCACTCCCAGGAAAGTCAGCATGTGCCCCAAATTAATTTAGTTAGTCGTGTGTGTGAGACAGGGACGACAGGTGTCTCTGCATCAACTATGGTATAGACAGCCCTTCAATCCTTCACTGATTGATAATCAGGAGAGTATGGCTTCCTGATAGGAAAAATTGGGGTGTTGCAGGGACTCCGGATCTTTACCAGGACATCAGCTACCAGGCCTTCGAAGGTGGGCTTTATCCCTACGACGGCATGTGGCTTGAGAGGATATTGATTCTTGCATGATAATATGGCTTCTGGCTTGTTTTCTATGCGAAAATCTGACGATTTGACGACCCAACTCAGTTTTGTGTTTTGATCATACGTGAGATGGTTCTTGGTCCAGTCTTTTGTTCCGAGGTTTTCAGCATTTGTGTCGGTGGAAGTGTCACTGCATAAACGTCATTGGTGAAAATAGAAAGTGGTTTCTGGTTGAGTAACCCTCTCCAGTAGATGTCATAGTCAGTGTGGTTTTGATTGTCATCATAAAGGAGAGCGCAGTATAATGGCAACCCTGTCTCCTTAAACTTTCCTTGGTGTGTTCTTTAGGTTTGACATCAGGGGTCTGCTTGTCTCTGTTTGTCATATTTTCCTGGTATTGTCTCCAGCCATCCTCTTGTAGGTGAAACCTTTTATTGGGTTTCTTTAAGGAGGGGGATCAATCTTTCATTTTGGAATAGTGGATGAGGGTCTTCTGCTCTCTTCTACTCTTTTTCTCCTTCTGACCGCATAACTTTTTTCTTTTCCTTTTCCTTTTAACTTGTTGTGTTTCAGATCATGGTTCCATCGTGCATATCAGTACCAACCTAGAACTTCTTTCACTCTTTTTCCTTCTCTTTTGTCACTCTTGTCTTCAGCCTTGTGGTGTCTGATAGTTTTTTCCACATCTCAAAGAGATTGCTCATTGAAAGTGCCCTCCTATTTTGGCCATTGTTGATCTCCAGTTGTTATCTTGGGCCACTTTTTCATACATTTTTTAATATACTTTTGTTTTTTGGATTTG
Source organism: Echiichthys vipera (assembly GCF_963691815.1). Lineage (NCBI taxonomy): Eukaryota > Metazoa > Chordata > Actinopteri > Perciformes > Trachinidae > Echiichthys > Echiichthys vipera. The sequence goes on from NC_139831.1 coordinate 25,016,028, forward strand.
GCTTGCATCACTAACAGAGGAACATTGGTCCGCTGAGCCTATGTTTTTTCCTTGTTTAGCCCCTATGAAGCATTGTTGTATTATGTCCTTCTGGGCTGGGAACTTCCTTGTGACACCTGCTTTCAATTATTATGGTTCTTTTTCTGATCTGTTCTTTTCTGGATCGTTATTTCGGTCGCCCCACTTTATTGTTTTTCCATTTAACTTTCCAAGGATGGATGGTGATGTGCAGTTGTTGATCTGTTTTTTATTTGTTTGTAGCTCTCCTTCTTTTGGTGTGGCAAATCCTTCTGATGTGCCAAGGGAGGGATTTAGTAGACGATAAGCGGTAAGCCACAATGACAACATTAAACAGACACTCATTCAGACTCTGTGTTAGTTATTAGCTCATTCGCTCCATGGTTAAAATCTCACAGTGAATCACATAAGATTAGTAGTAGTGCTTATTTAATGATTCACGATTTGTTATTTTTTTCAGTTGAGTATTTTATCCAATTATTCTAGATTTGTGGGCCAAATTTTAATAATTATATTCAAGTTCATTGGTAAGATTATTGTTTTTCCTTGGTTCTTTGGAGACGAGATACTCCCTTTAAACCTTTGTGGAGTGCTAGCATTTAGACGCAGTCAGCTTATAGCAGAAAAAAAGGTCTGCTTACCTCAAGTTTTGACGCCTCTGACGGTCTGAATTGCAGGCAACCCCATGCAGGCTTCAGGGATCTTCCGTCACTCCTGATGCTGGAACATCAAATGTTGTGGCTAAATCATCCAGGCTCAGAAATCAAGCCTCCCACTACTTTGTTCCGTTTATTGTAAAAAATCATACTCCTGAAGTAAAGAAAACAATGTAATCCAAGAAGTTCTGGTGCGAAGAGAGATTTATTCAGAAATCATCAAGATTTTATCTAATAAACCAATGAGCCTTTCGTTGATCAAGCAAACACACTAAAATGTATACGCTGTGTTCCTCTTATTTATATTTTTCCAACTACTCCCATCTACCAATGATATTGCTTCGTGCAGGTGTCAGGAGGCAACATTTCTTTTTTGTCAGCTCTTTTTTTGTGCCTGTGTAAGGATTTTGTTATCCTGCTGGCCATGTGTTTTTTTTTTCCACCAACAATTTATATATGTATATAACTTATGCATGATTTGTCGATCAGCATTGTGTGCTCTGGTCTAGCTGCACACACACTGTTCATTCACTCTGGTCTCTTGTCCGTGAAAACACCTTCAGTACACTTTTTTTGGTTTCCAAATTTGACATTATAGGTTAAAGGTTAAGGTATGTATTATATTTTGGTTTGATCACCTAATTGAATCATTTTGAAACAAGTTTCTGCTACAAAATAAACTCAGATAATCATACACAAATAAATAAACCTCAACATAGCTCAAACAAATACTGTACCATACAATAGACACTAGAATGGAAACATGGGTGCAGATCCCGGGGGGGACGAATCTCACCCCTCAATAAGAATACTTAATTATTCAAAATTTAACAAAGTAATTTCAGACTTCACATTACATGCCTGCGACCCTTAAAATTATGATTTACTAATATGACAGTTATGTAGAAGTGATACGCTCTGTTGGCTGTTCAGGAAAGGTGAGAACAGTCGATGATTCCCTGTGCAATACTTTTTGAATGATAAGGCCTCTACGGAGTTGTGATTTGTGGTGGAATGGTATGAGTTGCATACGAGCAAAAATAAATAAATCACTTTTGTGTCCCTGTCCTTACATCAAATCTGCACCCCTGAGTGGAAAATGACTACTTAACACAGTTGTGGTTTGCTACGGTGCCAGGTGGTTTGGCATCCCTATGTTGGTTTAAATGTTAACATGATCATTTGAGGGAATAACAAACTAATTACATTCAACCACACAAACACACACACACACACACACACACACACACACACACACACACACACACACACACACACACACACACACACACACACACACACACACACACACACACAGTCGGATAGTTAACAAACTGGAGAGAGGAGAGGAAGTGGAGAGATAATGGGTCTAGGGAGAGAAAGAGAAGCCTTCACAGGTAAAACCAAACAACACACATACATATTTTGAAGTCATTAGAGGCCAGCTAAGGGTTTCTGGTTTCCACTTCTATCTTTGTGTTCTGTCTACAAGGAGGCTAATTCACCTAACAGCTGTGTGTGTGTGTGTGTGTGTGTGTGTGTGTGTGTGTGTGTGTGTGTGTGTGTGTGTGTGTGTGTGTGTGTGTGTGTGTGTGTGTGTGTGTGTGTGTGTGTGTGTGTGTGTGTGTTTGTGTATATATAAGACATTTGTGACAAGAAGACAGGAAATTGCACTGATGTTTGACCTGGATCATGATATGCTATTGATGTGTATGCTCTCTCTCTCCCCCCCCCCCCCCCTCTCTCTCTCTCTCTCTCTCTCTCTCTCTCTCTCTCTCTCTCTCTCTCAGCTCTCTCTCTCAGAAATACACACACACACACACACACCAGCTTGCACTTCCTGATCTGACAAACACATTAACTACATAGAGGTCATGGCTCACACTGGATTTCTTTGGTGACGGTTCAGATCACACAAAAGGAAAAATTACAATATATTTTTGGAACACGAAACAGCTGGTGAGAAGAATAACATTCTCAGTGCATCATGTTTCTTTAACGAATGAGGGTCCACAAGGTGGAAGCCATGATGTCAGAGCGAACAGCAATGCTTCAAGCATTATGCTAACTTTGGCTTCGATATTTCAATTTGGATCGTAGGTGACCAACCAAGTGAGATTATCATTGCTAAAATTCCTAAAATCTGTACTTGACATTCAGTGCATTAGTAAAGCAGCATATAGCAATGGTTGTTATATAGCATAACATAGTGGAGTAATGCCGATCAGAGCAGAGAATGAAGTCACACTCTCTCTGTGTGTGCTGAAATCCGAGCTTCTCTGTTGTGATAGATGGTCGGGCTGTGTGTCCATGTTTGTGCATGTGGCTGTGAGTTTTTTCACAGCCACATGCACTAACACGGACACACACCTGGCAGTACTAGGATGAGAGCCATGTAGAGGCAATCCCAGCTTGCTTTTTTTTCTCAATTTTTTGTGTACAGCACCTTTAACTCAAGGTCCACTTACTTTTTCAGCAGCTTTTTAACCATAGCTCATATTCTTCATTAGCAGATGACCATGATATGCACTTAAAATAGACGAGAAAAGCTAATCTACATTAATTGAAAACATAATATTGATATCTTATCACTTTATTCTGTTTTTGGTCTCCACCAACTCCTGAGACACTAAAAACGTTGGTAGCGCTGAGAGGAACTGCATAGTCAGGTGATAATTCTCTATTGATTTGTCACTACAAGCAACACCTTTCACAAACACTTAGTCATTTGAAATACTGTTCATCTAAAACAGGCATCTTCTATTCAATTCAATTTTATTTATAGTGCCGAATCATAACAAAAGTTATCTCAGGACACTTTACAGAGTAGGTATAGACCACACTCTATGACTTATTTATGATTTACATAGACCCAATAATTCCCCTGTAGAGTAGCTGAAAGAGACATGGAGCAGGGACCCCCTACATATAATTTATAAAATGAGTTGCTTAAGCCCACAAATTTTTTTATGGTAAATACTAAGTATTGACATGCTTTAACGCTTTAATGTTAAACACACATATGTGGAAAGGACAATGTTATGTAAATTAGTTAAACAAATGTATGCATAGGCTGATTCATTTTTACTAATAATTCATGTTAAGGTATATTTTCAGAAGTTTTAATAAACAAAAAAATCCAAAAATGATCAACCAATAAGTTAACATAATTTTACAGGCCCCCTGTTGAAGATCTGTGATAAAATAAAGATTACTTTGTTAAACTTCTGTTTATAAGGTCAAGAATGAGTTTTCACACTCAAATAAAAAAATTAAAAAAAACATTTGCCGTTGATATACTATATGTGCATCACAACCATGATAATAATAATAATTATTATTTATTGATCGACAGAGGGAAATCCTCTCCTCTTGCAACCTCGATGGGGAGGTCATAGGGTCAGGGTCAACTACAGAACACAGGCTCATTGATATGGTTAAGGATCCTCCAGCAGCAGGAGGGATGCTTTGCATCACAGGTCTGTAATGACTTTGCCACCTTGTGTCCAATGTCATAAAATTCCATGCAACATTGTTAAAAAGCCAGTATCTGACATTGATCTTGTATATTATAGGCCTAGCTATGGCTCACAATGAATGTCTGTGTAAATTAGTTTTGTTCAGTTCTATAATTTAAATGACATGTTGAATGAATATTGGATGCATTTTATTAGGTGTTACTCACAGCTGTACAGTGACCCTCATTTATAAGACGCCTCAGGTAAAAGTGAAACCTGTTGCTCCAACAGCTCCTACCTTGACTTTACAGAGCAATAAAGTTGTCCATTCAGTCAGTCTCAAGTATCGAGGGTTATAATGATCACAGGTATACGCTGTTCCTCTGCTCCTGCTGTCCACTAATGGCTTTACCAGCTCTCCTGTGTTAGCACTTTGGAGACAGTGAGAGGACAGGAAAGAAATGAGAGGGTAAAAACCAAGCAGAGGGGAAAGGAAAAGTATAGGAAGGGAAGGGAGGTATGATAGATGAGGAGAGGACAGCAGAATAGAAAGCCGGGAAAGAGAAAACAGATGAGAAGTAAAAAAAAAAGGGTGCCCTCGTCTGATGAAATCACTTAGTACCCCTCCCAGACTCACAGACATAAAGTACTTCCAGTGAATGAGCCAGAGTAGTACACTGTCTGACCTTCTGCTTATCAATATCATATGCTCACAGGCACATCCTTCACTCATTTGTTCCTTTTTTCCCTTCTTTCTATCTAATGATCATTCACTTCTTCTGTGGTGTACTAAACATTATCAGTGGCTGAACTATGCAAGGAGTTAAAGTCATGCTGTCGCAAAGATACTGGAAGAAAGCAAAAAGGCTACGTGTAGCAAAAACAAAATAAGATGGATATCTTTGTCGTGAACCGTTGTGTGTTTATCATTTGTTCTAAAATTAAACTCTGTATTTTGGATTTGGAGGTTTAACATCAGAGAAAACAAACCCAAACACATGAACCATTACAAGAAATGACATTTGATGCATTGACCACCTGTGTTTTGTTAAGTTATGTTTTGTTAATTTCCATGAAAAAAATGTTTCAGCTAAATAAAGTTCTGAGGTCCTGGGTTTAACATGGGGATTGCCTGGGAAGCTAACTTGTGTTTTCCTGGCCTCATTGTTGAGGCTGTTTTCCAGTGCTGTGTTCATGCCGACAGTGTCTACAGTAATCATTTAGTAGGATGGTTTGGCTAACCCTTGGTTATACTAGCCAAACTACAGCAATAAGAAATAGCTTAAATGCCAGTTTCACTTTAATAACCAGTGAAATACTTCTTTTATATGTACATTAGCATGTGACATCATCATGGTAACTTTGCCTGTGTTAGTGAGCAACCAAAAGCTACTTTACCAGCAGATGTAGACGAGCTACCACTAGAACCCACAGTATACACCTATCATTGTTTCTGGAAGTCCTGGAAGTTGTTACGTTGGAGCATCATTATCCAACCACACAGTGTATGCTGAACTGCAGCACATAGAGCGTACTTTTCCTGTTCAGCAATAGTTTCTGTAGAAGTGTTACCACTAACACTGAGAATAAATGGCTAGGCTATTATGTATGCTAGCACTTGGGCACATAACCTTTTTACTGGCCAACACAGCGCCTCACACTGTTGGAGGAGCTTTCTTAGTGACTTAAATTTAAAAAATGTTAAAGTTTGAGCAAAGGCTGTAGTAGTAATAGTCTATGCCATATCTTTTGCATAGGCCTTTTCTTGGCAGACATTATGACATTTCATAGCAGGAAACAAGCACAAGTTTTGTTGATGACAACATGGAGCTTTGATGTAACAGATTCATAGCTTTGTATAGGTTTGACTGCCTTCATCTTGCTGTTTTAAATTGCTAATGCTGGCACATAAGTCAGCTACACACATTCCTAATCAAGGCAAACTATATTTTACAGCCTAAAACGCATTAACTGGAATAATAGTTGCAGTGGGGAAAAACATTACCATGGCTGTGTTCGAAACGGTTCCCAATCATGGAAATAGTGCACTATATAGTGTGTTCGCCATCTTGTAGTGGTGTTCCATTGTTTAGTGGTTATTTCATTATAGTTTTCTATAAAATACCCACAATGCACCGCTAATTTCAGTGTACATACGATGTACCCTTCATTTTACTACTGTATACCATAATGCAATGCGGTCGCGTTTTCCCGGAGGAGAAGATCAAGTACATTGTCCAAAATCTTGTTTGGTCAATCCCAACATAGTAAGTGAGTGAACGAGGGAACGGTTTCGAACACAGCTCTCTCTGGCTAAAGCTAGCATGCAGCACCACCGCTCAGAAATCTACCAACCACTCATTGGTCTATATTTAATCAGTTAAGACAGATCAAAAGCCCAACCAGTCATTTAATACATGGAGTATTCCTTTAAGAATGTCTGAGTGAGGCCAATATCTTTATGTCAAAAGCATTACGACTGCCAGCCAAGTCCCAGCTGCTCTTTTCAAGATAACACATGTCAAGAGAGGATACAATAGGATTGCCACATGTTTTCATGCAGGTTTTTAATATCATGTGCTGCCCATATACACCCATTCAGAAATCTCTTTCAACACAATGTGTGGAGGGTTGCTATCGGATACAAACCTTGTCTCCAGGCGGTTATTTACCAAGTTGGACAGTTTTGTTTTATGACTGACAAAAAATTGAACATATATATATATATATATATATATATACAGTATGTATATATATACATGATAGTCTTAGTCACTACATCACACCTGGTTTATGGTAATTTATCTTAATTTATTACGTTGTGACATGACTATTTCATATTCTTGACTTGGATGAATGTCCACTGAGTCCACTTTGATTTTAGAAGTCTATTTTATTTATGCATGCACGCAAAAGGTGTAAGGGTAAAAATATGGAACAAATGTCCATTTTTTCTGCCACAAAGTAAAGTTCTCACTCACACTGAGTAAATGGGATGGGAAACAAAATTCTGTGACTGGATGTTAATTGATCGCTATTTAATGGGCAGATTCCTTTGAGAATTCCTTTCCAAGTATTGGCTGTAAATCTTGCTGTGGTGGCACGGAGAGACGCTGCCTGAAGTCTAGCAAGCTTTCTTTTGTCTGTTGCCTATAATTACTGAAAGCTGTCCCTCTTTAGTCAATAAAACAAAGCTGCGAGTAACTAATACATTTATCCAGAGCGTCTGTTTGCCTGAAGTGATCATTGGTAGTGATGTGATTGAAATGGACTTAACCAAAGCTGGTCGTAGTAAACAAACATTCCCAGCAACAGGCTGTGTGTGACAGATTTCTGTGTCTTGCACACAGTATATCAAGCATAAGTAATTTCAGATGCTCTTTGAACATAATCAGATGGGGATCTTGTGCAGCCTTTTTGTGGTGGGTGGTAAGCAAAACGGGTTAAATAGAGGTTAACAAAGTGCAATAGAATTTGAAGATGAAATCTTTTGTTCACGGTTTTCCCAACAGTTGTGGACAAAGAGTTGCTCAGCACAATAAAAATAAACAGCCCTCGACTGTTCTCCTGCTAATCTTTCTTAACACAAGTCAATCATTATATGAGTTACTGTGACACCAACCACATCCATCACTACTTGACAGTCGGTATGAAATCAGGTTTCAAACACCCTTGATGTTGCAAAGACAACTGACACTTTCAAATTAGCACAATTAGTCATCAGCCATATGTCAACTTCTGTCAGCTAACTGTTGAAAATGACTTCATCCATGCAAACGTTCAGGCTATTGCATCAACTCCAGAGGAGAACAGTGAATTGAGCATCTCCGTATTAAAACCAGAGATCTGCACAGAAAACTATCAAAAGTTGACACAAACAAAAACCTCTGTTAAAGTTACTTACATCTGGGAGCATTTAACAAGTTCCCATTATAAAAACCACAAGAGACTCACCTGTAAATTCCTCCAGACGAGGGAAGAATAAACAGTTGAAGTACAAAATAGAGCCCAAACACGTCCTTTGATTTTCACTGCAGGCTGGAAAGTCTTGAGTTTTACAAGGAAAACAGACGTTAAAAAGTATCCAGTTGATGTTTTAGTCCTGTGGATGTTTGCTGACTTGTAAAGCCGAGGTCCTGAGGTCTGTGAGAGAGAGAAAGGGGATGCAGCGTGTGTGTGTGTGTGTGTGTGTGTGTGTGTGTGTGTGTGTGTGTGTGTGTGTGTGTGTGTGTGTGTGTGTGTGTGTGTGTGTGTGTGTGTGTGTGTGTGTGTGTGTGTGTGTGTGTGTGTGTGTAGATCAGTTTGACCCTCTGTTGGTCTTTAAGGCATCTGGATTTCAGATTAACTTCTTTCCCTCTTTCTCGTCCCGTTCTGTAACTGTGCGGTCAGGAATGCTGCTTCTCCATCCCCTCCTACACCTACGCTCCTTCTTTCACTCCTCCATTCATCTCCTCTACCTCTCTTTGCTTTAACTCTCCTTCGTTCTCCCTCTCTGAGTCTCTTGATTTCCATTTCACGCAGACAATCCTGGCGGAAACATTATCACTTTCCTTCCACTGTTATCTCACTCCTGTGTGTCTTTTCTTTTCCACCTCCTCTCTCTATCTCTGCGTTTCTTTCTCTTTCCCTGCTCGGTCTGTTTTTCTCTTCACATGCTTTTACCTTTCCAGCCATCTACCTCCCACTTCCTCCCCTTTCTTCCCTTGAGATACATTTTAGCTTTTGAATACAGATTAGCCAATTATAATAATCCGTCTATAGATACAGATCCTGTGCCGGCAGCTACACAGACTGACACGTACTGTGCAGAAGTTGGCAGGCAGTCAGTATCATTCATGCAAGCTGCCTGGATACAATTTACAGTGAATCCAACAGGATGGGTAGGTTTTAACATTGTCCTTTAAGCCCAGATACTGTAAGTTATACCTGTAGTGTTGAAACATCGTGGCTCCATTCCTGGTCTGTGTTGACACAGTCATTTCCAGGATTGAAGACTGTTTTGGTCGTGTAGAAATGTAAAGTCTTGGCTTTTCATAACATGACTGGTGGCATGGGCTGGCTAAATACGAGGTTTGATCTTGTTGCTAACATTTGGAAACACTTAAGTCACTGACCTGCTCATTTGTTGCCAGAGTCAAGCTCTAAACAAATGTATATGAATAGGTCTTTTGTATCAGAACTCTTTTGTTAATGTGGCCACTTCTATTTTGTTTACTTCAGTTTGAGAAGAAAGACATGAAGCTTTTTCTGTGTGTAATACAAGCCAAAGCTTTTTAAACATCTAGCAACAATCTGTTTAGTATACTGTTGGAGCAGGGTTATTTTGAAGGGTGGGTTGGGGGCTCCATCGGTTTGTTCACAACGATGTTTACTCTTGTTGAGGAAAATGCAGCAGTCGTGTGTTCCCTATTGTTTGAATAGATCTGCGTTAAGAAAAGGCAAAAATAAACGATGGAATTGTCATTTTACCACTTTCCTATCGATGAAAAGAAGAAAGAAGTGATCGTAAAAAAAGGTTCACAGGGTCTGCCATTGTTGTTTTGTTCGACGGAGCATTTGGACCAGGAAATAGTATTTTCAAAGGGTGTTACGTCAGATATAGGGCGCATTCACACTGTCCATCTGTACCGTGCCCAAGCACGTTTCACAGCTAAAGTCTTGTTCGTTTGACCAGTGTGAGTGAAAGGCGCGGTACGCTTGCTGGCCACGGCCCGTTTGGGAGAGGTGGGGTTTTGTTAAGCACGTTTGCACATGTAGGAGCACGAGCGTGCGCACGTGTACAAGCACGAGGCCTACAGCAGTTCTGACGTCATTTTATGTGCGCCTGTTGGGACATAGAAAAAAGAAGGAGGGACCATGCGCGGAAATTTAAAACAATGGCAGCGAAAGGTTCACGTTGGTGTGATGCGGAGGTTGAGTGTTTACTGCAGATTTGGGCGGATGAAAAGATTCAAAAACAGTCGACAAGACGCACAAAAACTCAGAGGTCTATGGAAAGATTTATAAACAAAGCGACGCATCGCGATGACGTCAATCAATGCGTGTGACGTGGTACGGCGTGATGACGTATAGGCAGGCAAGAAGCATTCGTGCGAGGCCCAGGTAGTGTGAGTACGGGCCTGGGCCACGGGGGGAGAGGGAGAGGGAGGGGGGGACAAGTACCCTAAAGCACAGGGCACGGTACGGATGTACAGTTTGAGTGCGCCCTTAAAGACCGAATAGCTGGGGCAAGGGACAGTCCTGCAGATGGCAGTAATGCAACACTTAAGGATGCCAACGGCCATAAAACTCAGAAGCAGATGAACGTGTCTCTTATTATTTTCAGGATTATGGCGGGCAAGCAGCTGTTCTTGTAATGTGTCTAATATTATAATACAAGTATTATTTATTGTATACAAGTTTGCAAGACAGGTAACTGTGAAAGCGTTTGCGTATATGCTAAATCATAAAAAAGTCGTGGCTTCAAATATGTTGTCAGCTGAGTCTTTTGATTTTTGCTCGCTCCATGTGAAAGCTTCTTTTGTCAGACAGATGTTTACAATCACAACACCACACAATCCTACAAGGTGTTGTGGGACACGTGACCCCATGCAAGAAATGTTCGGAAAAGATTGCATGTGTGAAAGGGGCTTTTCTAACTGCAAATGTATCATGGTGATCTGTGCAAGTAATGTTTTCAGTGCAGCTTTAACAACAGCTTTAAATTGTTCAGCATGTGGGTTATTCTCCATGTTCTAGTTTAAATTCTGCCTTCATTTGACTTTTTTTCACTCATATCTGAATTTTAGTCGAAACCGCGTCGCTGGCAGTAGATAGCAAAATAGGTGAGTCAGTGAATCTCAGCGGCTGAAGAGCTATGTCAAAAATGTCCACCATCTGAATGACACATTTTCAAGCTAATCCATCTGTCATGATTGGCTGCTTCCAGACTTGGGAATCTCTGCCCAGGTCTGTCATTTTTTCAGCGATTCAAAAAGATTTGGTCATTGACTGCTGCTTTCCTGGTTGTACAGATGTTTCCCCTTGCATTTGGCCTGAGCTCTCTGCGTGAATGCCGTGGCATCATTAAGGGGGGTCAGATATCATTTATTCCTGTGTTAGTCTCAGTGGCTACAGTAGCTGCAGTGTAAAAACTACAGAGCAAATTAAACCTTTAGAGATTTAGACAGCTTTAAGCATGATAGATAATGCCATGAAAATGGCGACAAGCATAGTTGAGATTCAGACTCATCTGTACACACAACTATCTCTGTAATTAGGTGTGTTAATGGCACATGAACACAAGGTCAGACTGAATATAGCATCAAAATGTAAGATTGACAAACAGCATAGGGAAGGCATTCATACCAAAGGAGGGCTCGCTACATTGGATGAAAAAAAATGATATTCAGTGATGTGTATCATCAGATATGTGCCAGTTTTACTACATGAATTCATTCATTCTTTTCTAGTCATCCGGTGTCTCAAACAGGAGACAGATAGTGTATACTTTTACTTCACTCAGCACTTTCTCTCTGCACTTTTCTGGTATGCAACATCACACACACACACACACACACACACACACACACACACACACACACACACACACACACACACACACACACACTTCAGTCGTCAGCTCATGATGATGATCGTGTCTGGTGCCAGTTCCATGTGCCAAATCTCACTGGCATTCTTGTGCCACATCTTTTTCTAACACACACACACACACACACACACACACACACACACACACACACACACACACACACACACACACACACACACACACACACACACACACACACACACACACACACACACACACACACACACACACACACACACACCAGTGGGTCATATAGGTGATGACATACTTTACATCCTGTTTTCACAGGCTTCTTTTCTCCCCTCCTGTAATGTTTTTTGTTGTGTGTGTGTGTGAGCGTGCGTGTGCATTTCAGGGCAAAACATTTATACAGCTCATCCATTTTAGAGATTAAACTCTTCTGCTCTCTCTCTGTTAGTTGCTTCTGTGCCAAACTGCAAGCCTATGAAATGGTTCTGGGCAAACAGGTAAAAAACACAGCAGGTCAGACATTATGCAAAAAACAGAGCAGTGAAACTCTGTGTGTGTGTATTACATCCAATCAAAGCAGCTACACGGGTCATGTAAGGCTATTAATGTTACTTGGATTAACTTTAGTTTACTGGGTTTTTTTTCTCTGGGTTGTGTGCTGCTGAATATTTGAAATTCCATAAACTTCCTGTCATAAAAAAGAAAAGTTCACAAAAAGAGGACTTAAAAGACATAAATCTCATTACTTTAACCTCTTCTGGAGGTGGTCAGGGAAGTTTTTATCATTGCTTACAGTCATTTTCTTTGTTTATTGTGACCCTCAGCTAAAAGTTCAGCGTATGGTATATTATTCTGTCTTAACCTGTCTCCTCAGTTCCCAGACGCCTTTGAAATCTCTCACCGTTGGTCTCAATTCTCTCTGCTTAATCTCTCCTCTTCCATATTTCTATAATCTGCCTGCTCTCTTTGTTTCTTTACCCTCACTTACAGTCCTGTAGGCTGACGTGAGATTTCATAGCTCATCTCGTTCAAAAGGAACTCTCTAGTTTATTTGGAGTGGCTTTAGTGCAGGAGAGGCTCCTTTCCTAATATTAGCCAGTGGATTAGACTGTAGAAAGATTTATTGACTCAGCTGGCACTCTGATGTTACAGCTAAACCTGTGTTGTCTGTCAACTTACTCTGCCTCTCCTGTGGAAGACAGAAACACCCCTAAAAAATAAGTTATAGTTGTACTGTTGTAAGATTTTTATCTATTTAATTGTCTTTTCAATTACCATCTATCAAATGTTAAGAGTTAAAAGAATGGTTGATCATATGATCCACTAATGAAAGCATTTCTACTTGTCGTTTTTCCGAGTATTACAATCTGAGTGTCTGTGGCGACATTCCCTCTCTAGATGTAAATAAGCCGCCATGTTAGTAACGGTGCTGACAGCAGTTGGTCTGTCGGCCCAGATCGTCACCAACAGTTATTCTGCGTTCACTTGTAATCGGAAACCTTAACTTCTGAGGCTTGTAGTAATAGGAACATGTGTGTGTGTGTGTGTGTGTGTGTGTGTGTGTGTGTGTGTGTGTGTGTGTGTGTGTGTGTGTGTGTGTGTGTGTGTGAGTGGATTTAAGAGGGTTACATATTGGGGACGGACTGGAAGTAGAGAGGTAAATGTGTTTCAATGAAGTTTACAAAAGAGCAAAAAAAAAAAGAAAATAGTTACGTCTTACTGAAACAACATATTTCAATTGTTATGGAGAACAACTTTAAGCTGTGAGAATTCAACTGAATGAAATTGAGAGTATGAATCATTAAAATCATACAAATTAATGAAACAGTAAGTTTCTTCTGTTTAACATGGGTAACAACAGTGGTTGTGTCTTGAGCTAAAAAATGCACTGAATGACCATTGCTGACCTAAATCAGCATACAATGAAGATGTTTAGACCTCCTACATCATCTCTCTTTCACTGGACTTTTGTACCGCTCAAAAGAGGTTAAAGACAAAGGTTTAACCAGGATGAAACACTCATGCTTAGTACATGCATGCAACGTGCATCTGATCACATGTTGACTCAAACTAGACACTGCGCTTCCTTGAGTCCTGAGTACACCTGCCACGTTGCGTCCCCTGGCAATGCTAGAGTATATGTCATTTTCTAACAGCTAGCTATTTGGGACCTGGCTTCTGGAAACAAAACTGTTTATTCTGAGTTTGCTTCGAAAGAAAACCTCTTTCTTCATCTGTCCTTGAATGTACTGCAGAGAGCGACAGAGAGTGAGCTGTACCCAGAATGCCATTCTGCGGTTTAAAAACCCCACTAATAAATATATCCTGTAGATCTCAAGAGCTTGCACTCATCACTGCACTTTCTTGTGTCCTTAGCAATACACCCTCCAAGTGTGAAGTTGATTGGAAGTTGAGAAAATTGAAGGACAGACAAACAAACAGACAGACAGACAAACAGAGACTCCTATTTTAGTCTTTATTATTATTATTATAATTATAATTATAATAATAATAATAATAATTATTATTATTATTATTATTATTATTATTATTATTATATAAAGCTACAACATCTGTGGACATAAATCAGATACATCTAATTTCAGAGCTCTATGATTTCCTGAGAAAGCTGCAACCTTGTGATGCTTCATCTTTACTTTAAAGCTTCCACTGAATATGCGTCAGTCCAGAGATTTTAGAGTGATACATGACTTTGTGTTTGTGTTCTCAGGAGGTTTCCTCCTTTACCCTTGTCTTTTATGGTACCTCTTATGTCCACTCTCACTCCAGTACTCTCACTGCATTATCCAGCCCAGCTGTGTCCATTTGTCAGCAGTGAGACCTGAAGCACCTGTATGCTCTTCAGAATTATCTCTCCAGCTTTTGTCACGCACTTTCTGTCTTCTCTCCTTCACTCACTCCTTCACCAAGCCAAGATTCCATCAAATGATGCACCATAAAACATTAATGCGCTTCATTGGAAATGTGCTGCACTATCCACTATTATGTTTCCACAAGCTCAAGTTTATACTTTCTAAAGGAAACCAGAACTACATTTTTAAAAGATGACTGTTAACTCTGTTACTCTATCATGTCAAATATAAAATTTGGGGTCAATGCACAGTGAGGAAGATGCACATGAGTGTGCGTGTGCAGCCTCCCTGCAGGTGAAGCCCATTAAAGAACTACTGCCAAAATGTTCTTTTACAACACCTTCCTTCGCAGTAAGAGATCTGCAGGAAGCTCACAGTCTGCTTTTATTTTCATGCCTATGATTCGACACTAAAAGAAGTTACAGAAACCAGACAAATGTAAATATCAACGTTTATGATAAGCCGTGTATCCATTCAAGCTAATTTTAAGCAAACTTTTGAAATGTTGCAAAAATGAAATGCATGGCAGATCATCGTGTTCCCATCAACTGGTTTGGAGCAAAAACACTAGACTGCAGCCAGTTAAGCACTATAGGCCACACATGGCTGTAATCCACCAATAAATAGAGTTGAAGTAGAGGTTGCTAAACGGAAACAAAACCATTCACCTTGGCCTTTCACCATCTACGGTGGGAATTTGTTTCAGTCGGATACGTTTTAATTGTTCTTTCATGTTAGCTAGTATTGGCCATGCTTCAACATGTCAAGGAGACAAAGGCATCAGATTATGATCACGAATGATCAGAATCAGCTGAATCAGTCATCGGATTGGTTCTTTTTCGGCAAAGATAAAAACCACCTCAAGTGAACATGAAAACTTTTTTGAGCAATTTAAGAAGTCAGTCTGTCTACATTTATTTCTTTAAAGAGCAACTTAACAATATGTCTGTCATGAACGGCACTGGGAAAAACAAGGAGAACTGGGACCCCAATGCAGACACGGAAACAGAGTCAGGTTTAACGAGTCTTTAATGAAAACTATATACAACAGCATCCAGTGAGTAAGGGAAAAAGGAGTATGGTCCAAATGATGTGCTGCTCTCCTGAGCAAGTCCAGTGTAGGTGAGGTAGCAAACAACAGCGGAGCGATCGCGGGGAAAAAACACAAGCGGGTGGTAGGCAGGCAGACTGGCAGGCAAACAGGGGAACAGGATCACAGGCAACTAAAGCAAAAAGAAAGAAAGAAACAATGAACATCGAAACACGGAATGAATAATAATCTCAAGGAACAAAGGGGAGCCAACGATCAAAACACGATACCACATTGATGATGAAACGATCTGGCGCCAAATGCTTCTCACATCTGGCTTCTTATACTGGTAGGGGGGTGATTAGTGGAATTGGAATCAGCTTGTCTGTAACCACGCCTTCCGTCTCCAACAGACAAACACAGAGCGGGGAGACACATACAGGGAAACACAGACAGAGGGAGACAAACACAAGAACAAAAGGAAAAGGGAAGGACTGCCAGGATGGGATGACAATGTCCTCCCTGCTCTGGTTGAAAATGTTGTCACTGTAGTCATTACAGCGGTATGTTGCACCTGTAACCATGTCACCAGTCACAGTGCACTGGGACACCCTGGAGTACACTTCTACATAACTGAAGCAATGTGAGAAGTTAAACCACTGGAGATCAGCCAAAACTAGATCTTGTCTTCTATGGAACTGCGGTCACATGCTAGCAGTTGTATATTGGAGGTAAGACCGTTACCTCTGTCTCTGCAGTCGGATGTGAATGGCCTCGATATTTCTGCGGCTGTCCAATGGCTCCCAGTCAGTGGCAGTCGAGACCACTGTCGGCAGTCGTGAGATGGGATTGAAAGCTCCGGAAAGGGCTAATAAGTGGAGTCAGTTAAGATTTCCCCCCCCTAAAAACTCACGCTGTTGTGTTCAAATAGTCTTTGCTGAAGTGGCTTGCTTTTGGTTGGTCCCACAAAACTGCTGTCATCATTAACTAACATATCACTGAAATATTAAATTCACGTGCGCAACAATACTCTGACTGAAAATCAAGTCAGGGTCAAACAAGTTTTTGAAAAGGCAATAGGGAAAATTCCATGAATCAGCTGTAAAATGAACCCACCCATGTGCCTAAAGACAACTTTATCATCGGACCATCGACTGATCTTACGAAGGTTAAAACATTTTAGATATTTGGCGATGAAAATCTAAATCTATCAGTGTCTGATTATCATCTTAATGTCATAATGAGACACGAGCAATGAGAGTTTACTCACTGTGTGGAATATTACTGACACAGTTCATTGTACATCCATCACCATTAACAGATATCTTTGATCAATATGTCAATTCTTCTCCAACATACCTGTAAACAGGGGTCCAATCTGAGAAGAGTTCATACGATGGGGCAAAACGCTTGTTTGTAAGATGATCAGGTATCATAAAAATATAACAAATAACAAGCAATTACATAAAGGCAAGGTCGTTTTTTTTCTTCATAAAAACCTCTTGACAGCCAAGTTTCTCTAGATTTGTGAGCACTTCAAAATATCTTTCACCCTGCCTGCTTCAACAGGTTGCTCTTTGTCTCATGAAGCTTGATATTACTCATGCTCCTGGTATTCCTTAAAGTATTGGCAGTTTTCTTCAGTCAATTTAATTCCTCCCTAGAATCACAGAAAGCCTATTTTATGTGTTCACGGCCCACAATTTAAAGGTCCAGTTTGTGGGATTAACAGGGATTTATTGGCAGAAATGGAATATATTATTAATAAGTAAGTGTTCTTTAGTTTATAACCACTTTAAAAATAAGATTGTCGTGCTTTCATTACTTTAGAATGATATGTTTGTATCTGCATATGGAGTGTGGGTCCTTTTCCATGGACTTTTACATTTTTGCTCAGGGCCGGACGTACTAAGCCAAACTACAACATTGTTTTTAATTGCCGTTTCGTCGTCGACTTCCATTGGCCCTTTCATAAAATATCATATGAATTTTTGCACAGAACTTTTTCTAAGTAGATGAAGAAGAAGAATTCCTTGTATTTATCCCGCATGGAAAATTCAATTTTTTTCACTCTGTTATTATTATTATACACGTTACACACACACACAGGCCCGAAATACACACATGCACCACACACAGGATCTATATACATGCAATTAATGGAGAGATGTCAGAGCGAGGGGGCTGCCAATGGCTCAGCGCCCCGAGCAGTTGGGGGTTCGGTGCCTTGCTCAACAGCACATTGGCAGTGCGAAGGAGATAAACTGGCACCTCTCCAGCCACCAGTCCACGCTCCATTCATGGTCCACACAGGGACTTGAAAGCGGCAACCCTCCAGTTCCCAGCTGAGTCACCTACGGACTGAGCTACTGCCGTCCCCTACAATATCTGAGGAACCTTTTAATGAGAAAAAATTGAGAACAAAGAAAAAAAGCACTGGTTCTAAAGAGGGTGTCATGAACGGTACGGGGAATAACTCCGAGGAGCGGGACCCAAATGCACACAAGAACACAGAGAAAGATTTAAATAAATATTTCATGAGGAAACTAGAAACAAACAGGATCCAGGGAACGGGGAAAACAGGTACAGGGTTCGGGTGAAGACGAGGAAAAACCAACGCGGGGATCAGGAGACAAACACGAACGGGTGGTCGCAAAACAGGAACTCAGGAAACTAAAACAAAAGAAACAAAGAAACAATTAACAAGGAACAGCGTAACATGGAAAGAGAACACGATAATAGGTACTGGTTGCCAACCAAGAAAGACACGATACCACGTAAATGCAACAGTGGTCTGGCGCTGAAGGTGAGCCACATCTGGCCTTTTATTCCTCCAGCGCTGACGAGTCGATGATCCACAGCTGGGCGGGACCATGCTCACCGGCAACGACATACAAACACAAAGGGAAAGACACGAGCAGGAGAAACAGACAGTGGGAGACAAACTTACACGAAAGGAAGAGGGAAGAGCCTGACAGGACCGGGATCCTGACAAACCGAACCAATCCATAGTTTTAAGGGTCACGACTTGCTTTTTTTATTTCAACCTCTGCTCATTTCACTGGATAAGACATAGATAAGTGTATTTCTTGCAGAGCAAAGCTATTACAGTCCAATTTTATGGTTCTTCTGTGATGCCCTTTTATGGTCCATTTTGGAGTAAGTGGAGAGAAACATTTGCATATCTCAAATGACAGAATGAAGACCATCAAATAGACAACTCTCACATACGTTTAGAAGCAACAAGAGAAAGATCTGGAGATCATTGTGAAAAAAAATATGGTGCGATTACATAAGAAGTCACTGCTTAGATGCAAATTTGCGTCAGGCAGCGACACAAATGACTTAAATAGGTTTTGGGTTTGGGTTTATAGCGCTGCAGGAGTGGCAGTCATCCAGACACGGTTCCTGGAGAAGGCGTTCCTCTGCAGGTGAATTCTCACGATAACACAAGATTATCATCAATTTATTTAGCAAAAACTTTCTGTGGACAGATTGAGCTTCCAGTCAATCCACATCGCATAAATCCACTTTATTAAACAGCTCTAAATCACTTCTGTCTTGCTTTACATCTCAAACCCAGCCAGATTACTTCACACACAGCCGTAAAAAAAACCATGTACACATCTGCAATTTGATGTTTTTTGGCATTTGTTTGCTTGGCAACAGTGTCAGGATTTCACGGTTCATTTATCAACATACATACATCTGTGTGTTGTACTGTTACAGTATGAGGTAGGTTTTATTGCCAGTGTCCACTCGGATTTAAAAGAGGGATGACTTTTACACTGGGCAAGCAAATGATAATGTATAATGTTTAGGTTTTCTTTCTTTCTTATTGGATGGATATAAGAGCTTTGATTCCCTAATTTCAATCCAGCATCATCATCAGGTCAAAATTTTAATGAGCCCAATAGTTTGGTTTCTAACTAAATTGCCGCACCTTCTCAGTTGTACTTTGTGTTTAGTGCTGTTTCGGGTTTTCTATTTTTGTGGGGAGTGTGTGGGGACTGTTTTTTTTAATTTTTTTATTCCACCCTCATGTGATGTACACCTTTCCTACCCTCTTTGGTAAAAAAAATTAAAGGATAATTGATTGTTTGATTTACTGAGGTGTGTTTCTTCTGCATTAATTAGAAACATACATTAAATTATCACTTTCTGTTCAAAGAGTGGACAGCAGGTTGGTGTAGTGGTCAGCACTGTCCCCCTCACAGCAAGAGGGTCCCTGGTTCAAACTAGGCCATTCTGTGTGGAATTTGCATGTTTTTCCCACATTAGCGTGTGTTTCTTCCAGATTCCTCCCACACTCCAAAAAACAAGCAGGATAGGTCTGTTATTTAATCTTAACGCCCGTAGGTGTGAATGTGAACGTATATGGTTATCTGCCTTGATGTGTCAGCCCTGTGATAGTCTGTCCAGGGTGTACCCCACCCTTTGGACCTGATGATGGCGCTAGATGAAAAGTCAGAGGACATGAACATCTGCACTATATTTCACAACTGTCTAACCGATAGTTGTGACAAGTGTCACCCTCATGGTAGCGCTAGCGTTAAAGTCAGAGGATCACCGAGGTCATCAAGATTCATCCTCTGGGAACCACAAATGTCTGCACAACTTTCATGGAAATCCATCCAAGAGTTGTTGAGATTTTGTTTGGACAACAGTGGAGGACAGATATACTGATATTCATCCATAGAGCCATGTGACTAGTGTGGCTAAAAATCTTCATGGACTGGATATAGGTTTGAATTGGTGCAATCAGCAATGTTATCAACTATCATTTTAAGGTAAAACGAACCTGTATCATTTAGAGTCTTTGTGCAATATATGTATAGTTTGATATTAAACTGTAAATTGTGCACAGGAGCATTGCAAGTTGTACTGTCTCAGCATGCTTCGATAAAAAACAGCTGTCAAGTTTAAATCATGTTTTGATGCCATTCATGTGTTCGCATGTTATGTTAGAAAAGTTAAGTTGATAAGCATTCAATGGAGCAGGCATGAAGTGGACAGTATGGGGATAGTAATAATACGTTGGAGCTTGGCGTATTGACAGGAGGGCCTTGTGGAACTGGTTAACATTTGGAGTTGACTTATTGTAAACTTTGAGAGGAGAATATAGAGAAAAAGATGATCTACAGTCACAAGTCATTCCTCATTGTATCTTTATGAGCCCTGAAGGACAAGGATGATCTGCTCTTTGCTGTGAAGATTGCTTTCCTCATGGTGAACAACAGATTCCCCTGCGCGTCGTTGCTACACAAGCTCTTATTTAAAATAGGCACCTCTTTATATTAATCTATTTCTATTGAGATGAGTATTATATACTCATCTCAGCAAGGGTTCAGTGATTGCATAGGCCATTTTCTTTTATCATCCAAGCCAGACGTTTCTGTACTGAGCTGTAAATGACATTTCTTGTCATCATCACGAGCACCATGAAGTGATACAGCTTCCATTCATCATCCCCTCGCAGCGCTCAACAGGGCAGAGCTTTGCAAACTCAGCTGCCCGTGAGGCATTTAGTAACTGCGTTGGATCAATTGATGCCCGTCATACTGGGGTTTAAGTAGCAAACACACCTGATGCACAAACATCTTGTGAATGAACTGCTTTTCATTCAGTGTGTTTTCGTTCTTAGCCTGTTTTGACCCTCCTGGCTTCTTAACCGTTGTAAATAAAATGCCTGCACACATCCATCAACACCCCTCTTTCAGGCCTCAGTTGCCAGTGGCGGAATGTGACTAAGTTCATTTACTCAAGTACAAATTTCAGGTACTGAAACGTTTGACTTGGGTAATTTCTTCCCATGCCACTTTCTGCTTCCAGTCCACTATCATCCAGAGGGAAATATTATACATTATAATTGTAATTATTAATTAATAATAATGAATTATCTGACAGCCTTAGTTCCTAGAGATTTTTACAAATTGAGATTTTTTTCTTGTAAAATATGATGCTTTGACATAAATTTAACTACCTAACAGTATATTCAAGAACAGCTGAAATGATTAGTCGATTTATTGATTGGTCAGTTAATTGACAGAAAATGATTTGGCAGCTATTTGGATGAGCGTTTCAGTCTTTTTTCATGAAAACACATTTCATGGTTCCATCTTCTCAAGTGTGAGGATGCAGTTATTTTTACTGTCTTTTATTTATTATTGAATTGATTTATATTTTTACGATTTTCAGGTTTGTAGTGATGGTTTGACACAACAAACATTGTGAAGGTGTCTGGGTAAATGTTTTGTTTTCCAAATTCTTACAAACCAAACAATCCAGAGTGGAAAAAATCATTAGTTGTTGTCCCACAAACCTGTTTCCAAAAGAGTTGGGATGCTATGCAAAATGTAAACAGAAATAGCTAGCATGCAATGCTTTGCAAAACATGGAAACCCCTATATGTAATAGAAAACAGTATAAAGGGGGCGGCCCTCTCTCAACCAGTTTCCTGTCTGTCCAATAAAATAAAGGCTTGAAAACTTCAAAAAAAAAAAAAAAAACTTTTCAGACAACATTTGAAATGTTGAATCAGAAACATTTAATTACTTTTGAAAATGATATCCTAATTTAGAATTTGATGCCAGCAAAACATTTAGAAACAATTGGGACAGGGTCATGTTTCCCACGCTGTTGCATCACCTCTTCTTTTAACAACACTCTTTAAGCGTTTGGGAACTGAGGAGACCAATTGCTGTCAATTTTAAAGTGGAATGTTTGCCTATTCTTGCTAAACAGTTCACGGTCTCCTTTGTTGTATTTGACGTTTCATAATATGCAAAACAGTTTCAATGGGTGACAAATCTGGACTGTTTAGCACCTGGACTCTTTTACTACGGAGCTTTGCTGTTGGAGTACGTGCAGAATTTGGGTTCACATTGTCTTGCTGAAATAAGCCAGGCTTTCCCTGAAAAAGACGTTGTCTACTTGGCAGCATATGTTTCTCCAAAACCTGTACATATAGTTCAGCATTAATGGGGCCTTCACAAATGTGCAGGTGACTAATGTCATGTGTACTAATGCATGTTTTTTAAGTGTTCCTAAGCCCATGCAGTGATGTCCACTACAGAATCCTGTCTGTTTTTAATGCAGGCAGCTCTTTTTGGAAATGGGGTTGTATAGAAAATAGTTTAAAATGAGCCCCATCTTAACCAATTACAGTACAACAGTAAAATCCTGCTTTCAAATGAATGCTTGGGTAATAATAATCTCATAATAAATATGCATAATACTAGTACAACAGTCACAGGGGGCATTTTTCTACATTGAGTACTTTTACTTGATGTGGGTACTTCCTCCTTGACTGTCTCCTGCACTTCATCCTAAAAAAATGAGATGTGATGTTTATTCTTTGAGGCAGTGGACAGTGATTGATTCTTTAAGTCTGGATCACATGTGTTGCGATTCTCCACATCTGTCATGCAGCAGGTGAGGTCATGGATGATGAGCTGCTCCTATATACTGCAGCCAAATGAAGTCAGTGGAACACAGTGGAGCACTGCATAAGACCTGGTAGGACTGCTGGGAGCTGAGTACCTGCAGGAATATTGCATGATTATGTCCTGTTTATTTAACGATAGTAATACATTTTATTTGTATAAATACATACAATACATTTAAACAACAAGCAGGCTACAAGTGAATGCAATAAAAACAAGTAGACTACATTTAAGAAACAAGTAAGTTAAGGTAAGAAAGCTTCAAAGTGGTAAAACGGCTAAAAGGTGATGATTTGGGTGATTGGTTGGTTGATTGATTGATTGATTGATTGATTGATTGATTGATTGATTCATGCTGTGTAAATGTGTGTTTGGCAAGTTGAAATGCTACTAAATTTGACAGGAAGTCCAAAGGGGCAGATCTACGCTTTGTGTGACACGACCTGACTATACCTGGGCGTGGGTTATGTTTCCTATTGCAGGAGCACCAGTCCTAAATCATATTATGTTGTAACAATGGATTTTTAAAAAATGTAATATAGGAAAAAGTGTTATATAATCGGCAGTACTGGATGTGAAGTTTCACTCATCTTTTAAACATTTTCAGGCCAACTCTGAAATCTGGAGTTTTGGTTCACCGTTGTGAACATGCTCCGGGTCTGTGGAGGTGATGCATAAACTTCAAACCTGTAACACCACTTTGCCAAAAACTATAGTATAAAGGCACGAGAGAGAGGGGGGCGACATGCAGCAAAGGGCTGCAGGTGGGTATCGAACCCCGGCCACTGCATCGAGGACTTTTAGCGTCATTACATGGGATGCTCGCTCGAACCACTGAGCCACTAGACACCCCGTACATCTTGCATTTTGATGGAAAAACAGATGAACAAAAATAGATTATAGACAGACTGGAATCAAGTCTATATTGGTAGACTTTGAATTGATTCTCCACTGGAATCAAGACAAAAACAGCCTGTGTGTGTGTGTGTGTGTGTGTGTGTGTGTGTGTGTGTGTGTGTGTGTGTGTGTGTGTGTGTGAAACAGAGTAAGTGTGTTTCAACTAACAGGCAGAGACAAATGCTTGACAGAACAGATTTGGACCCCAGGGCTAAAAACAAGCCAGCTAAGGATGAAGCTCACAAACACACACAGACACACCCACACCCACACCCACACCCACACCCACACACACACACACACACACACACACACACACACACACACACACACACACACACACACACACACACACATGCACAGACTGATTTTATACTGTAGCTATGCAAATGTGGACCTTGACCGACCTCTAACAGCGCTCTTCATCGAGCATGTTTCACTGTTAAAGTTTAAAAAGTGCAGGAAGGTTTTTGAAAGTCTACAGGATCAATAATGGGTTGGGATATACTGTTATTGTTTTAATTAAAAATATCCGAAACAACGTATTCGTAGCACAATTTAGCCTTTGTGGAATTGGTTAAAATTGTTATTAATTTGTTGTTTAAAATTCAATAAAGGGAATCAAAGAATTTGAGTGAAAGATAAAATCACTTTATTATATTATGTATTTATTCATGTTAGTACTGCTTGCTGCTAGTAGTGAATCATGAATCAAGGGGACTTAATTAAAGATTAAATTATTATTAATAATTACCTTGTTTACGGTAGCTCGATTGATTTTCCACTAAAAAAGGATGTCCACTAAAAAAGTGTGCTCTTATTGCGATGCAATAAAAATTGTGTTAATAAGATGATTCCAGTGTGTTGTAGTGCCATTTGAAAAACTGTGAGCATTTCTTTATGATTATCAAGAGAATCACTCCCTAGACTAATGGCAAGGATTCCTATTTTCAGGTGATTTTAAAAACATTGAAAACATACTTATATATATTGTACTCCATTTCTGTCAACAGAGCTCCCAAAATCCTATATACTGCTCCTTTAATATTGACTATGCTCTAGCACCACATTTAGTGGTTAAGGCTCAAAGACAAAGTGAAACTGATGGAGAACAAGCAGCGTGCTTAGCTTTAGTATCAGGGGGCATGTTTTTTTGGTTTAGGCTGCGTGAAATTTAAATAAGAGTGTTATCTGATAGCCACAGAAGATTTCAAAACCCAGAATACATTAAGCACAAATGAGGGGGATTCCAGGTTCAAATCTTGTCTTCACACACACACACACACACACACACACACACACACACACACACACACACACACACACACACACAATACGTGCCTAAAGCTCACCTGTTGGACCTGTAACATCAGGAATACATATAAACTATTCAAACCAAGTAAGATCTGCCATTTAGCTGCAGGCAGAGTAACAAGGAGCAGAGAGAGAGAGAGAGAGAGAGAAAGAGAGAGAGAAAGAGAGAGGGAGAGAGAGAGAGAGAGAGAGAGAGAAAGAGAGAGAGAATGTACATCAGACATTCCAACCAAAACAGCCGACAAGCCAACACACATTCTGTAGAATGAAGGCGAGGCAGTGCTGAGATTATTTATGCCAGCATCTCCATCACACTCATCAGACCTCTCTCTCTCTCTCTCTCTCTCTCTCTCTCTCTCTCTCTACTTTTTTGTGTTGATGTTGTAAGTAATTTATTTAGTTCAGATAATGTTTTCATTATCTATTCTATGCACTACCAATACAAGAGAGATTTACGTAACTACTATCTGGTCTCCCACAATAGGAGTGTATGAATAAAATCCTCTGTCACGGTATGAAATTTATATCACAGTATCAACATATAATCTGATGAATGTCTGTAGTAGCCTACACCAGATAAAATATCGGCCAAATAAAGGTACTTCACATTGATGAAAACAACATGTCAATAATTTGTGTAATGTAATAATAATATGTGTGTATAATAATAATAATCCTGAGAATGTTCTCATTTGTCCAGGTCATCGTTATCCCCAAAGCAATTTCATCAGCCTTGTGAGAGGTTAAATACCTGGATCTCACACCAGTTAGTTGGACCAGTCCTAGTCTGGTCAGATGTGTACATGAACTGATGAAGCCTCTTGGATGAGAGGTGAAACGTCTTCCTAGACAAATAATCAAGTCCAGTTGCTTTTGTCTGAAATTGCTTTGGGGATGTGTAATGTAATAATAACATTTAATGGTCACCTTCTCAAATATATAGGGTTTAATGTGTTTTATGCATTCATTCATTCATCTTCAACCGCTTGTCCTTATTGGGGTCGCAGGGGGGGCTGGAGTCGATCTCAGCTGACATCGGGCGTGAGGCAGGTTACACCCTGGACAGGACGCCAGTCTTTCACACGGCAACATAGAGACAAACAGAGACAGACAACCATTCACACCTACGGGCAACTTAGAGTAATCAATGAACCTAACACCCGCATGTCTTTGGACTGTGGGAGGAAGCCGAAAAACCGGGAAACAACCCATTCAGACACAGGGAGAACATGCAAACTCCATACAGAAGGGCTTCGAACTAGCAACCCTCTCGCTGTGAGGCGACAGCGCTAACCACCACACTACCAACAGGGTTTGGACGCTAGTTTTACCCACATTATCGTAAAAAATATGTAAAAATATATATGAAAGACGTTTTATATAACATGACGATAGCCTATATATTATCATATCGCCCTGCCCTATCCCTCAATCACCTGTACACAGGTCTGTGAACAGAAGTTCAAAATAAACATACAGGAACTCTTTTTTATTGAATACGTGTTCAGTTGTTGTTTTTTTTAAACTGAGCCTGCAGAGACGTGTTATTCTGCCTGTCATAGATGCTGTCAGAATCAACCCATTTAACACACTAGTCCTTTGATAATAACATTGACAGTTAATCCATGAGTGGACACTGCCAGCACAAATCACATTCTGATCCTGCGCCTTTGTTTTTGTTGCTGTCAATCAGATAAAGACTAGCGATTTGTTTTCCAACATTTGGATACCAATGAAAAGATTGAATCAAAGCTGTACAAAGAGTTTTTATCTCCAGGGCTCTGGACTGAATCAAGGCTTCTGTAAAAGCATTTCAGAGTAAACCCATCTTGGCTATGAAGGCGTCAGCAGATTTGACTCTGAAGGTGTTTTGGAAAGCCAAGCCGAGGCCATTTCTGTGTTTTATGTGAGCAAGTGTAGCCGACCTACCCATAAAAAATAACTTGACTAAATAGAGTATACAACAATGAGGGTGTCTCTCATACCCATATGCGTTGGTCATATAGCCATAGCTTGTTTGTAGGGGGGTCATCCCGATGTTCCCTGAGACCTATGTTCCCCGGGACGTTTTTTCCCCAACAGGGTCCTATGTTCCCCGGTCACATAAACCTCTGCCTTCGCGAATTTAATTCAGCATTTTGGTACGGCTAGAGGTAGCAGTTAGGGTTACGTTGAGGGGTAGGGTTAGGTGGTAGGCCTATTGGCCGGAATTCGGCGCTGATTGTGAAGAAAATAACACATAGGACCCTTTCTGTGACAAGCGGTACATATCTGACTTTTTTTTGTTTTTTAAAATGGGTCACAAACAAAGCAGGGAACATCAGACTTTTTTTTTTTAAGCGGGGAACAAAGGAGCTTTTTTTTTAAAAAAAAAAGGGTCCTATGTTCCCTGGTCACATACAAAGCAGGGAACATAGGTACGCTCCTTTTGTAGGCTTCATCAGTGAGGTAAAACTGCAGGCTGTAAAATAACTTTCTTCAGTGACTATGGCCATAGGCTACATTGGTCTATTATTGTGGCTACTTCAAGTGCTGTTGGAGTTTTACCCTTTCAGACCCCTTTCCCTTCTCCGTGCAACTTGGAAGTAGGCAAGGTGAAGTTATAAAAACCCTGCTGTAACTGCTGGTGAAATCACCACAATAGGGGCTGATGTAGGCTGCTTTCACACATGAAATATACATGACTATATATAAAAATATATAAGCAAGAGGTATTAGGCTTACTCAAGGACTTAGACTATAGCCTACTGCACTATTTCCCAAAAGTAGATAAATATTTGCAATTATCAGTTTCTTCCATTTTCATTATACTGGAGCTTTTATTGGAACCACATGTGTTGTGTCATGCGCTAAATTATAATGTTCTGTATGATAACAACTAGTAGACATTGGCTTTACAAATGCTGGTTGATCATATTGACAGTTGAAAAGTAGTTTCTGATCATACTAAGTTAATAACAGCATTATTTTGAAGTTATTTTATATCAAATCAGTTCAGAAAACGGGAGTTTTATTTTTTTGGGCCGCATCGTTTCCGCCCCCTCCCCTCTCCCTCACGACTGTCCCTGTCTGATGACGTAGTCGAGTCGGTGTTTACCATGGCGGCTATCTGCTAATTGAAAGAGAAATGTGGGATTTATAGCTGCGAGACCAAGTCAGAGTTTTGAGGGGAAAAAAGCCAGAAGATTTGACTTTCACAATGAACAATAGAACATCGTATTTTTATGACCCAGACGTGGGAAACTTTCATTATGGTGAGTTTGGTTATCGGAGTGCGCAGGCCCGCAGAGGGACACGGTGCTAATGCAAGTTAGCTACATGCTAATCTCTTCAGGGATGGGTTTTCATATCATTTTAGGTTACAAATGATCCGTCATAATGGAAATGTCCCATCGTGTGGGACTCTATGATCTGCCTGAGGTGTCTCCAGCGAGTTCCTATAGTACCCGTAACGCTTTGGTCATTTTGTAGTAATAACAGGTTGGGTAACAATAAGCATCACTGTGTGCAGTAGACAGACAGCATAATAATATCGCACCGGGATGCATTGTAAATTATGAGACCTGCTTCGAACTTAAAATGCAATGCTTAAATGCTAATAGGGTTTAATAAATATACATAAAACGAGAGCTGAAGATTTACTTGAAATATATGGAAACAGCATGCACAAACGATCTAGCCTACTTGATTTCGTTAATGCACATTCACTTCATATTTATTGTTTTTAAAATGAGAAATGATCATAACTTGTATAACTGCACACTCAAGCATAAAATGTCCCACAGCGGGTCATTTGTTACAGCGACAAAGGGGATAGCAAAATAACAGAAGCAACACCTAAATGTAGATGTTTAGTGTATTTTATTTTCATTTTTTTGTATTTGTAACAAATATGACCAGGACATACATTCTGCCCAGATGGCTTGTCAATTTTCGATATTTGGGGTCATGGAAGTCACTCTATATGCATCAGTGAAATACACTCACCGGTCACTTTATTAGGCACACCTGGTGTTTAATAAAGTGTCAGTGTGGTCTTCTGCTGCTGTTCCCTCTCTGTAGAAAGTAGGTGGTGTTGTGTGTTCACAGATGCTCTCCTGCGTTCCTCTGTTGGAACCAGTGGAGATTTGAGTTACTTTTTCCTTTCTATCAGCTCCAACCAGTCTGGCCATTCTCCTCTGGCTAAAACAAGGCATCTGCGCCCAAAGAACTGCTGCACACTGGATATTTTCTCTTTTTGGGACTATTCTCTGTAAACCCTAGAGATCGTTGTGCGTGAAAATCCCAGTAGATCAGCAGTTTGTGAAATCCTCAGACCAGCACTAACAACCACGCCACGTTCAAAGTCACTTCAATCACCTTTCTTCCCCGTTCTGATGCTGCTTTGAACTGCAGCAGATCGTCTTCACCATGTCTACATGCCTAATTGCATGTGATTGGCTGATTAGAAATGTGCGTTAACGAGCAGTTGGACAGGTGAGTGTACTTGCACTATAATGTATATAATGTTTGACATGTCTGTCTCTGTTAGGTGCTGGCCACCCCATGAAGCCTCACCGTCTGTCTTTGACTCACAGTCTGGTGTTACACTATGGACTCTACAAGAAAATGATGGTGAGCAGTACAGAGCAGTGGTGTTACAGATTCAGATCCTGCTAATGCACAACATCGTGCTCAGCAGTATAATCTAATACAACATTTCAGACTGTACTTTATTGCATTTTTATTTTTTTTCATTAGGTGTTCAAGCCATACAAAGCATCTCAGCACGACATGTGTCGGTTCCACTCTGAAGACTACATAGACTTCCTGCAGAAGGTCAGCCCCAATAACATGCAGGGCTTCACAAAGAGCCTCAACACATTCAATGTTGGAGACGACTGGTGAGTGGTACTCTTCCTCTTAAAAGGGTTTGTTTGAGACATTCTTAATGCCTAAAGTTGTTAAATATCTTGACACCGTTTGTTGCCATAGCATGCAAAATCCTGTGGGTTCATATTCATCAAATATTAGGTTTTGTTTGTTTCATTTCCATTGTAACCACTTTATATACATTTGGAGCTCCTGTCAAATGAAGCGTTAAATGTTGTGGTCAAATTTTGTGACATCACCTTGAATATTTTTCAATTTGAATAAAGCTATTTACGGGATTAAATAACTTTGTTTTTTGACTAAATCAAAATGATCTTGTTTTGTGATGACTTGAGTACTTTACTTTAATAGTGTTAGAGCCAAAATAGATTAAATGTAATTTATGATGCTGTTAGATTGCTGCTACACTGCCCCGTTAATACAGAGTCGTGCCTCCCTTTCTGTGTGGGAGAAACAGTTCTTTGACTGCAATGAAAGGCCAGAAAATGTGAATGGACGCAGAATATTTTTATTTTATATTTTTGGCAGTTTTTCAAGCCTTTTATTAGATAGGACAGGAAATGGAGTAAGAGAGAGAGAGGGGGGGGGCACATCCAGTTAAGGGCCGCAGGTCAGAGTTGAACCCGCAGCTGCTGCCTCGGAGTGGCCGCTCTAACTACTGTGCCACATTAGTGATCAGTCAACATCTTAAATGCCTGACTCTTTACTAATAGCCAGATTGACTGTCACTGTTTTCAGAGGACTGATGAATCCATAACTAAAACACGTGCCTGTGTGTTTCTCTTTCAGTCCTGTGTTTCCAGGTCTTTTTGAGTTTTGCTCTAGATACACAGGAGCCTCGTTACAAGGAGCTACACAGCTCAACCACAAGGTACGGCACACATGCAGACACACACCTGCCCCAACTGAAGTCAGTATTGCCACAGTGGAAATCAACGGTCTGTGGCGTTTAAGCAGTTCCCCATACACAAGCATCACAGGCACTGATTAAGTAGAGTTCTGTTATTATTTCAGTTGCAGCCAAGTTCACGTCCTGTCCTTGTTTAGCAGAAGAAGCCAAAGTCACTGGACATCGCTCAGTAAATGTTTACACTTGACTGCTGGTGGACTGGGCGGGACTCCAGAGTCATGGTGATTGTGTGACCTTTAATTAATAGTGATTCTTCTTTGTTTTCCAGATCTGTGACATCGCCATCAACTGGGCCGGAGGACTGCATCATGCCAAGAAATTTGAGGTCAGAACAAAGTGCTGTGTGTTGCTGTCATTCCTGTTGAAATCATTTTGCTGTGAAGGGTTAAAGGACTAAAATGTTTTTTCTGTGTTCACAGGCGTCTGGGTTTTGTTACGTCAATGACATCGTCATCAGTATTCTGGAGCTACTCAAGTAAGAGCAGGACACACTCCTCTGGATAACAATCATCAAGTGTGTATGTGTCTTTGTCTCTTTTTACAACCGTGTGTTTGTGTTTGTGTTACAGATACCACCCTAGGGTTCTGTACATCGACATAGACATTCACCATGGCGACGGCGTACAGGAAGCCTTTTACCTGACTGACCGCGTGATGACTGTGTCCTTCCACAAATACGGGAACTACTTTTTTCCAGGAACAGGTACAATTTTAGCATTTTTTAAGCATTTCACACATAGCCTGGAAACCCAGACCCACGTCTATCCAGACGTAGGGTCAATAGCAATAGACCGTCTCAACTCAAGGGGAGGCACCAACGCAGGCACTTCACATAGCACTACGACTGATTACGACCCATCAGAGCAATGAACAAGGTCATGTATCTAGCCGATTTTGACGGCGCAGCACTGTCACCATCGGTTGTGCCCGCCAATAACAATTTTTTTTCATGACATGCTCAGATTAGCAATGAATGGGAAACAATGTACTACGGAAATTTCTGTAAAACAAACTGTGTAATCTGAATTGCTTCAATACAGTATTGTGTGTGCATGTGTGTGTGTTTGCAGGTGACATGTATGAGGTCGGAGCAGAGAGTGGCCGGTACTACTGCCTCAATGTTCCTCTCAGAGACGGCATCGATGACCAGAGTGAGTCCACTTCCTGCACACGTTTCATTATTGAAATGTGAAACGTACTGAATAAAATAACACATAGAGCTGAGAAGATTCATACTGCTGTGAACATCCTCGCCAAAAAAGCCACCGCCAACATCTGTGTGTGTGTGTGTGTGTTTCAGGCTACAGGCAGCTGTTCCAGCCGGTTATTAAACAGGTGGTGGATTTCTACCAGCCGACCTGCATCGTCCTGCAGGTCAGTGTGTAACTCTGAGTCTCTGATGCAGGATTCATCTGTTTATTAAACACTTGTCATCTTAGCTAATGGACCGTGGGTCATTTAGTGTGTGTGTGTGTGTGTGTGTGTGTGTGTGTGAACATGACAGATGTTTCAGTGTGATCAGGGCCAGAGGATGATTGATGACACATAATTATTATTCTCTTTCCAGTGTGGAGCAGATTCTCTGGGCTGCGACAGACTGGGCTGCTTCAATCTCAGTATACGAGGACATGGGTGAGGACGACTTCTATAAACTGTTGTTCCTTGTTAAGTCGAAGTTTCCCATTGGGAAACACTATCAACCAACTGATGCTTTTTATCAGGGGCCTGTATCACAATGTGGAAATGAAACGAGATGAAATGGTGATGTACATTGTGGGGAAACTGGGTCAAAGGAACAGCAAAAAAAGAACATCTTGTGATGGTATCACACCAGCTGTCACGCCAAATCATGCCAGGGGCCTTAAAGTTCCCTACTTGCTACCCTTCTAATTCCATCTCCCTTGCTCAGACCGCACCCATCTTTGAACTTGGCCTTCATTTTGATCTCATTTACAAACTGTAAAGTTTCATGACTGTATGTTCACGTTTAAAAGGGCCGGGGCTGTGAAGTTGTATGGTAAGACAGTACCAATGTTAACGTCGCAGATGGTAACAATACTGTATAGCCAGTCAGAAGGGGGGTTGTTAGCAGGCGTTTAGCTCATGCTGAAAGTAAAAATGATGATGATGAGAAACTGATCCCTGATCAATGATAAACTTGTGTATGTTCATGTGTGTTTGCTTTGCTCTGTCTTTCAGTGAGTGTGTGGAGTTTGTAAAGAGCTTTAAGATTCCTCTGTTGGTGCTGGGAGGAGGTGGATACACTGTGAGGAACGTGGCTCGCTGCTGGTGAGTTTGGTTCTCTACACGTGGTGTTATCAGGGTTCCTACACAGTATCGAATTTAATTTGGGAAAAATGATTGTGTTGTTTCCAAACTATTATCTCACTTTCTACAATTAAATATAATATTACCTTATATAATATTAATCTTTATTAATTAATATATTCAAATCAAAACACGCTTAGTCCTGCATCATTGCCGACCTGTAGATGATGTGAAACTAATCAAACTGTCTGTAGAATGTTGTCGGGTTACCGTGGTTACCGTTCGCCGTGCGACTGCGATCCTCATTTACGTGTCTTCGAGCCAGCCACCTATTGTATTTCCGGTAGCGAGGGTGTCAAGGGCCGATGCAAGTTTTCCGAGGGCTTCATGAAGATAAATATATCTGATGGTTGATGAAGGAAACCAAGTGTAAAATAAAGATGCAATCTATGCTTGATACCTTTCGACATCTCCAACATGTGGGAGGCGGCAATTTTTTAGCCACATGCAGGGGCAAAAGCATCCATTCATACTTGTTAAAAGTTAGATTTCAAAACCTTTTTTTTTACATAATAAACATCTAACTATTAGTATTCAGATGTTTAAGAGGGACCTAGTAATCCTGAGACGCCTGGAGAAGTATGGAATTTGAAATATAAAATGTGTTGTCATGGAGATCACGCGTTGTGAGCTGAGGTTTTGTTTCTGCTTTGTTCTGTTATAGGACCTTTGAGACGTCTCTGTTACTGGATGAATCCATCAGTGATGAGCTGCCTTACAGCGGTGAGTTGTACTTGTATATGCTAAATATTATTATGATTATGCACCTGTACTGAGCCCCGATGTCATTTTGTTCTCTTGTTGCTCAAAATGGCTTCAGAATCTGAGAGAATCAGTGTCCTGCTGAGAGATAAATATTGAGCACTGTTAATCTTCAGCACCACCTGTTGAAAGAGCAATTTTGAGGTTGCATCTCAGTTAGGTGAGCAGGTGTCCCAGCACTTTTATCCTTTGTCTCACACATTAAGATAATGTCCTGTATTTTGATTGGCTCGTTTTTATCCAGTGGTTGAGAAGAAAGCATACTACTCTATATCGGGTGTGGCTCAGAGACAGAGCAGGTCATCTTCCATTCGAAAGATCGGTGGTTCGATCTGGTCTGCATGTCAAAGTGCCCCCGGGCAAGACACTGAACCCCGAATTGCTCCCCGTGCTGCGCATGAGTGTGTGAATGGTTACATTAGATGGTATGTAGATGTCCACTGCCATCTGTGTGAATGGGTGAACGTGACAAGTAGTGTGAAAGAGCCTTGAGAAGTCAGAAGCCATCCATTTACCATTTATAACTTTTTTTCTCTCTCTCTCTCTTTTTTGTGGGTGTTTTGTGGTCATTTGAATCTTTGGATCAATTTGAAAGCAGTTTTACAAATACAAGTTGTAGACAGGGAATATAGTTTGGCCTGAAATTTTTTTTTTCTTATTTTTACTAATTTTTTACTTTGATATCTGAATACTGCTACAATACTGGTGGAAGAAGATTCTCAGAGAGTCTTTTGCAAAATGTCTGAGTTCTTTTTCAATAACACACAGGGTAAAACTGTTTGATGTTATAAAATACTGTATATTTAAGTCCTAACCTGCATCCTGCCTAGCCTGTTGTGTGCTCCTGAATCAACCAGAGGGCAAACCATAGATATGTTACAAAATAAGGGGCAGAAAAATGCATAGACATTATATGGGGCGGCTGTGGCTCAGGGGTAGAGTGGGTATTCCCCAAACCAAAGATCAGCTGTTTGAGCCCCACCTTCCCTGGCTCCTCTGGTCCACATGTCCAAGTGTCCTTGGGCAAGACACTGAAACCCCTGTGCTATGCATGGGTGTGAATGGAAGTCTCTTTGGATACGTATGTACAGTATATGAAAATTGTAGCCTACCACTTAGCGTTGGTAACGTGTCCCACATCGTCCCATACTCAAATATTCTGTCTCACATGCGGTTTGTCGAGGTCTGGTCATTCTAAGCGGAGTAAATGCTTTTTGAAGGAGTGGAAATCCCTTTTCACAAACAACTGAAACAGAACACCTCCCTGAATTGTGTCCTTTGCTCCCGTTTCTGTCTTCTGCAGAGTATTTTGAGTACTTCGCTCCAGACTTCACGCTGCATCCTGACGTCAGCACCAGGATAGAAAACCAGAACTCCAGACAGGTGAAACATCATCCCACACTCTGTTATAATGGTACAGGACCGGAGGAAGATTTGAGATGCATTACCTGTGTTTAAAGTCTTAACAATGCTCAAGACAGCCTGTCAATCACTGTCTTCCAGGTATTAAGGTTGTTTGATGAGGACATAAAGATAATAAATCCCAAGATGAGCATAAATCCATTGCGCAGTCTCTAACTGGGTACGTATTGTTGCAGTACTTGGAGCAGATCCGTCAGACGGTGTTCGAGAACTTGAAGATGTTGAACCACGCGCCCAGCGTCCAGATCCACGACGTTCCCTCCGACATGCTGAGCTACGAACGCACCGACGAGCCTGACCCAGACGAGAGGGGAGGCGAGGAAAACTACACCAGGTCAGTACACCTACAGGGGCTAAGATGAGTGCAGCACATGTATTAAAGAATCCATGTTGTAAAAAGGGAGATTTTTATGTCTTTTAGTAATTTCCAGGTCTGGATAAGTTTGGAAAAGGGGAAAAGAGTATGGAAAAGTGTTTGTGTTGTTTCCAGACTATTATCCCACTTTCTAAAATTAAACATATTAATATATACCAATAAAAACAAGCTTACTGCTGCATCTGAGCTCCGTCTTGCCTTCTTCACAATCAGCATCACTTTTATTTGGCACGAAAGATAAGTGCGTCTTACTTTCAAAACAAGATGACAGAATCACAGCATCTGAACTAAAATGTACACATGCTCACATAGAGGACTGGATTAGATCTTAAAACCATTTTTTTTACGTGTAAATTTTTTTTTAAAAGTATAGCATTTTGAAATGGAAAATGTGTAGGAACCCTGAAAGCAAGTTGAGGCGCTATATGAATTCTGTGAAATGTTCAATCCACATTTAAACATTTATACGCACACAGCCTGTTTTCAGAAACTGTCTTTAAACGAGCCGTCAGGACTCCTGTACAGTTGTGATGTCATAACTATTCTGTATATAGGTAGAAAGTGCTGCTGCGGTGCTGTTACAGTCATTCCCCGACTGTAATAATGAAGCAGAGACACACAGAGCGCAGACACAGAAGGCTAAATGATGCTGACCAATCAGAGCAGACTGGGCTTTTTCAGGAGGGGCTCTTAAAGAGACAGGCGCGTTTCAGACAGAGGGTGAATACAGGTATATTCAGACAGACAGGATGAGAAGAATAAAGTGTTTTTGAACATTAAAGCATGAAAACATGTTCTGGTAGAAACCTAAATGAGCAGAATATGGGACGTTTCAAAGCTCTAAAACTTCCTGTACATAACCGGCTGTTAATAACGTCACTTTTTCAGGCCGGAGGCAGCGAACGAGTTCTACGACGGTGACCACGACAACGACAAAGAGAGTGACGTGGAAATTTGACCTATACGGATGAAAGGAGCAGAGCTTTTCCTCAAAGCATTCCGTGGCATCAGCATCAGTCTGCAAACATCACGTCAACACAGCAGATCTAACAGAAACCTTTCCGGAAGGACTGAAAAAGACTCTGGACGCCGTAGTCTTATGCTCCGTAAGGTTCACTTTCCTTCATCAGCCGTCCTACACACTGACATCCTGGTTGTCAGTCATCAGTCATCAACCCTGTATATTATGTCACACAGCAGTTTTTCTATTTGGGGTTTTCAGTTATGTTGACATACAGGTCGAGCCCGAATTACACAGACTTGGATGTCGCAGGATTCGCGGTTCCTCCCCTGTGTTGGATTTACAAACATATTTTCTGTACGTGCACATAAACGGTCAAATGTAGATTTTGATAATAATAATAATTAAGATAATTTTTCTCTTTACATTTTTTCTTCTTTTAACCTTGTTCATGTTATCTTAGTTGTGCAATTTGACTTTTAAAAGAGGAACATGTATTTTAATCAGCTGAATGGATGGACCCCCCCCCCTATAAAGTGGCCTAAAGAACAACGCTTCAATCTCAACCAATGAGAGCAAGAAGCTGTTCAGGTGTTTAAAACTGTTTTGGACAGAATCTCAAAGGTACAAATTGTTGTAACCGTTCTTATTTTACAGTCCTGTGTAGCTGTAAGATTGTTTTTTTTTTTAATCCTAGTATCATTCGTGTGCCTTGCAGCTCTGAAAAGTGAAGCATTTGCACAGAGCTGGGCACTTTCACATCAACTCCCCTTTAACTCCACATTGATTTCTACAATTGAACATCTGAATGAGGCAGCTGGACTTGAGCTGAGCCCGACAGGAACTGTTCTTCTGTCCATTCCTTTCTCTTTTCTCCTGGATTCTCTGTTCATTACTGTGTATATATATATATATATATATATACGTGTAAATGTGAGTGTGTAGGTGGCAACAGTTTGGAGCCACAGGTGAAACACGTTCTACCGTCTGCCACCTCCAGTCCTCTTTTAGTCAGAAACAGCTTTTATGTGACTTTTGATATTGTTGTTTACTTGTGTTTTTAATTAAAAAAAATAATCAGAACGCATTGAATCAATGAATGTAATATGAAAGTGTTTTAAGTACATCAGCAGGTTCTGAACACTACCACCAGAGGGCGACCTGATGCCAATAATAATGAAAGCGAGGTTTGAGATCTTGCTCATGGGTGCTGGACTTGACCACAGTGGTGAACTTTAAAAAAGCAATAGGAGTCAAAGCCAAGGTCACATAACTTTATTCCTCATTCATTCAGTAATATGGAGAACTTACACAACAAACAATACTTAGGGAGAATACACACTATTACCAGCAGTTTCAAATCTCAACAGAAAGAGCCTAACTGACCAAACTATTCTGGAGCTTTAAGCAAATCCAGTGTTTAACCCGGTTTGATCCAAGCATGACAAGCTGCAGAAATACTGAGTGAAAGGCACTTTACATGTTCATGCTCAGTGCCGTATTTGAAAATGCAGTTTTCATCTTGTGAGCTCAATCTCAGGCGTCTTTACAGGGCAGAGTGAACCGTGATGACACAGGGCTAAACACCAGATTTTCTGTTTGCATGCAGATGCAGCCAAAAATACCACGTTTTTGCTGCTGACAGGAACACCGAGCAGTTCCAAGTAAAGTGGGCAAATCCAGCCTCTTTTTGATGGATCTGTTTAGCTAAGGCTCTGGTCAGAACTAGATGGTTTTGAAAATGTGGCCAGAGGCTGACACGCTGATACCTGTGGTTTAACTGAACAACTACAATCGATGCAGTGAAGGAGGACAAACCGATTTTCTCATTTGCGTCAAGTGTAATAACATGTCTTATCTGCACTGCAGACACTGATCAACTGTAAACTTATTTCTGAGTGTTTTGAGTGCAGATTGTGTTCAGTTGTAGAGGCTGGGTATCAGAGGAGCAGCCTGTTGCTCTTCGTCCAACTCACTGATACGGTACACCTTTGGCTCAGGGCTACAGAGGGGCAACTTCAAGTCCCAATACTGATAACTAATAACTTCAGTTCAAATAAATAGCTTCATACACTGTATATTAGAAATAACTTTAAAAACACATTAGACTGACTTTATAACACAGCAGAGTCTGAACGATCAGACTTCCTCTTCAGTTAATTGAGCTTTCCAGACACACATCGTCAGAAGCGACAGCAGCTGTACATCAGGGACAAGAACACAAAATCGTCTACCATTCTATCATTCAGCTACAAGCCGGAGGAAGGAAAACAGGTGCTGGATGAAAGGGGGCGACCTGCTGGATGAAAGGGGGCGACCGGCAGACAGTTGTCAGGATTATAGTGCACTGATGATGTTTGCAGTATTGGATTGTGGGTACGGCTTCCTGTTTTCTATCCAAGACGAGCAAGAAAGCGGCCAATACACCTGCAAAGTCCAAAACTAGTAATGTACTAGACTGTGTGTACTGTTTGAAATGTTCTGTCATCTGTTTTTTATGGGGAAAATGGTTTCTGGACCATGGGGGGTTTCAAGTCGCAGTGTCATAGCTGGAAAACTGGCAGCAGGTCTGACTCTGCCACACCATATCCACGTCTATTAATACCTCCATGACCTAGACGCACCATTTTGCGGAGAGCGGAACGGACAGGCAGATGAAGAGAGGCTTACGGGCATCGGCTCTGCGGCCTTAAACAACAAACAGTCAGGAAGGACAGGCACGGAGGTGACAAACAGCAGCAGATGGACAGTATGAGGTGTGGTTATTTTAACTCTGAAGGCACTTGACTAAGGAAACATTTCTTAAAGGAGCAAAGTGCTCCTCTTGTTTTTTAGAGCTTGTTTGAAAAACTTGTTTTGACTTCTCAGATACCATAACAGTTTTTAAAAAAAAATGTCCGTTATTGTGCTGTAATCTTGAAAATTTGGCAAACGTACAACCTAATTTGTTCAAGATAATTTGAAATTAAACCAGTTTATCGGCCTTGTACAATAATACAGTGAAAACACAATGCAATCCAAATATGTTGTTAAATTAACCTGACCTGGGTTGGCCTTAAAGTGTTCTGTGTCCAGGTCTGCTGCGATGCTGTTAATCTGAACCAAAGCTTGGTTAGTAGCACATCTGCCTTGAAATGACAGTGAACACAGGCTCCGGTCCAGTTTTACAGTTCTGAGATGTGTGATTGTTTTCTGAGGATGTGACTGGGTTTGGTGCTGGGTCTACAGCTCTTCACTCTCGTACAGAGGGGCAGTGTGCTGCGCGGGGCTCTCCACAGTCAGAGCCGGCACATGGCTCAGGGAGGACAGCAGCTTCAACGTCTTCGAGCCAGGGGGCGCCGTTTTCATGGCCGGGGTTGTGCGAGCTGCGAGGGGCAGAGAGGAGGGGAGTGATGAGTTCAAATGTAACGTTACTAATCAATGACACATGAACTCATAAGGGATTGTTGTGTTGTTTCATAAACACCAGTTTTAAAGGTCTCATTTTCAAGTTCAACATGTTTTCATGCCTTAATGTTAAAAAGACACATTATCTTTCTCATCCTGTCTGTCTGAATATACCTGTACTCAAGCTCCATTGTACTTTATTCACAGATCAGTCTGGTAATTTGCAGCAGAGAAAATTTGGAGAAGTTAGCCAAGCGACCAAATCAATCGGCATTGCTTTTGAGGCGGCTCGAAGTGTGACGCAACGGGAAGCGAATGTTCAGTGTAAACAACATGGAGGCTTCCGCGGATGAGATCAGCGCAGCTATGGTTGCTAAGGCTATGCTAATGCTTTTTTCTCTTGGATCCATCTGTCTATCACCACCTATGTTGGTGATAGACGGATGATTTATCCAATCAGCGACCAGTATTCCCGCCTCTTTCCAAAAGATCTCCAACCGAGAGTTCCCAGATGGATATGCAGAGCAAATGTGAATTGTGCGAATCAGTCCATCTGGCGGAGTCAGGTTACCTGTATTCACCTTCTGTCTGAAACGCTCCGTTTTAGCACCTGTCTCTTTAAGACCTCCTCCTGAAAAAGCCCAGTCTGCTCTGATTGGTCAGTGTTTCTAGGTCTTCTGCATCTGCGTTCCCAGTGTCTCTGCACCATCACTGCAGCCGGGGAATGACTGTAGCGTCACGTTCTACCTTTATATAGTATAGTTGTTGACATCCCAACTGTACAGAAATCCTGACGGCTCGTTTAAAGACACAGTTTCTGAAAACAGGCTGTGTGCATTTCTCTGTGGATTGAGCGTTTTGATACTTTGATAGTATTTATATAGAACCTCCACCTGCTTTTTATAATAAAAAAAGACATGGCATCTCACTTTTTACAATATGGGACCTTCAAACATTGTTTTATTGCAGTATGTCCTGCCTGTCTGTAGTGTAATTCAGAAGCAATGCCTAAAGTTGTGATCCATTAGTTTTTCAAGTTTTAAATCTCAGATATGACTCTTATGCAGGACACTACATATATAATGTCAAGTTTATTTTCCGTACATACAATAGTTGTATCTACTGGAGAGTGGAGCTGTAATGCTCAGTAACCTCTCGCCACATGCTGAAAAAGACTTATTTCTTTACAGACCTGCGCATTCCTTGCTTATTTATATCAATAATAGGAATGACACCACTGGCGTCACCAACAGCAGCAACAGATTTTACTGGAGGATGACTGGCAGTGGCTAAACATTCCTTTCATGCCAGGTGTCTGAAAATAACTCTTCTACCCTGCACGCCATAGCCCGGGACAGCAAGGCATGGCTCGAAGCCAGATATGGACCCAACTCACAATCCAGTCCACAGCTCTACGTATTTCACCCTTCAGACCAAATTATATTCCCTATCTACAATTTGTATTCGTAAAACAGTTTTCAAATTGATCCGAAAGATCCACATTGCCACAAAAAGAAGGTCCCTCTCTGGTATAGTATGTTGTTTATTATTCTGTATGCTAATTAAGTGGGACGTGTAACTATGTAGGAACCTGTTGTGGTTATGAAAATAAACTCAATAGTGATGAGCTCCATCAAGCTTTTTGTTCTAATACCACAACAGTGAGAATGTTTTCAGAGCCAGCCTACGTAAATCACCTGTACTCACACACTAACAGACACAGACACACAACTTTGTACTGTATGGCTTCTTATCCTGCTGATGCTTGATGAAAGTTTAGTAATGAACCCCTGCACACACTGTAAAACACACTGCGCTTCAGGTTTTAGTAAGGTATAGAGTCCAGCTCATGTGTGACAGAGGGTCAGGTACTTTTCTTTGTCAGTCCTCTCACTCAGCTCCCTGTCCACAGAGCAGATGCCGTGTTATGTGATCGAGCGGAAACCCAATACCTGTGTTGGATCAGTGGATGAACTCCACACTTATCACTGACTCACTGCTTATGCAGTATTCTTTAGGAGAGCGGAGCAGCTCTACACCTCATACATTCATCGAGTTTCCGCTCGGTCACATGACACGGCATTTGTTTGGCGTGTTCCGGTCTGTAGAGCTGGATTCACTGTAGCGTAGAGCGCACAACATTCTCCATCTGCTGTTTGATTTTACAGCCTGGCTACTATGGAAACCACTGGGACATCTCATACAAGAGATAGCAGAGATAGGCCCTAAGCATAGACAGACAAACAAAAAGTGGACTTACTGCCTATATCCAGCCTGGCGTTGCATGTGGACATGCCGGCTTCATTGATGGCAGAGAGAGTGTACCAACCAGCATCGGACTTCAGCACCCTCTCTATCAACAAGCACTGCCGTCCTGAACCGTCCTCATACAGACTGTGGAGAAACAAAGAGAGAGATTCCAATGTTTATTTCTTATTATTATCACATGGTCACATCATTTGTTTCAACTCAATGTGCATATTGTCCAGTAGGAACTCCAGGATAAAGTGTGTGTCTAGGTGCAGTTTATCAAGAATCACACATACACAAATCGACCTCGTCATTCTCAAACATGTAAACATTTACTTTTTTCAACAGATTATGCCACGATGTTTTAGACAGCCTATCCTATGACTGATTCAAGCAGTTTTTGGACATATTATAGTTTGACCTTTTTTGACATACTAATCTATGACTTTTTGGGCTTACTGTATATTTTGGACACACTTTTCTACTATATTTCTTTGATTTTAAAAGATCATGCCATGACAGCATGGGGCGGTCTATCCTATTCAGCATTTTTGGACATGCTATATTTCGAGTTATTTTTACTTTTTTTTTTTTTTAGACATACTGTACT
Source organism: Echiichthys vipera (assembly GCF_963691815.1). Classification (NCBI taxonomy): domain Eukaryota; kingdom Metazoa; phylum Chordata; class Actinopteri; order Perciformes; family Trachinidae; genus Echiichthys; species Echiichthys vipera. Next base: position 25,059,158 of record NC_139831.1, read on the forward strand.
ATACTATGACTTTTTGGACAGACTTTTCTATGATTTTTCTTGACTTTTTTCAAAAGATTATGCCATGACTGTTTTAGACAGCCTATCCTATGACTGATTCAAGCATTTTTTGGAAATGCTATATTTCAACTTATTTACTTTTTTTAGACATACTATGACTTTTTTAAAATTTTTTGGACACACTTTTCCATCCAACAAATTATGCCATGTCTGTTTTAGACACGCTATCCTATGACTGATTTAAGCTGTATTTGGACATATTATATTTTTCAACATACTATACTATCATTTATTTTTAGGCCTATTTTTTGGACAATTTTCTATGAAAAGTGCACATCACTTTACCTGTGGACCTGTACCCATCCACGGAGATTACTTCTCAGGTCCCACCTAAATAGTCGGCACAACACTAACATGTTCTTTTAGTTTGATATGTGTTTCAGCCAATCTAATGAATCCACTCTCTTTTCTCTGGCTCTGCTCCAATATGCCAGCTAGTTGCTACCTGTATTGCTAACAGCCTTCTGTGGCCGAAAAAAGAGGTTGATGATAGTGTTGAGAGTGAATCAAACAGTAAAGTATACATGAAACAATAATTCAAAGGTCGCTGTAAATCTCTTCAGCGCTCAGGAGAACCGCAGAATTGGGCGCTCATTTTCTGTTGGTTCATAACTACGGGCAACCCCTTTCTGTTGGTTTTGAAAGACTTCTTTGTGCATTTTTACCTTTATTTGAAGTCGACAGTGAAGAGGCAGACAGGACACAAGAGAGACATGCAAAATGAGAAGATCGGCTGTGCGGTTATGTGCTGTCACCATTTGGTTATCAGGGCGCTGTGAGTGAGCCGTTTCACATACAAGGAGAACCCCAAAATGCCGCTGCACACACTATCTCAAAAAGGTTACTTTGATTCTATTAAAAAAAATAATGAGTCATACTCTTGAGTAAACATAAATATGCTTCAACAACAGGACTGAGGAAGAAAAAAAAATGTGTTGTAAAATACTTGATTGGTGTGATGTACAGCAGTGGAGTGCAGCTAAGGAGGAGTTTGGGTATAATGAAGCGCTTTAGTTGACCCACCTCATTCTGCTTGGGTCAATACGCAGCATGTCTTTATCTTTCTTCCAGAAGAGCTGTGGCGGAGGGGAAGCGTCCACTTTACACTCTAACCTGACAGTGTCGCCCTCTAGAGCTCTGGAGTTCAACATCTTCTGCACAAAGGTGGGAGGACGGAGAGCCTCCTGGGCTGCAGAGAGGAGGTTGCACAGCAAAGGTAATTAAATTCTCTCCAACCCTGAACAAGAACTTCACAAAGTAGGACTGGTATGAATTAATAAATCAATCTATTATTCTATTGATAAGAGACTTCCAGCCAAAAAACAGGATGTAGTGTTTACATTACATTTTTACCTAATACATCTAGCCTCAGGCTGAATCTGCTCTCCCCTGCTCGGTTCCTGGCCACACACTCATAAACGCCGGCATGGTGCACTGTGACGATCTCTATGATGAATGAGTGCATCCCTTTCTCACACACCAACATCTTATGGTAGTCGTCAGGACGGATGGCTTTACTGTCCAGGTACCAGCAGACGTCTGGAGTAGGGAGGCCTCCCATCTGGATTGAGAAAAAAAGAGAAGTTGTGATTTCATTCCTCCTTTATTTACTGTTCATGACCACCATTATAGCATTGATTTTGTGTATTAGTAATAAGAGGTATCCTCTGACCTTGTAATAATACGGGCTTGATTGTATTTATAACGTCAATGCATGCATGTGCGTGTGATTCACCTTGAAGTCAATCCTACAGAAGCGGCCCTCCTCTACAGTGAGGTCCGAAGGGATCTGCAGGAAGCGAGGAGCATAACATTTCTCCTGGATAGCTGAGCCCTCATTTCCCCTCCCATCTGTCCCCGAGTGGCGCCTCCCCCTGCAGAGAGAGAGACATTTTTTATTAATAGCCTCACTTTACCTCACTTTCAATGACACACACAGACAACCGTATAAATGCTGCTTCCTGCTGTTTCTGTCCTCATGCCACTCAAAGATGGACTTGAGAGGGGGCCATTTCTATCTCTTCTGACAGACAGCTGAAAGTATAGGACAATAAGAGTATTTATGGCAAAACACAATGTGTAGATTAAGTAAACAAAGGATAATAAGGGATCTAAATACTTGAAAATGCTGATTCCTCTATATAAAATCCTTCTATTTCTACCTCTGAACCCCATCGAAATAGTGTAACATTTCACCGTTTCAAGAACTCTTGAGAAAGTAAAGTAATACATATTTGAGAACTAAGTAATTCAAAAGCTCAATTTGGACACAAGTAAATCTATCTAAGCCCAATGGAAGATCTCCTTTTCCACATATCACACATACAGTTTTAACTAAAGTATTAAATCACTGTTTACATGCTTCTGTGATGTAACCTGCAAAGTAGCATGCATGACTGCACAAAGCAACAGAATAATGCAAAAATACAGAAACACAAGTGTCAAATCTTTATGAGCTGGACAAATCAGGAGAACAAAAGGACCAATAATCCACCTAATCACACTTTATTCGTCTTGTTTTGCAACTGCACTGAGTGAGTCAACACTGCCATGCTAGACAGGAATCTCAAGGGGAAATCCCATGTTTAAAGTTGACTGGACTCCTGAGTTAATAATTATGAGTAATATCGATACAGGCAATGTTTTTATTTACCATAGTCCTCCTGTGTGTTTTCCTTCTGGTGAATCTGGCTGTAACAGAAAACAGACCAACACAAGCAGAGGTAATCACAGGTTTGAACTTTGAAAAACAACCGTTTTAGTTTGACAAAATGCCAGGAGGGTAACTGTGTGTGTCAGTGTGTGTGTGTGCGTTCTGACACAATAGTCCTGTTGTCACCAGTGAAAGGGCCCCGTTCTCAGAAAGCAGGCAAGAAATAGCCGCTGACAAATATGTGTCTGTGTGTGTGTACATGCATGTGTTGTGTGTGCATGAGACAGAGAATAGACGGTGCAAAGCCTTGACACACGCACGCACGCACGCACGCACGCACGCGCACGCGCACGCACACACACACACACACACACACACACACACACACACACACACACACACACACACACACACACACACACACACACACACACACACACACACACACACACACACACACACACACACACACACACACACACACACACACACACACACACACACACACACACACACACACACACACACACACACACACACACACACACACACACACGCCTTGGCGAAACTGGCTCCTGTGCAGCCATTAGAACCCAAATGACTGTAATAATGTGTGGTCCTCCCTTAATAGCAAAATTAAAGCTAATGGGTTTTGGACCAGAGCCAACATAAATCTGTTTGCAGCAGTCAGCTCTGCAACGCACACATCAATACAATCTGAAACACACTGTTAGAAATGGTGAGATTAAAGGATCGATTGTTAGAATTATGACTAGATAAAAGTCTGTTGTCGTACCTGGTCGAGTTGTGAGTCTGAGAGACTGTCTTGGTCAAACACGGAGTTGGCGTTGTCTGGACCCAGCAGCCTACGAGCCATACGCTCCTCATACGACAGTTTCTGTTCAAAAATGAAGCTTTATACTGTTACATTGTAATTTTTCACGCACATGGAGAGTGTGCTGTGATTTGTTTAGCTAAACTACTGCAATTGTGGGTTTTTTTCTTCGTTTAAACGTAATGGGCTGGAGTGTTCGTGTTGATTTTTGTTGTTGTTGATTCTTGCACTTGACTTCCTACACACTTTGCATGACAAACACACACACACACATACCTGGCTATTTCTCCTCCTGGCCTCCTTTGAGCGCAGCTTCTTTTCCAGGTCCTGGATGAGGGCGTCTTTGGAGCCCTGGATGTCTTCATCTGTGGAGCGAGAAGAAGAAGGTCGAGGAGCTACAGACTTCTTCAGAATGGGCTTGGGAAGGCTGGGGATGAAGAGAGAGGGAGAGAGAAAAGGAAGGACGAACAGAAGTTACATTAGAGAACAAGAAGCTTAAACCTTTATCCAACGTGAGAAATAACCATGTCGTCATTACATCATGATATATATCGTAATCTAGATACAATATTACAAAAGAAGAAGCACTACAGGCTGGACATTTGTTACTAATAGATGCTATTGAATGCATTAATGCAGAGACTGCAAAAAACTGAAGGCAATGCTTGCTCTATGCTTTAAATAACAGAGTTCACTCCATGGACTTGATGTAAAATACCATGGATTGTCCATAAATATAACTAAGTAAAAGTCACTTCTGGGATTTTTTAGCTTTCAGTGAAGGAAAACAGATTTTTTTATTCCTCTTCTCACTCATCCGGGTGGTAAAAATGCATTTAATGCATATTTATTCTAGTTCTAGTTTTAGACATTCTGCCATTTATCTGAAAAACTTCTTCAATGAGTGGTGATATTAGTACTTATTCCCAGGAAGTGACCATGTCCACCAGTGTTACGGTTAAATAATTGAAGATACTCTTCCTGAACAGAGAAGGCACAACTTGTTTACAGTTCGATCTGTTAAATATAAAAACATTTTCCTCCTCAAAGCAATTTTTTTTTAAGTTTGGGAAATGTCCACTTGTCTGTAATCATGTGCCAAATTGATGTATATTTTGACTCACATGCTTGGTGCTCCCTTGTAGCTGGCGGGCAAGGAGACCACAGCAGGCGGTACTCTGTTCTGACTGTTAGGAGTGTTGGGCTGTGGGAGGGAGGCGGGGGAGGGAGAGAGAGGGGAGCAAGGGAAGGAGGGTGACACTGGGAGAGGCTGCTGAGGGAGGGTGGAAGAAGAGGCCCGCATGGGAAGGAGAGGGCTGGAGGGGGCGAGGGGAGAGCGAGAGGGGGAGGTGGAGGGGCGGGGAAGGTTGGAGCTGGGAGATAGCTTGGAGGAAGAAAAAGGGGAGAAGGCGGACTGGGAGGGCAGCACAGAGCAGAGGAAAGCGGCAGGTGCTGACATGGTATCCTGATTGGCTGGCAGGGTGGCGCTTCCAAGGCCTGTGGCACTGGGGATACTGGGGGTGAGGGTGATGGTGGAACGCATGGTGGTGCGGGGGACAGAGGACGTGGAGGCCGGGAAAGGCGTGGAGGCCGGGAAAGGTGAGGAGGCGGAAGAGGAGGAGGTGACAGAGGGACTGAGCAAAGGGGCAGTGGAGGGATGAGGAGGTGCTGCGGAGGAGGCCGGGGTTGAAACAGGAGAGCTGACACTTGATGAAGAGGCAGAAGACTTGCTCATGCCGTTGGCCTGGGTCTGGATCTGGGTCTGGGCAACAGACTGGGCTTGGTTCTGACTGAGGCTTAGTGACTGAAACTGTGACTGGGTCTGTGACATGGACTTGGAAACTGTGTGTGACTGAGAAAAGGACTGGCTTTGTGTGGACTTCATTTTAGCTTGACTTTGCGTCTCCGTAACAATTGGACTATTTTGGGAACCGCTGAGGTGCTGTTGAGAGTTATTTTGGTGCTCCTGGGCTTCTTTCAGAACGCTTTCATAGCTGGGTGCCTGAAAGGCTGGCTGTGATTGGATAAAATGCCTTGGTCGCTCATAGTTAAAGGCACTGGGAGGGAAAACGTTGGGAGTGAAGGTAGGCAGATCTGACAGGTTCATGTTGTTGCCTCCTGACTGGGAGGACTGGAAGGGAGAAGACACACACACTTAAAAATAATAATAATAATAATAATACATTTATTTTCAATAATGCTTTTCAGGAACCCAAAGACTCTTATGTGATAGTAACAGAGAACTTAAGGGCACACTCACACTGTCCATTCGTAACGTGCCCAAGCACACTTCACAGCTAAAGTCTAGTTCGTTTGACCAGTGTGATTACAGGCGCACTCACACTGTCCGTCAGTACCGTGCCCCGTGCTTAAGGGTACTTGTCGCCCCCCCCCCGTGGGCCAGGCCCGTTTGTACACTACCTGGGCCTTGCGCGAATGCTTCTTGCTGCCTATACGTCATCACGCCGTAACACGTCACACGCATTGATCGACGTCATCGCGATGCGTTGCTTTGTTTACAAATCTTTCCATAGACCTCGGAGTTTTTGTGCATCTTGTTGACTGTTTTTGAATCTTTTCATCCGACCAAATCTGCAGTAAACACTCCACCTCCGCATCACACCAACCTGAACCTTTCACCGCCATTGTTTTAAATGTCAACGCATTGTTTTAAATGTCAACGCATTGTTCGTCCTTCTTTTTTCTATGTCCGAACAGGCGCACATAAAATTATGTCAGAACTGCCGTAGGCCTCGTGCTCGTACACGTGCGCACGCTCGTGTTCGTACATGTGCAAACACGCTTTACAAAAGCCCACCTCTCCAAAACCGGCCGTGGTCGGCAAGCTTACCGCGCCTAGGTTTCACTCACACTGGTCAAACAAACTAGACTTTAGCCGTGAAACGTGCTTGGGCACGGTATGGATGGACAGTGTGAGTGCGCCCTACAACTGTTCCACGCCCAGGCACGGCCCGGTTGAGAGAGGTGGGCTTTAGTAAAGCACAGATATACAGACATATACGGGCACGAGCGCAAGCATTGACGGCGAACTGTGTGTGGTGGTGTGATGCGAAGGTGGAGTGTTTGCTGCAGATTTGATCAGATAAAATGTTCAAAAACAGTCAGACAAAACTAAGTCTTCGAGGGGTGATGAACTATAAGCAAGAAGCAAACGAGCCACGGCCCAGATCATTTCAAGTAGTGTGAGTACAAGCGGGTCTGCGCGGGGGCAAGGTACGAGTGGACAGTGTGAGTGCGCCCGCAGTGAAGAAGAGACATTCGGGACCTGTCTAATTTCCATTCGCTGTGGGATGAAGCTAATTAACATGCTTCTTGAACACCAAATGTTACTAATTTAGAGAACACATTGAAAAAAATATTCAAGGTGGAGTAAAAATGTAAAATAAGACATGCTCTGTGAAATATTATAATGAAAAATATTATACAATTCAAGTAAAGGCAAGAGAGGATTAAGGATCTCAGGCTATCTTGGCTGCATACAGTATGCAATTATTAATCATCTTCTTATTTATCGTCTGGTGTTTTCTCTCTGAAGCTCTGTGTAAAATCAGATTTCCAATTTAACCTTCTAAACTTGACATATTCGTTCGTTCCTACCCGCGGCATATACCTCCGTCAGAGCCTCAATCACCCACCTGACTAAATCAGATCCGTAAATTCTTGCACATTCTCTGTCCACATATTCATAGTATAGTATTTTTTTAGTATCAGTATGTATATTATACCCATACTACATATCCCATACATACCATATATTATATCATATATTGCATGCATGAATAAAGTAATTATCTATCCATCTATCTATATGAAGTCACACAAGACAGTAGTAGCATGATAGCAAAAAGCTTCTGAGAGAGAATAACGTTGTGTAAGAAATGTTCTTACAGTGAAATTGAGCTTGCTTGGGGTGAAAAGCTTTGGTGTTTGGGTTTTCTCCCTGACTTGAGTTGGCGATGGTGGTGAGGGTGGAGGGGGAGGACTGGGCGTACAGGTTCGGACGATGACCTCTGGTGACCTTTGGTCCTCTGAGCTCAGGGCACTTTCCTCCTCGCTGCGACCAAAAGGTTCTTCAGAGGAGTAGTTGGCCGGCTGAGGCTCTGGAAAACTGACGGACAAAAACAGACATGCAAGTCAAGATTTGAATGTTTTCATGACAGCAGAGTCAGGGAAGCTGACGGATGAGCTGAGGGTTGCACAAGGTTGGCACGTTTCCAGAAATTTTTCAAGAGAACTAAGCTCTAGACTTTTGGAAATTTTGTTGATATGAATGCATGAAAGGGAAATCTTTTTCTAGAGGGAGGGGGGTCATTTAGTCAACTCATTTAATTAAGAGTTCAACTCAATTAAATTGCTGATTTGTTTATTTTCTATTTCTTCTTTTTAAAAATAGACTTATTTCTCTCGTATGACATGGTACAGCCTTAGCAAAAACAACAAATATATTTTTATTTTATTTGCATCATTTTCCATAAATTCCTGTTAATTCTTATGTAAAGTTTCCACCTTGAATTTTTCCCACAATATTGCAGCCCTAGGCAAGATACAGAAATAGTTGTGATGAAAATCCCCAAAAGTTCCTAAAGCTAAAAGTGATTTTATCTGTGACGATCTGACACATCACAGCCGTGCTATAATAACCAACATACACCAGATCTACAGACTAACTTTTTTCACTAGGAGCACTGTGGCTCCCGACTGAAAATTTTAGGGGTGCAACCAGAAATGTTAGGAGCACACACCGTAAATCAATAATGGATGCAGAAATTACAATGCGCTGTTTTAAATTCAATGTCAAAACTTTTATTGTGCACTTTTGAAGATTCAACGTAAAGCTGTCATGACAGTACAATATTAAAAAATATACCATACATTCAAGGGGTTTGACGAGACCCTCAGCTCACGAGACACAACGAGATTTTAACACTATTTTAAAATTTCAGTATTTTCTTTACAGGGGCTGCTGTGCTGATGCTGCATAGTACTTGTGTTAGCCGCGGTGCACGCCTACGATACTCACAGGGGTAAGGTATAACCTGTTGCACACTGTCAAATTTTGGTCGCCAAATGCGACCATTTGGTTGTAGGCTGGAGGGACAGTCATTTTTTTTTAGATTAGATTGTGCACCAATTTTGCACTACCTAAAGATATTCAGGCATTCTTTGTTATGGAATATTAATATTAAATAAAGACTATTAAGGAATATTATTTTACATTATGTAGGCTTGTAAACCAAGTCTAGAAATGAATACTGAAAAAAAAAGAATAAATACATAAGACTGTCTGATATAAGTCTGGCTCTAACGAGGCAGTACATCGATACTTTTAGGAACTCTGAATAACTGCAGTTCCTGTTCAGTTGTTTTGAACAAGGTTGACACAAGCTAAACAATAAAATGTAATGTCATGTAATCTCATTCATTTTTCTGTGGTTAACATGTTGGCAGCCTCATCAATCCAAACAACATCATCGTCAACATTCTGAACGAATTATATCATCACCATGATATAATTTCAGCGGACACATTTGATCCTTAACGTACTATCAGTCGCTGTGAGATCTTCACCATCAAGATCAATACGCCGACTGGTGAGCAACATTTAACAGTATCTTTAACTGCAGAACTACCCAGTGCAGCTGCCATGGTACTACTGAGAGCTGTCTAATGAGAGCAACAGATATCAATGGTTCTGCTCCCATTTCAGCCCGCTCAGTACTTTTCTTCCTGTCGTCCTCCACTTTTATTCTAGGAAAGAATGTTGTTCCCATGACTACCACGTAGTCTGGGCTACGCAGGAGCATAATGACAAAAGCAGTCTCTCTCTTCGCTCTCACTCACACATTCATTTACTTAAACACACTCCTAGTTCCGAGGGAACAAAACAGTTTTGTTCAGCCAGCATCAGCTGACCTATGGGGTCTGAAATAGAGGGATGGACAATCCTGTATACCGAAAAAAGAGGAGTGCATTTAAGTAGCAGAGAATTTGTGTCGTTGAAAATTACATTTATGGATGGACACCAGGTAGTCTAGAAAATAAGAATTGGGATGCTATATTGCACAAGTTTTGATGACAAAATCAAACTATTATGCAAACTCAGATCCCGACAGCGCTGGAGTAATGGTCTGGCTGCATGAGTTAGCATTCTGGGAGGGGGGGGGGGGGGGGCGCTCTGGCTTGTTTGTATTTCTATAAACCAATCACAGTCTTCTTAGGCATTGCTAATTTAGTGCTGTCTGTGTTTAAGATGGTGGAGAGGAGAATGCTTTAACCGAGCACTGTACATCTGGTAATGATTCATAGCAGAAAGCACACAGGTGTTTCTGATGACATTAACAATTCCTCTGTTCTAGTGTGTTCATCAGCATGTGTTGTACTTTCTGTGTGACGGTGATTAAGTTTGTGTGTGTGTGTGTGTGTGTGTGTGTGTGTGTGTGTGTGTGTGTGTGTGTGTGTGATTTAGTACTGTTATGGTATACAGTATGTGTATTTGTGTGATTAAGCGGGCAATGCTATATTGGTCTTGGAATTCAGACATCAGCTGGCAGGTGCAGATGCTCACACACGCACACGCTACACACACACACTACACACACACACTACACACACACACTACACACACACACACACAGTATTGTGGGTGGGGGAATGCTAAGCTGTCCTAAGTCCTCTGTATGTCTGGCGATAACAATATTAACAGAATCTATTAAACTTTTGGGAAATAAAATTCTCTGTTGGATTCTGAAAATACTTTAACAATATAGTGAGATACATTATCTACATTTTTCACTGACTGAAGGATGTTAATAAGCATAATTTTCTTCATTTATTCATTAATCTGTCCATGTTTCTGCCTATCTGATGATCGGAGACAAAACTGGGTTCATTCTAAATTTAGCATCTCATCCCTGTGTTAGACCTTTTTTACAGTAGTACCGATGAACTGCAACAAGGTTATACATCAACTGCGGTAAGTTACAAAAATGCACTGATCAATCAAATTGAATAATTTTAAATGTTGAAAGTAATCTTTAGCAGCATCATAATCATTATTGTTACTAAAGGGAAAAAGTCCAAACCAACAAAAGCGCCCCACACTACAGACAATCCAATTAATCTTCCTCATCAAACCAAAACAACAATCAGATGCACTTCAAGTTGACCAGAGAACCTCAACGTGACCTTAAAAGCCAGACTGCTGCCAACAGTTTCTGAACAACTGGTGTTGTGTGCACTGCAGCACTGAGGAGAGGGGGGTTTCTGAAGGACACAGACGCCATGTCTCTGAACTTCACATTACAGATGAGATCATGGCCCTGGACGCACTGATATAGAGCGGACACATTACACTCAGCCACACATACTTCACACCGTTAAACACTCACTGGATCTGAATATGAACCAAAGTATCAAGTCAACATTAAAGACACACTGAACTCAATCAAACACCAAAGATACAAAAACAGATCAAATAGGACTTCATAAGTAGCAACAGTGGGATTTGTCATATGCTGTGAAGTTACTGCACTTTTGGCGATATATTATCCAATATTTGACAAAGGTTGATACTTTATTTATGGCGCATTATCAAAACACTGCAAAACAGCTTTGTATCCACACATCTGATTATATGATTGCACTTGAACGCACCGTCCCAGCAGCCTTGTTAGCCAGTCACTTCAGACTCCTCACATACAAAAAACATCCTGGTGAGTGCGACATATGTCCAACAATATGCGCTCTTGTGTATGGCTGCTGGTAAAGGGTCAAAGCAACATTAGGCAACTGTTTTTACCTTAAGTCCGAAGAAAAGCCTGTTACTGAGGTGCCACTGGGCTAAAGTATCCTGTGTGACACGCTCAAACACAACTCAACAGCACAATGAAGACACGTTCACGGAGAAGAAAGAATAGCGAGGAATATCGTCGTGGGTATCCTCTTTTAAACTATCCGACAGCTATCTCCCCCTGGCCTGTTAGGAAGAGCACCGAGCCAGATGACACAAAGCCCCAAAAATAGACTAAAGTCCACTTTCCAAGTGCTCTAAACATAGTTTGACCTTTCCGGGGAGAACATAGAATATTACGTTCCCATGATATAATGTTAAACAAGGACGGGAAATTAGCTTAAATAGCGTCAACGTAGAAAAACAGAGATAAACTCCTCCAATTAGCTCAAGTGTCGGCAGGTTCAAAGGGATGCCCAGAAGCAGGCCAGCGGTGATATTTCTTACCTGGTTAAGTGTCTGCTCCGCTCTCCTTAAACTTCCCTCCTGGTTAAATGAAATTGCACTTTCCCTGAGTGAATCTGTGGGAATCTAAACTCCCGTTTGAAGCGGGAGGCTGGACCGCAACAGGTGACACCGCGCGCTCACGAGGGGAGAGACGGGGTCGCGCGGATCTCGCTGATTGGTTCAATTTGCCAAACGCTCGGCGTCGTCATCACCACCGCATCTCTCCTACACACGGCCCCGCTGCTCACCCTCAGGGTCAGAGGGGCTCTGAGCGGCGGTACCCTTTTAAAAACACGTTATTGTTTCGTTATTCAATGTGTTTTACATTAGGTGAGTGTTTTAAGCTGCATTTTTTGTTCTTATTAATAGGCTTAATAAATGCACTACCAATTGGTCGCATTAGGGGTGCAGCTCCGATGTCAGGATGAGGGGGCACAAAAGAAATTTTTTTTAATTGTTTTTTTTTTGCCCGTATGCAACTCATACCATGCCACCATAAATCACAACTTCATAGAGGCTCGCCTTATCATTCAAAAAGTAGTGCACAGGGAATCTGTATGCACGCTCACCTTTAAAAGCCTTTTGCATTTCAATATGTGGAGTGAAACTGTGGAACAGACTAGCGGAGGAGCTCGGTTATTGTGTTGTTTGTTGGTTATTGTTTGTTTTGTTGAGCGTATAAAAAAACAAACAAAAAAAAAGGATACACAGGAAGTAAGAAAACCTATAGTACTAGATACTAAGTGGAGAAGGGGTAGGAATTAATAAGCCAATGCTTCTTCCTGCTCCTTTCAAACATACAAAGGGTTTGAATGACTAGTGCTTCAAGTGTAATATATTTGTCACATGTTTGAAATAAAACATTAATTCATTCATTCAACCATTGACTGTTCTCACCTTTCCTGAACAGCCAACAGAGCGTATCACTGCTTACACAACTGCTATATTAGTTAATCATCATTTGAAGGGTCAACCCATTCATTTGCATTGCAGAGGTGGAATGTAGAGGTAGAATATATATTTGTCAGACATTATTTTTCACACCATTTCCATCATTTGTTTTTAGAAGAATCTGAAGTCTGAAAATACATTTGTTCAATTTTGAACCATTTCAGGTATTTTTGTCCCATTAGGCAAGTCTCATGAAAGAGGTGAACTTGACAATATACAACAGCAGCCTCATCTGGATTTAAAGAGGAACTGCAGCGGTTCATTGCTTTGAAATGTGTGCTCCTGAACTATTTACCTAACACTTGTATGGTATTTGGGTCAAATTGACCTGTTTCGTACAACTATTTTTTTTTTCTACCTGAAACTAGATGGCCTTAGCTTATTTTATGTGCTGAATATGTACACATGAAAAACACATGCTACCTGTATGTTCCACACACATTTACATCCTTCATGTGGTCTTCAGGTCAGTTTGACCCACAGACACAGAAAAATGCCCACACACACACACACACGCACGCACGCACGCACACACACACACACACACACACACACACACACACACACACACACACACACACACACACACACACACACACACACACACACACACACACACTCAAACACACACAGAGATAATGGGACATTATTACTAACCCTGCCTCCACCACCACCACCACAAAAAATGAATAACACTATCTTTGTTAGTTATGTTCTAGTACTGCTTTCAATTATTAAACATACTGTATATGTTTTCTCTATTGTTTGACATTAAGATAAGATAAAGGCAATCTAATTTACTGGTTTATGAAGTAAAATTTTATTCCAGACTTGTTTTTAAAACCCCAAATATGTCCCGGGGTCAATTTGACCCCAGGTATACCAGAGGGTCACAAATGTAAAGACTGTACAAGGGTTAAACGAACTGCCCGCTACATTGTCACAACAAAAGTGAGTGAGTGATTAATTTATTTTTCAAAGTACAATACGGCAAAAGGTGCCCAGCCTGCGTGGGTTTACAAGACACTACAAAAAAAGAAAGAAAAAAGGGAAATAAAATAATGAGAACCAAAGGACAAATATCATACACCCCATGTCAAACAAAAACCAGACCATGTCCGAGTAGATGTAAACACAATCCCACTCCTCATGCTATTAAACAAATCTGACTCACAGACTGTGCCTTTAACACATCAAGCTTAAAGCACCCTCCCACGCTGTTGGTGGCATTTAACACAAACTGAGCGAGATGAAACACTGTCTATAAAGCGGTACTGATGTCTGATACTGTCATCTGACAGAGAAAACAAACAGGGACATTCTTCAGACATTTTTGAAGAAAACCCTGTGTCTGAGATTGTGACGTAGAACCAAAAAGTGCATTTTATTTCCAACCTGTCCCAGATCACACAGGAAACCCTTTCTATCTTCCTCTGGAATTAAGTGGAAGCGTCCGGTTTCTACCGCCGATACCATCTCAGGTGGCCACGGCAAACCTTTCTTTTTGCTCTTTTGTAAACTTTATTGACACACATTAGCTCTGCTCCACATCGTTCCCTCATTCACTCACTCACTATTCCCTATATAGTGTTTATTAAATAGTGCACTATATAGGTGATGACCAAACAGGATTTCGGACACTACACTGGAATTTTCGAACAAATCGTTGCGTCAATAGATGTGCCGGATATATGTGTGATGGAAGCTGGTGCGTTCAGCATCTAGTAAACAAACAGAGCTGTAATATCGTTTTACAGTCTGTTTATAACACAACCCAGGCACTCAGGAGGACGGTCAAAGGTTGTGTTGATGTTGCTTGTTAATATCTCAGAAAAACTGTTGATTTTTTAATGGTGTTAAAGTGTGGTCTTGTTAACACTGGTTGTGTGTCCTGATCGCGAGCTGTAATAGCCCATGGCTAGTTTATTTCACGAGCGAGTAACAGTAGTACGCTTGCGAGGGACTAGTCAGCTCACGAGTGATGGTTGTTGGGAACTGAGGTTAGCTCTCTGGCTACCATTAGCACCTTCTCCTCCGGTAAAACATGACCGCATTGCATTGCGGTATACGGGAATACAATATGGTGTTCGTCGTATGTACATTCAAATTACTTGTGCATTGTGGGTATTTTATAGTGGCCCACATAGTGAATTAAATTAACCACTGAGAATTCGAACACCAGTAGAAAATGTTGAACACACTATATAGTGCACTACTTCTGTGATAATGACGATTTCATGAAATTGGAGGTTCCTGATTTCTGATTACAAGTGAATGCAGCATAACGGGCAGTGAGGAGCTCCACTAGCAGACCAACCAGTGTCAGCAGCGTCACTAACATGGCGACACATTTACATCTATGGAGGGAATGTCTCCACAGACACACATATTGGAATACTCAGCAAAAAGGCAACAAATGCTTTCATTAGTGGGTCATATGATCAGTCAACATTGTTTTTTAATTCACTCTTTAATAGACTGTGACTTCTTGGGATCCGTGTTATATAATGTGTGTGTTTTGTTTGTGTGTGTGTGTGTGTGTGTGTGTGCCATCTACTCACTCTGCAACAGGGATGTCATCCTCTAGAGGGCTGTCAGGCCACTCAGGAGGGGGGAGGTTCATGGAGTCAGGCAGCTCAGACAGAAAGTCCTGGCTGCTCTTTGTGAAGGAGGAAGTCTCCTGTTGGAACACCGCCTCCTCTCCCTGTCGTAGAGGAACTGCTTTCTGCTGACGCACGGCCTCTATCTCCAGCTGCTCCTCCAGGTCTGCATGGAGGGGAGCAGACCAGGAGATGAGTGACACTGAAAGCCATAGTACACTTCAACAGGCAAGCTTGTAATGGATAAATTATAAATGGACTATCTAACCATTGTACACTTCCAGGATTGCTGAGCAGGAGACCGTGCCGAAGGAGTTGATGGCCACACATTTAAACAGGCCGGAGTCTTCTGGAAAGGCCTCTGTGATCACCAGCGTGCACAGCTCCTCTGCAGAGGGTCACACCACAGCAATAAATGCAGATTTTCATTGAATAAAAAGTGTCATCTCCACACAGAGTTTAAGCTCAAAAACCAAAGAGAAAGCAATGGACGATATGTACCAATGATTAAAATTATAATTTATTCCTTCATACGCTCAGACTCACTTAGGAAATCTTACATGATTGCATGACGGTTTAACTATTTTAACGCTGTTCCGTCTCGCTTCTACATGGCAGTGGTAGTTCTCAATATCAATAATATATCATATTCTATGACTAAATGTTTTTTTTATGTAATTCTATAAATATAATATGTAATATTAAACAGTTAGGGAAGATTTCTTTGCAGCATTACACTTAATATTGGTAGAATTAGGTTGTTCAGGAATATGTTTGTTACATAAAAGATACATGTATTGTAAAACTTGTAAAACAGTGACTTCAGTCAGCCATTTTTCATCCCCCCAGGGATAGCAGTTATGAGCACTAAACTTCAAATATGATGTGGAATATGAAACCATAAACCAGTCCAAGAGCTTTGTACCAGGGGTTTTCCAACCTCTTTGGCTTGTGACGCCTTAAAATTAAGCAATATCCAAACCCCCGTCACAGGCATGGCTTTAGTCTGGACATGAGTTGTTGTCTCGTGTAGGATGTCAAGAATTTCACAACAACAAAACTAAAGTTGAAGTAAGATCTGTATTTGACCTGTTATTGCATAACCAATATTCTTACCTGGCACTGGTGCAGAGCTGGCCTCTGGGAAAACAAGAAGAGAGAAAAACCATTACTTTGTGATTGAACTCATCACCTTATATAAATCCAAGCTGCATACATCTGAACTGAATCACTTAGTTGCTCAGAGGAGGAAATATCCAGAAGCTTTACTTAAAAGTACAAATACCACCACACTGTGAAAATACTCAACTACAGGTAAAGTATTCTAAACCTTACTCCAGTTAAAGTATGTATCCTATTATCAGCAGAATGCACTTAAAGGTCCCATATTGTAAAAAGTGAGATCCCCATGTTGTTTTTTTTAAGCAGGTTGAGGAGCTGGATAAATACTGTGAAAATATGCTCAGTCCAAAGAGAAACACACACAGCCCGTATTCAGAAAGTGTGCCTTTAAACGAGCCGTCAGGACTTCTGTACAGTTAGATAGGCAGAAAGTGCTGCTGCAGTGTTATTATAGTCATTCCCCGACTGCAATGACGGTACAAAGACGCAGAGAGTACAAATACTGAAGACCAGGAAACTCTGACCAATCAGAGCAGACTGGGCTTTTTCAGGAGGGGGTCTTAAAGAGACAGGCCCTAAAGTAGAGCATTTTAGACAGAGGGTGAATACAGGTATATTCAGATGGAGTTAGTCAGTTAAAGCATGTAAACATGTTCTAGTAGAACCCAAAATACAACGATGAACCATAAAATGAGCCTAATATGGAACCTTTAAAGTTTTAAAAGTACAGTAATTGTGCGGTAAAATGTTCTCTGTCAGTGTTTCCCTAATACATATGATGTTTTGTTTTTGTATCTCTAAATAGTCCTCTTTTAATGGTATCAGAAAAACAACCCTTTTTTCAGAATTTTCCATCTGATCCAAGAGGCTTATTTAGCTTAAGGAATAGCACATTTAGAGGAATTCTGGAGATATACTGGACAGGAAGGGGATGAAAAACTTTATTCTGAAAAGCTGTCAAATAAAAGTGGAGTAAAAAAGTACAATATTTGCCTCTGAGATGTAGTAGACTGGAAGAATAAATTTGCATAAAAGGGAAATACTCAAGTAAAGTACCTTGAATGTGTACTAGAGTACAGTACAGAGTAAATGCAGCTTCAAAAAGACTTTGTGTCCTGTACCATAAAGTCAAATCCATGACTCACATCCAAGTCATATGACCCGAGCCAACTGCCACAAACGCACACGCACACACTCACTCTTGCGAAGTATCCTGAAATCATCAGAGTCCAGCACTTGCTCGTCCTCTCTGTACCACATCACCTGCAGAGGAGGAGTTCCCCTCAGTCTGCACTCCAGGACCACCAGCTGACCGTTCACTGTGGACACATCATGGAGGCCCTGCAGAGGTGACCGTGATGATGGATGTAGAGACGGAGGAATGGAAAGATGATAGAGGAAGAGAAAATACAGTCTATTATTATCGGTAAACTTTCATTTAAGTCACACCTGATTGTATGTTTTACCACAGCAGGATCTATAATTAATTAACCTGCACTTTTACGTTAAGCAAATCTCAAATCTCTTTTCCTCTGCAGGGTAACTAATGCAACATTTTGAATCGACAAATCAAAAATGTGTTAAAGACAGCGTTATCCTAACGTCAACATGTTTCATTGGTGGTCTTGAAAGTGTAATTCAGGCGCAAAATCATCCCATGGTTTTTTCGGCACTTATATACATCAAGCCTGTGAATGTTCTCATTTGTCCAGGTCATCGTTATCCCCAAAGCAATTTCAGTCAAAAGCAACTGGACTTGGTTATTTGTCTAGGAAGACGTTTCACCTCTCATCCAAGAGCATCCACAAAAACGGTCCGTGTAAAACAATGGTCACTAAACAGGCCGCATAACGCGCAAGTTAGGAATTAAAGGAATCATGGAGGCAGAGATTTGCCTTTTTAATGCCTTGACCGTACTGCCCCGAGCTAATCAGTGTTAGCCACGTCCGGCTGTTAGCGACTCTACCAGATTTCTCAGTTAATAGTTGTTACACAAAAAAAAAACGGTCTCGATGGCTTATTTGATGCACGTAAGTGCCGAAAAAGACCATGGGGTGATTTTGCGCCGGTAATACACTTTAACAGTTATCTATGGTCTTTCAGACGGATGCTTAAAGAGACAGGCGCTAAAACTGAGTGAATACAGTTTTATTCAGACAGTATGACTTCCTTGAACTTGTTTCTTATAGTATATACATATGTGTAAGAAGAATAAGTGTGTTTTACCTTCACGAAAGTAGGGGCCACACCATTCCCTGTATACTGCTGATTGTAGTTGGGACTCTGAGTCTGGAAAAAGAAAATAATATATTTCATTTAATTTGTGTAATAATCACCTTTTCTGTTTGCTTATTTCTTAAAGAGTAACTTAAGACTAAATAAGCGTTAGTAGATCGCATGTACAGGCACTGTTACATTTCCAAGTTAAATGTATACACTATCATGTGTACAAAATCAGGTGGTAGTGGTAGT
This sequence comes from Echiichthys vipera, assembly GCF_963691815.1. NCBI lineage: Eukaryota > Metazoa > Chordata > Actinopteri > Perciformes > Trachinidae > Echiichthys > Echiichthys vipera. The sequence continues at coordinate 25,078,108 of NC_139831.1, forward strand.
TACCCTCTGAGGGCTGACACACAGCGGCTGCACCAGGCTGGAGTGTCTCTGAGCGAGGACGGTGGAGGAGGAGGAGCAGGAGGACAGCTCTCGAGAGGAGGAAGAAGAGATGGTCAGGGACATGGTGCTGGTCTTCTTCTGCACCCGCTGGACGCTACACATGTCACATATTAGCATACACATCAGCAATTAGGAAATTATTATATCGGCTTATGTTTGTTGCTCTCCTTCCTTACTTCGCTTCCACTAACCAATCTGCCACTCTGTGTGTGTGTGTGTGTGTGTGTGTGTGTGTGTGTGTGTGTGTGTGTGTGTGTGTGTGCGTGGGTGTGTTTTTCTATTCCGGTGAGGACGTTACTATAACTGCACACGGACCCATGGGGACTCATTTCACCGTGGGGACCAAAAATCAGGTCCCCACGGGCAAAACCCCTCCAATCGCTTCAAAACAGTCTGTAGACATGGCCTATGCAATATCTCAGTTTTTGTAAAAAGTCCCCACAAGAAGCATTTTCAGACAAATTAATGTGTGTCTAGGTGTGTATGCGACCCTAGTGGTCACACAGTGGGATTGCAGTCCCTATGAGGTAGGTGTGTTGGAAGTGTGCGTCGCAGTTTGTCCACTCTCGTGTGCCCTCTATTGGTCAAAAGTAGTATTACAGTTAATGTCTATATTTTAATGTTTTGTCCTTGTTTTAAGTTATTTCAAAAGATAGGCCTGAATGAATTAATAAAAGTGTACTTTTTGTATTTGAATATTATTAGGCATAATAATTTATAAAATAATTATTTATTTTGGCTATAAAATTACCACAATAACCAGCCAAAATACATTACCTGTTTAAAGCATGAATTATCTTGGTGAAATGTTAAACTAGTATTGATATGAATTTTTACTTTTGATTTAACTTTCCCAACTTTATTGGCTCATTTTATTTTTTTTCATTAAACACATTTTTAATGCTACACTGTGCAACAACAAATCTGTGTTAAAATCAGCAGGAGAGCTAAAGTAGGACGCTGTTTGCAGCTGGGGGCTAGCTATCCTGTGATGTATTTTGCACACAGAGCATACAGCTAATGGAGCTAACAGAAACAGAGTTTATAGAGAATGGAGTTAACAGAGCTCATGGCTAATACAGCTTACTGTACACAACATGAAGCATTTAACAGTGAACAGCTGTTTTATAAACACAACAAGTATAGTGAATAAATGTACTGAGTACATTTTGGACTTGGCCTATGGAGTTACACAATAGTAATGTTAGTATTAAACATACCCCAGAGCTACCTACAAACTGGGGATGATGGGGGTAACAAGTTAGTCTGGAGTAGAGTTTAGATTCTCTGCCTCTCTTTATATCCCACCAGGTTTGGCCGGGCCTTTGATCTAGGGCTTGTTTTTATTTTTTTAATCACTGCATTATTGGCCTAATCTGAATTTCAATTAATCTCATCTCATCTTCAACCGCTTATCCGGAGTCGGATCGCAGGGGCAACAGCTTCAGCAGTTGACCCCAAACTTCCCTTTCCCGGGCCACATTAACCAGCTCTAACTGGGGGATCCTGAGGCGTTCCCAGGCCAGTGTGGAGATCTAATCTCTCCACCTGGTCCTGGGTCTTCCCCGAGGCCTCCTCCCAGCTGGACGTGCCTGGAACACCTCCCTAGGGAGGCGCCCAGGGTTCATCCTTACCAGATGATCCTGAACCACCTCAACTGGCTCCTTTCAACGCAAAGGAGCAGCGGCTCTACTCCGAGTTCCTCACGGATGCTGAACTTCTCCCCCTCTCTCTAAGGGAGACTCCAGCCCTCCTCCTGAGGAAACCCTTTCGGCCGCTTGTACCCGCGACCTTGTTCTTTGGGTCCTGACCCAGCTTTCAGGACCACAGGTGAGGGTAGGAACCAGGACTGAGCGGTAGATCCAGAGCTTTGCCTTCCTCAGCTCTCTGTTCATCACAACGGTGCGGTAGAGCGACTGCAGCACCGCCCCCGCTGCTCCGATTCTCCGGCCAAACTCACGCTCCATCGTCCCCTCACTTGTGAACCAGATCCCGAGGTCCTTGAACTCCTTCACTTGGGGTCAGGACTCATACCCGACCCGGAGTAACAATCCACCGGTTGCCCGCTGAGAGCCACGGCCTCAGATTTAGAGGTCGTTTCACACTCGGCTGGGAATCGATCCAGTGAGTGCTGAAGGTCACTGACCGACGACGCCATCAGGACCACGTCATCTGCAAAAAACAGAAACCAGACCCTCAGCCCACCAAACTGCAACCCCTCCCCACCACGACTACACCACGATATCCTGTCCATGAAAATCACAAACAGGATTGGGGACAAAGTACACCCCTGGAGGAGGCCGACCCCCACCGGGAACGATCCAACTTACTGCCGAGGATCCAGACACAGCTTTCTCTTTGGGTGTTCAGAGATTGGAAGGCCCTTAGAAGTGACCCCCTCACCCCATACTCCCGCAGAACCTCCCACAGTATCTCTTTGGTTACCCTTTTTAAATAGGGGAACCACCACCCCAGTCTGCCACTCACTTGGCACTGTCCCAGACTTCCACCAGTGTGTCAGAGACGTGTGGACCAGGACCAGGACCAGGACCAGGACCAGGACGGCCCCTCCAGACCCAAAGCTTTCAGCATGTGTGGATGCAGCTCATGGATCCCTGGGGCTTTGCCTCTGTGGACTTGTTTCCTTCCTCAGTGACTTCTGTCAGAGATGTTGACGATGATCCCCATCAGCCTCCAGCTCTGCCTCTACAAAAGAGGGCGTGTTGGGCCCATTCAGGACTTCCTCAGAGTCCTTCCACCGCCCCATGACCTCATCAGCTGAGGTCACCAGCGTCCCGTCCTTACTGTAAACAGCTTGGACGGTTCCCCGTGTCCCCCTCCTGAGGTGCGGAATGGTTTTCCAGAAGCTCGGTGCCCCCCAAAGTCCTTCTCCAGGACTTCTCTGAACTCCTCCCACACCCGCTGCTTTGCCTCTGACACAGCAGAGGCTGCAGCCCTTCAGACCTGTTGGTACCTTGCCACTGCCTCCAGAGTCTTCTGGGATAACATATCCCGGGAGGTCCCCTTCAATCTGACAGCTTCCCTGACCACCAGTGTCCACCACGGTGTTGGAGAGTTACCGCCCCTTGAGGCACCTAAGACCTTGAGGCCACAGCTCACCGCTGCAGCTTCAGCAGTGGAAGCTTTGAACATCGCCCACTCCGGTTCGATGCCCCCAACCTCCACAGGGACGCCAGAAAAGCTCCTCCGGAGGTGTGAGTTGAAGGTCTCTGGGACAGGGGCCTCCTCCAGACGTTCCCAGTTCACCCGCACTACTGGTTTGGGTTTACCTGGTCTGTCCAGGATCTTTCCCATCCTCTGACCAACTCATCCCAAGATGGTGATCAGCTGACAGCTTTGCCCTTCTCTTCACTCGAGTGTCCAGAATATCCGGCCTCAGATCAGATGAGACCATCACAGACTGGATCCTGGACCTTTGGCCTAGTGTGCTCTGGAACCAGGTCCACTTCTGAGCCTCCTTCTGTTCCAACATGGTGTTTGTTAAAGAGGATCCAGGACCAGCACACAAGTCTAACACCAGACGCTGAGGTTTAGATCAGGGAGGCCGTTCCTCCCAATCAGCCTCTCCAGGTGTCTCCATCGTTGCCCACGTGGGCGTTGAAGTCTCCCAGCAGAACTCTGGAGTCCCCTACTGGAGCCCCATGCAGGACTCCATTCAGGGTCTCCAACCGCCAAAGTCCCCCCCCCCCCACCTGCAGGCGTAAGGAGGCCACCCTCTGGTCCAGCGGGGTGAACTCCAACACCGCGGCACTCAGCCGGGGGTTTGAGAGTCTCCCCACACCCGCCCGGCCCCTCACACCCTGGGCCCCTCCAGAGAAGAATAGGGTCCAGCCCCTATCCAGGAGTACGGGTCCAGATCCAGACTGTGTGTGGAGGTGAGCCCCCCCAGATCTAACTGGTAGCTCCACCTCCCTCACAAGCTCCGGCTCCTTCCCCCACAGAGAGGAGACGCTCCACGTCCCCAGAGCCTCTGCTGCCCAGGTCTGGACCCTCGAGGCCCCTCACATTCACTGCCCCCCCCCCCCCCCCCCGTGCAGCAGTGCACCCGACCCAAGTGGTTCCTCCTGCGAGTGAATGGAGAGGAGGGAGGTGCCATGTCGCTTTTTCAGGCTGTTTTCGGTCAGCTCCGTGGCAAACCTGCAGAGTAGGTAAAGACCACACTCTATGACTTATTTATGATTTACATAGACCCAACAATTCCCCCGTAGAGTACGGTGGCGTTGAAAACCTTCACTATAACAGACAGGAACGTCAGACAGACCCAGCTCTGTGGAGGACGCACATCTGTCTGCACCGGAGAGAGAGCGAGAAAAGATGGACAGATGGACAGAGAGAGACAAAGACAGAGACAGACACACTTCCAGTAACTATAATAATATCTATATTAATGTGAATATGACTCATATGTTAGACCAGAATAGTAGAAACAAGCACAGCTAAGGTGACAGAACATGACAATGCAGAGAAATCTATGCCACATATAACATATATAATGTTTGATGGTGGTGCAAGTGTAGTGGCTTTCTGTTGATAAGGTAGATAAGAATTTGTTCTTAATGATTCACCTGATTAAAAAAAAGGTTTAATAAATGAATTAAAGAAAGCTTTTTCCATCTTTATTCAACATACTAAGTATTTATGTTGTTATTTTCAAGATTATAAAAAATCTTGAAAATATAATGACTCCCGTGGTAAGGGAGCTTGTGTACCTTAGTGAACCCTGTCACCTTTGAAATACCTGCACTTCAGCAGGTATTTCAAAGTCCTTCCACCCACGTTCAGTTATAACTTTATATATATATATATATGTATGTTACACAGATCCAGATATTTAAAGTCCCCACCTTGACCTCGCCCATCCCCCACCCTGGTGCAAATCTGTAGTTTGGGCATGTATGCCATCTTGTTAATGCTGGCTATCAAGGTTCTTCCTCCGACGTTAAATACTATGTGAGTGCAGCAGATTACACAGATTGTAACCTGTGACACTTTTTTTATAATCTTGAAAATAACAACATGGATACAGGCTCAAGAAACAGCCTTTGTCTACTGTAGCAGTAACAGTAGGTAATTCAGGACCATCTCTATTAAAATAAAAAAACTTTATTGCCATTAGGCAGATATGTATTTGGTAGCATGGCTCGGTGTTGGGACAATCCTACTCTTAAAAAAGCAGAGAGAGCCAAAGGCCGGAAGAGCAGTTGTGATAAGCCACCCATGGTGAACAGAACGGGCAACAATGGCATGAACAATGAAACTGATAGTCAGAAATGCATTGTAAAGGAGGAGATGGGTAGAGGTGTATCAGTGCATTGGCTTAAATTGAAAGCAGCGAGAGATTTTCCAATTGAATTCGTAGGAGGGAGACATCAAGTCATCAGCTGACGGGGCCTGCTTGAAATTAATTTAGGGTCAATTGATGGGCTGGCTGAAGATCAGCTGGCAATTGTAACTAACTACTAACTGTAGCAGGCTGGGCTGACCTTGACCTTATGGCCTGCCTGAGTTAATGCTATGCACAATTAAGTTGTATTAGAAAGAGTTGAAGTTGTAACAATTGTGTTGTAACAATAGTTACGACAGAAATTATATTCATAATTGATTGTAGTGGTTGAAGGAGTCAAAAATAGGGCCTCCACACAGGCACCAGCACCCCACAGAGTGGCTCCAAGCTAGGCTGAGCCAGGCTAAGTCTCCCACACACCTCCAGGACCTCTACCATCTAACCCTAACCCTAACCCTAACCCCACAGAGGGGCTCCAAGCTAGGCTGAGCCAGGCTAAGTCTCTACACACCTCCAGGACCTCTTCCCAGCCCCATCACCCCACAGAGGGGCTCCAAGCTAGGCTGAGTCAGGCTAAGTCTCCCACACACCTCCAGGACCTCTACCCAGCCCCACCACCCCAGAGAGGGGCTCCAAGCTAGGCTGAGCCAGGCTAAGTCTCTACACACCTCCAGGACCTCTACCATCTAACCCTAACCCTAACCCTAACCCCACAGAGGGGCTCCAAGCTAGGCTGAGCCAGGCTAAGTCTCTACACACCTCCAGGACCTCTTCCCAGCCCCATCACCCCACAGAGGGGCTCCAAGCTAGGCTGAGCCAGGCTAAGTCTCCCACACACCTCCAGGACCTCTACCCAGCCCCACCACCCCACAGAGGGGCTCCAAGCTAGGCTGAGCCAGGCTAAGTCTCTACACACCTCCAGGACCTCTACCCAGCCCCACCACCCCACAGAGGGGCTCCAAGCTAGGCTGAGTCAGGCTAAGTCTCCCACACACCTCCAGGACCTCTACCCAGCCCCACCACCCCACAGAGGGGCTCCAAGCTAGGCTGAGCCAGGCTAAGTCTCCCACACACCTCCAGGACCTCCACCCAGCCCCACCACCCCACAGAGGGGCTCCAAGCTAGGCTGAGCCAGGCTAAGTCTCCCACACACCTCCAGGACCTCCACCCAGCCCCACCACCCCACAGAGGGGCTCCAAGCTAGGCATGGGCAAGGAGTCAGACAGAGTGGTCAAATAACCTCTCTGTATCCACATGGTGGGGGCAGTCATCCTGAAAAATGGCTGCCATTTTGCAATTTTAAGTGGATGTGGGTGGTTCCTTGCCAATGACCCTTTGAGACAGCTCATGGCAATTTTCATGCTTGTATCCCAAGCAAAATGGTTTATTAAGTCTAATGCTGTATTCCTAAGCCCTGGGACGTGGGACTTCTCCTACATGGAGTAATAAGCTCCGACTTCATAGCGTTTCCAGACAATTGAAGTCAAATGTAAACAGAAAACATGATAAGCCACCATCAAATACTATGTTAATAAACATATTGTCCAGCAATGGATCACATTGGTTGACACTACAGCGGTATTCAGCTAAAACATCTTCATCAACTGATCTGGAGCCGTTTATGTAAATAATCTGCTCCACTATTTGTCATTTTAAACTTCATTCAAATGTCTAGTTACAGCTACACTCATCATTTAAATGTAATGAAGTTTTTCAGATGAAATTTCAGTTGAGTATTTAACATTTCCACTTCAGCAGGTATTTCATAGTCCTTCCACCCACGTTCAGTTATAACTTTATATATATACGTATGTTACACAGATCCAGATATTTAAAGTCCCCAACTTGACCTCGCCCATCCCCCACCCTGGTGCAAATCTGTAGTTTGGGCATGTCTGCCATCTTGTTAATGCTGGCTATCAAGGTTCTTCCTCCGACGTTAAATACTATGTGAGTGCAGCAGATTACACAGATTGTAACCTGTGACACTTTTTTTTACAGTAAAGGTCCTGCCTTGGAGAACAAAATAACTCATAATTGAGAGTGTCTGTTTCAGAATACATTTAGAAAAAATAATAATAATTAAAAAAAAAAAAAAAATATATATATATATATATATATATTTATGCTGATGTGTGCAACAAGTGCTACACTATGTAAACAGGTATATAATATAAGATTATATTTCAGTTGTATTATAATTATTGATGCATTAATGTGTTTATCAATGCAACTGGTAAAATTGGAGCTCACTTTAAATAATGAAATTATGATACAAATAATTTACAAGTGTGTCAAATGTGTCTTTAAATAGAGTCGTGAGTAAAAGTCCTCAGTTACAGTTTCCCTCTTCACTCGCTGGCTGTGGCCGCGTGCCCTCTGGCCGACTGAACTTGCACTGTGTTTGCGCACCGGGCTGTCCCGCCGGCTCTTTCTGAGCGCAGCACCGTCTGCGGGAGGTCTGCGGGAGGTCCGCGGGGTGCGCCGGGTCACATATCCAGCGCAACTTCTTTTTTTTTTTTTCGGACACCTGCTCTCACTGCGGCTGTGCTACAGACACACAGACAGACGGCACCTGCACACACGAGGTCATGGCCGAGCTCTGCAAATGTTGAAGGAAATGGTAAGTTTATGTTACTAAACTCTGAATATAACTGTTTACTTTAATTTCATACTGTTTACCGCGACTTAAATGACTACACTGCAAAAGGCTGCACCGCGCTCACCGCGTTTGTAAACGTTTGTTTTTATGCATGCTAGAGTAAGCTAAGTTTAGCTAACGTTAGTATGCTAATGTTAGCTAACTTTAGTAATGTAATGTTAGCTGACGTTAGCTAAACTTAGTATGCCAACACGCTAGCTGGGATGCTAACCTCGTGGCGTGTTTTATCTGCACATTAAACACTAAAGTTTATTTCTTATTGTTGACGTGATAAAAAGACTGGGGATGGTGTTTTCACACTGAACCTGTGGTTTTAACGAGCTCCGGTCCGTAGCGTTATAACGGGTGTGGGCCGGTGTGACGCAGTTAAAGGGTCCGCACCGACACACACCGCCTGGAAACGGGGCAGCGATAAAGCGGCCTCTGCTGCGGCTCGTTTCTGTTGAAGCAAACGTTTTACATGACCATGAACGTGCTCAGGACTCGTCTTCCTGCTCCGTGTGGAGCTTTTACACCGACAGCCAGGGAAGTAAGCCGCGGCAGCGCTGTCTGTGAACCACATTAATGCAGTTATCTGTGTGTGTGTGTGTGTGTAAACCACATTAATGCAGCCGTCCACCCAAATATACCGCGGGCTGTTTAACTAAAAGTGAAGTAGTGAGGGTGAGACGGTCAGACGGTCAGACAGGATCGGTCCGCGGTGCCGTGTGTGTGACGGAGAGAGATAGAGCAGGTGGAGCACAACTCTAAATAATGCGGATACAGTGGCAAGCTTTTCTTTCATCCAAGGCGATTTTTAAAAATACCCCTGGCATGCACAAGTGTTATCAAATAGTTTGCTTAAATATTCACATGGCTTATAGATCAATTATATATCAATGCTATATATCTTCCTAGACGGATTATAGTATTCACTGCAATATTTATTAGTAGTAGTAGTTTTTGAAATCATGTCAAAATCATACATGTTATCATAAAATTGTGTATTTGGTTTGTGTGCTCTACAAACTGCACTGAGGTTAATATGGTTAGGTCCAGAGTGTTGTTGCAATAAATGCAGATATTCAGTGTTATATGATGTGTTGGACTGACTGTGTCACTTGTGCCGACAGGAGGAGGAAAGCCTGAGTCTGGGAGCCACTGGTGGCAGCTCTGGATGTACAGGTGAGACAGGGGAGGTGTAATGAGATGCTAGAATAATGAGGCTTGTATAAAAGAAGTATGTTTGATATTATGTAACAGTGTTAAGTGTTGTGTAACTTTTGTAAAATTAGCCAGTTTTCTTTTTAAATGTCACACTAAAGCAGAGAAAATATGCCATGTAGACCCCTTCCTGTTTCCTCTCTCTTTTAATGCCCCCCCTCTCAAGGTGAAGTGCATCATGGGGCAAAAAAACGAAAAACAAAACAGTAAGGGGCCTCTCTTAGGGCGCACTCAGACTGTCCTTCCGCACCAGGCAAAAACAGGTTTTCAGGGTCAAGCCTAGTGCGTTTGACCAGTGTGAGTGCAACAGCACTTCCTGTGCGCCTGTTGGGACGTAGAAAAAAGAAGGAGGGACCATGCGCAGACTTTTCAAACAATGGCGGTGAAAGGTTCACGTTGGTGTGATGCGGAGGTGGAGTGTTTACTGCAGATTTGGTCGATGAAAAGATTCAAAAACAGTCGACAAGACGCACAAAAACTCCGAGGTCTACGGAAAGATCTGGAAACAAAGCGACGCATCGCCATGACGTCATCAATGCGTGTGACGTGTTACGGCGTGATGACGTATAGGCAGCAAGAAGCATTCTCCGAGGCCCAGGTAGTGTGAGTACAAACGGGCCTGGAGGGGGGGACAAGGACCCTAAAGCACGGGGCACGGGACGGAGGCACAGTGGGAGGGCGCCCTTAAGGACCATTTGGATGTGATTTACTTATTATTTAATTATTGCAGCTCTGTGTAATTTAAGTGCACACTCACACCATGATCCGTGCCGTGCTTTAGCATCTCCTCTTCCTCCACAGACAGATTCGCTCACACTTACATTACTTCAAAGTACCGAGCCTTGACTCATTTGCTTTGTGCTTATTCGTCTGCACAGCTCTGAGATTTAGTTTTGTCTGACTGTCTTTGAATATTTCATATGATCAAATCTGCAGTAAACACTCCTCCGCATCAGACCACTGCAAACTGTTAGGAAGCATCTTTTTAAATGTCCATCGCAGGGAACAAACTTAAAAAAATAGTCTCAGGACCCCCACCAATGCTCGTGCTTGCGCTCGTACACTTGCCTATGCTCCTGCTCATACATGTGTATCTGTGCCTTACGAAAATCCACATCTCTTGGCCAAGGCTGGCAAGCGTGCCATGCCTGGGCGTGTAACAGTCGTACTCACACTGGTCAGACGAACTAGACTTTGGCTGTGATGGCCACGGTACAAATGGACAGGGATGGTGTGTCCAAAGGCATTAGGAGACACCAATTAAGAAAGTTAAAACAAAAAATTCATGAAAAAACAATAAAGTTAATGTGAATGAGACTTGTTTGGTAAATGGTTGCACCTTTTTCTGTCTTTAAAGCTTTTATTGTGGCTTCATGTGTGTCCTCCTTGTTAGTTAATTTTCTACCAATTAACTCTTTCATTTCTAATTTGCAGATGCTGCTGAAGTGACAGACGACTTTCACCCTGAACAAAAGAAAGAGGTAGGATAGTGTATTTATCTTTTTTGGATCTTAAATTTGACAGTTGAGTTGTGTACATGCATGACTGAGTAGTTAGATAAGAATCAAAATAATAATGTTTAACACTAGGCCTTCCCTGCATGCTTCACCTTTAGTTTAAATATTTGTTTGTGACCACAGTGACCCCTTTGAGGACACGTTTTAACAACTTTGAAAATAGGGATGCAAAATATATTAGATTTTAAACAAGGAAAATGATCTTCCTTTAGAGGGAGCTCATCAGAAGGAAGCTACAGTCTTCATTCTTGCATTTCAATTCCTTTCCAACAGTGAGTGCGTTTACTTGGAGATGAAAATTTCTTATTTATGAAGTTTATCACAGTTATGATTCGGGGTGTAGCGGTACACCAAAGTCACAGTTTGGTACGTACCTTGTTTTTAAAGTCACGGTACGGTTCATAGTTAAGGGGGAAATGAAAAAACTGCATGTTTGTCAGCACAAACACAAGTTTAAGTGGTAAAAAAAAATTAAATAGTTAAACAGTTTTCACTGTCAGTATGAAACACAAATAAAAACACATCTAAAAAAAATATTGCTGCAATTCTCCAATTTGTCAAATCCTTCTTAAATAATTACAACTGCGGCATTAACTTTGTCATTTGTCCGTTCTGAATTCCCAGGTAGGGGTTGTTAAAATGGTGTAAGGGGCCGGGTTTGCACAGCTTGGTTTGTTTCACACCAACTAGAATATCTGAAACTGGGCAACAGACTAGATGTTTGAAAACTGAATAAGACTCAATTCTACGTAGTTTGCCTGTTTGAAAAAGAGAGGTCACCAGAAAAAAGAAAACTCAACTTCCTTAGCTTCACCTGGATGGTGCCTTTTTAAACGTGTGCGCATGTTCATAATAAATCTGGAGTTCAAAGTTATCCCAAACCTGGAATATGAATGACAGGGGTGTCTGCAAGCTCCGGTTTCATGTTGTCGTTCAGCACGAAGTTTGTTCTCTAGTCACTAGCCATCCACACAGCCCTTGTGGGTTTGCAGGGAGCCCTGTGCCGCGGCTCTGCCTTCCTGTTGCTGCCTCCTCTCCTACTCTCACCAAAAAGTCTGTTTTTGGTGAGAGTGGCCCTGGTTTCCTTTGTATCCAATACCATTTGCTGCATGTTGTACCTTCTATCTTCTCTTTCCTTTCTGTTTCTCCAGTGTCCTATAGGGGTGTGGCGAGATCTCATCTCATGAGATCCTGCGATTTAAAAAAATGTGTCCATATTTCTCGTTGAGTTGAAAAGTTGTCTCGCAATATATATATATATATATATATATATATATATATATATATATATATATATATTTATTTATTAGTGGATAAACAGCAACAGAGTGAAAGATAAGACACAAACACTTTGTGCTCAATGCTCACATATTGTTTGTCTTATCTGGGGTAGGTCTCATCACACCGCTAGTGTCCTATCTAAGCAAGCATAAATAAATTCACAGTTTTAAGCTTAGTTGTCTGTGCAGGCTCAAAGTCGTCACTTTCATCGCCTCCAGAAACTCAGGACACATCACGATATGTGTGAGAACTGCTACCAGAAGGCCCACACAGAGAGGTTAAATGACGAGAGGGAGAGGACTTTGCTTTTACATGGTAGACTGAATACAACGGTCAGTTTTACCACACATTTTTATAATGTTCATAAGAATGACAGTATAGAGAAGTGTCTCCTGGCATTTGGTGCTTTTACCGGTCTCATTAGTAAAAACATCAGTAGTTAATATATGTAGCATCTATAAGTATTATAATATAGACTTTGTTTGCAAATATTCTAATATTTAAAGGGCCCGAGTTAAAATCAAACCAGTTATAGACTAACTTTTTACCAGCTCCTAATGGCACCTACAATCATGATGAAGACTGATGTACTTGTTATTGTAAATCCACAGGCAATAACCAATATTTAAGTTACTACATAGGCTTACATTTACTGTATTTTTTTCTGCACTATAGGGCGCACTGGATTATGAGGCACACTGTCAATGAATGGTCTATTTTTTTATAATTTTTATATATTTACACACATATTTATATATATATATATATATATATATATATACATACATACCGGGCTATATGGCGCATGAAGCGAAACAAAACAGTCAGATAAGTTAGTCAGTTAAACTTTATCAAACGCGTTCACAATAACTCCCAACCTTGTTCAGTTATAACAAGTAAAATACAACACAATAAACTCACTTTTTCAGTTTATTCCAGTTTGGCGATAACGGCATCCATTACTGCCTGACGCTCCTGGCTACAGTAGCCATAAAGCTGCAAGTGGTGCGGCTTTGTAGTTTTAAGTCGTACTAAAACATGTTTTACTTGGCGCCGTGAGCGCCATGTACCACACAAAATTGCTTAGAGGTCAGTAAGCACAACCAGAATGACTCCATAAGTTGCATCAGTTATGAGGGCGTACTCACACTGTCCTGGCCGGGGCCAAAACCGTTTTTTCAGCTAAAGCCTAGTACCTTTAAGCAATGTGAGTGCACCCGTTCCGCGCATAACTGCTGCCAGCGGGCCGTCCACGCTTGAAAGAGGTGGGCTTTAGCGGAGCCGTTTGCACATGTACGAGCACGAGCGTGCGCACGTGTGCGAGCACGAGCCCTACGGCAGTAGCGTTATGTCCACCTGTTCGGACATGTAAGTAGAAGGACGGACCATGCGCGGACATTTAACAACAACAACAATGGCGGTGAAAGGTTCACGTTGGTGTGATGCGGAGGTGGAGTGTTTACTGCAGATTTGGTCGATGAAAAGATTCAAAAACAGTCGACAAGACGCACAAAAACTCTGAGGTCTGTGGAAAGATTTGTAAACAAAGCCACACACACGCGATCAATGCGTGTGACGTGTTACGGCGTGATGATGTATGGACAGCAAGAAGCATTGGCCGGCCCTGGCAGTGTGAGTACAAACGGGGCTGGGGCGTGGGGGGAGAGGGGGGGGGGACAAGTACCCTAAAGCCCGGGTCGCGGTGCGGAAGGACAGTGTGAGTACGCTCTAAGGCGCACTGTCATTTTTTGAGAAAAGTAAAGACTTTTAAGTGCGCCTCTTATAGTGCAAAAAATACGGTACACATTACTCTTTGTCAGGCTTCACATAGGTTGGAAGCTCTTATACTGATCTTGATTTTCTGATGTTATTTTTCAGAAAGAACAGGAGTGTTCCAGTGACAGTGACGATACTTTTATCCTGGTGCTCCTCCCAGTTGATGTTTACAAGGACACAAGTGTACCTGAACTCAGAAGAACAGACAGTGTAACTGTAAGTCTCTTTGCAAAACGTCACATAGTTGGCACTGCTCAGTAAAAATAATGGATCAGTTTGGTGCTCAACATAGACGAGACTTTCAATGCACGAATCAATATAAACTGCGATCAGATGCAAAAGTATATTTGGCGACATGGCGTGTATATTGTACTGTAAAAGATTTACTGCATAAAAAAGTTAATCACTTGATAACAGAAACACTGATTTAGACTAATGATAATAAAATATGTTTCACTTTGAATTTGTATGAGCAGTAAAAACATGTGAAGTGTGCATTGGTTAAGCCTACTGTCTAGCAACTACCAAAAACCACCAGGAACCCCTCTAAGGGTCTGCTCACACTGTCCTTCCGCACCGCGACACGGACTTTAGGGTACTTGTCCCCCCTCCCTCTCCCCCCCACGCCCCAGCCCCGTTTGTACTCACACTGCCAGGGCCTCGGCCAATGCTTCTTGCTGTCCATACGCCATCACGCCGTAACACGTCACACGCATTGATCGCGTGTGTGTGGCTTTGTTTACAAATCTTTCCACAGACCTCAGAGTTTTTGTGCGTCTTGTCGACTGCTTTTGAATCTTTTCATCGACCAAATCTGCAGTAAACACTCCACCTCCGCACCACACCAACGTGAACCTTTCACCACCATTGTTGTTGTTGTTAAATGTCCGCGCATGGTCCGTCCTTCTATTTACATGTCCGAACAGGCGGACATAACGCTACTGCCGTAGGGCTCGTGCTCGTACACGTGCGCACGCTCGTGCTCGTACATGTGCAAACGGCTCCGCTAAAGCCCACCTCTTTCAAGCGGGCCGTGGACGGTCCGCTGGCCGCAGTTGAGCGTGGAGCGGGTGCACTCACACTGCTTAAAGGTACTAGGCTTTAGCTGAAAAACCGGTTTTGGCCACGGCCAAAAGGACAGTGTGATCACGCCCTCAGACACAGTAGCACGCACAGCATGGCAAAGGCATGCACAGTGCGAATGATTCACTTAGACAAGCACTCAAATTTTTTAATTAATTCTTAATCCTTTTGTTTGGTCATGACATTTCTGATGTTAAAATGTTATGGATTTAACAAAATACCCGTAATGTAACTCTTCTCGGTTCTCTTTTAAGCTAAGCGGACAAATGCTTGGACACCAACCAGATGACCCTTTTGCCGAGTTCCGCAAAGAAATTGTTCCTCCATCTCAGTCTGAAAGAGACAGCGACTCAGAGACAGAAGTCAAACGGCACAAGAGAAAGAAGAGAAAGGTAGAGAAAGCAAGTTCCAGTTCCTGCGGTGAACATGACCGTACTACAGTCAGGACTCAAAAGAATAAAGTCAGTGGACACACAGATGACTCTAGTACTGAGTTCAGTGAAGGGGAGTTTGCTCCTCCATCTCAGTCTGAAAGAGACAGCGACTCAGAGACAAAAGTCAAACGGCACAAGAGAAAGAAGAGAAAGGTAGAGAAAGCAAGTTCCAGTTCCTGCGGTGGACATGACCGTACTACAGTCAGGACTCAAAAGAATAAAGTCAGTGGACACACAGATGACTCTAGTACTGAGTTCAGTGAGGGGGAGTTTGCTCCTCCATCTCAGTCTGAAAGAGACAGCGACTCAGAGACAAAAGTCAAACGGCACAAGAGAAAGAAGAGAAAGGTAGAGAAAGCAAGTTCCAGTTCCTGCGGTGGACATGACCGTACTACAGTCAGGACTCAAAAGAATAAAGTCGGACACACAGATGAAACTAGTTCTGAGTTCAGCAAAGAAATTGTTCCTCCATCTCAGTCTGAAAGAGACAGCGACTCAGAGACAAAAGTCAAACGGCACAAGAGAAAGAAGAGAAAGGTAGAGAAAGCAAGTTCCAGCTCTCAATCTGCAAATGACGTGGAAGTCATGATGCTGAAGAAGAAAGCTGATGCTGTAAAAGCCAATGATTACATGCACTCTGCAAACTGGGAGGCCTACCTCAAGAGGAGGTCACTATGGAGGGACATGCAGGGAATCCACCTAAACAAGAAAGTCAAAGGAGTCCAGGCCCTGGAACGAGGACAGCTGTCTAAATTTAAAGGAAGGAATCTTGATGAGATCAACATTAATCCAAAAGGTAAATGAGGCCTCTGTAAATTACTCAACACACACAATTAACCTTTCGCAGAGATTTTTGGGGATTGTATGAACTGCTAAAATTCTAATACTACCAGTAGTTTGAACCAATGTATTAATACAACCAGCAGATGATGTATGATTACCAGCTCCTAATGGCACCTACAATCATGATGAAGACTGATGTACTTGTTATTGTAAATCCACAGGCAATAACCAATATTTAAGTTACTACATAGGCTTACATTTACTGTATTTTTTTCTGCACTATAGGGTGCGCTGGATTATGAGGCACACTGTCAATGAATGGTCTATTTTTTTATCATATATATATATATATATAGTACACCGGATTATAAGGCGTAGAGTTTCATGTAATGCTGTTCTCTTTAATTGGTCTATGTGTCACTTAATAGCTTGCCGATATTGTTGATGTTTTTTTTACAGAGACAATCGCTGAGGACAGTGATTCATCAGACACTGGAGAGGAGGCTGACATGACTGTCAAGGATGCTGCACCTTCTTCACCTTCATCAGGTATGTGGGTGATTATCGTTGGGTGAAAGACTGAATATTCAGTACAGGACATTTGTTTATTTTGCAATGTGGGCCAAGTTTCATGCTTTTAGCTCATTCAGCTCATGACAATTTGAGCAGCAACATAAGACGACAAATAATAAACCGCCACAGAGTCATTGGGGTTATACCTCTTCTGGTTTTGAACTCCCATTTAGATACTGTATGCATGTTAATAATTATGTTTTAACCTCAGCAATCATTAGTAAAGAAGCTTGTTTGGAGCAGTGTGTAAGAGTGTTGCTTTGCTGAAGAAATCCCCTAAAGTTCAAGAAAACAATGATCCACATTCAGCCAAAGGTAATAATATGTGTAGTGCAGGGCTGCCCAATCATGCTCCTGGAGGGCCACTGTCCTGCATGTTTTAGGTTTCCGCCTGCTCTAACACACCTGAGTCTAAAAATTTACAAACCTATGACAAGCTTCAGCTGCTTGATAACATCATTAGATTCAGGTGTGTTGGAGCAGAGAAACCTAAAACATGATTAGATACAAAATGAAAGCATTATGGGAATATATATATTTTTTAACTCTGAAAGAGATCCCACACTTTCTAGTGCCAATGCCTTTTTTATTTTCATGTCTTTTACTTTCATTTAAAGTTTCGTTAAAATACCATGGCAAAGTTTATTATGTTGGCACCAAGAGAAAGAAGAGACTAATTTGGTTGATACATTGCAATATATAGAAAGTCCCTGTCAGTTTTGATCATGTGTTCTAACAGGCATGTCGGATGAGATGATGCCGCTGGTCTGGGAGGTCTCTGGCCAAATACACACAACAAAAGGTAAACTTTTTCTTGTATCTTATGAACGGGCAAGCAAAGTTTAGGTCTGCAACATTCTGAATCGTTCAGTTTCACACCAGTGAGACAAGCAACAACTCTCTGTACTTCTGCTCTAATCCCGACATTTCAGACTTTTTTTGGAGCTGGATATCATCACCTACAATGTTCAAAACAGTTTTTTCACGTTTCGAATCATTGGTTTGAATTGTTCTTAATAGAACAGGGGAATGGAAGCTTAAGACCTAGGGGCTTTTCCCACGTGGTAAAAACATCCAATCTTAGTGATCCGGTCACAAGTGGACAGCTCTCAGTCTCTTTGTTCTCACCTGCAGGATAAAGCCTCTCCACCAGTGTCATAAGTGAGTAACAGAGCTCTTTTATTGTGAAGAACTTATAGGAAATAAACGTGTTTATCCATTTCAATATCAGCGGCTGATGTTACAAAGAAATAACAGGAATATCTGTAACAACATTCAAGAAGCTTTATTAATCCCGCGGAAAATTGTTGTGCACCAGTTTCAACACAAAGATGAAAGGATCAGAGTAACAATAAGCATAAACATGAATCAAATCAAAAGAAAGCTAACATAAAATAATCAAGCAATAACTAAATGTGACTGTGCAACAGACACTGTGGTTAAACACAGGTTTATTCAATATACAACAACATGCAGCGTGCAGTTTAGCAGCAGATTAAATAAAATAAGTACAAACTAAATAAGTCTTAAGGGGTGATAAGTGATAACAGTGTTAAAGTGTAGCAGCATTTCCTACAGAACTAAGTTGCATTGATGATATAAAGTGACATTTGCTCAGGACTCTGCGTCTCCACTGTTCCTTACCTGACCGGGGGGAGATGAATTAAAGAGTTTGATGAAGAAAATACTTGCTGTGCAGTTTAGACAGCCTCCTCCTCTCAGACACCGCCACCAAAGAGTCCAGTTTTACCCCCAGGACGGAGCCAGCCTTCCTGATGATCTCACCGATCCTCTTGGGGTCTGCTACCCTCAGCCTGCTGCCCCAGCACACAACAGCAAAGAAGATGGCACTGGCTACCACCGACTAATAGAACATCCTCAGCACGATGTTACAAACATTGAATGACCGGAGCCTCCTCAGGAAATAGAGACGACTCTGGCCCTTCTTGTAAACAGCCTCAGTTTTCTTGGAAAAGTCCAGTTTGTTGTCCAGGTTTACTCCAAGGTATTTGTAATCCTGGACAACATCCACAGTCACGCCGTTGATGGAGATGGGTGTGGGGGCAGATTTACTCCTGCGCAAATCAAATCGAAGAACAGTTCCCTGTGGAGCTCCAGTGCTGCTGACCACAGTGTCAGACACTCCGTCCTGCAGTCTGACGTACTGTGGTCGACCCATCAAGTAATCTGTAATCCAGGAAACCAGGGGAGGGTCCACCTGCATCTCCGTCAGCTTACGTCCCAGCAGAGCAGGCCGGATGGTGTTGAACGCACTGGAGAAATCCATGAACAAGAATCTCACAGTGGTTCCCGGTTTGTCCAGGCGGTAGGCACGGTGGAGCAGGAAGAGATGATGGCGTCCTCCAGACCTAGTCCTGACTGGTAGGCAAACTGTAGCGGGTCCAGTGATGAGCTGACCAAGGGCAGAAGAAGTGACAGGACCAGCCTCTCCAGGGACTTAATCAGGTGCGAGGTCAGCGCCACCGGTCTGTAGTCTTCGGAGGTGCTTGGACGCACCTTCTTTGGTACTGGTACCAGGCAGGATGTCTACCACAGCACAGGGACCTTCTCAAGACTCAGGCTGAGGTTGAAGATGTACTGCAGGACTCCACTCAGCTGGGCCGCACATGCTTTGAGGACCCTCGGGCTGACCCCGTCGGGACCTGCTGCCTTGCCTGGGCGGAGTTTGCACAGCTCCTTCCTCACCTGCTCTGCAGTGAAGGGCTGTCTTGAAAGGGAGTGGGGGGGGCTGTCCGCAGGGCTGGAGGTTTGGGAGAGAGGGTCCCTTTCATCAAATCTGTTAAACAGATTCAGCTAGCATATTCAGTCCACCTCCTACTGTCTGGCTACCAGATGGTTTGTAGCCAGTGATGCTCCTCATGCCGCTCCACACGTCCTTTAAGTTGTTCTGCTGGAGTTTGTGCTCCAGCTTCCTCCTGTAGGTGTCTTTGCCCTGTTGGATCCTCTCCTTCAGCTCCCTCTGGACCTGCCTCATCTGCTCTCTGTCCCCTTCTCTGAAGGCCCTCTTCTTCTCATTCAGCAGGACCTTGATGTCTCTGGTGACCCACGGCTTATTATTTGGGAAACAGCGTACAGTCACTGTAGGAACAACGCTGTCCACACAGAAATGAATGTACCCTGTTATGCAGTCCGTGAGATCATCCAGATCCTCTCCATGTGAATCACAGAGCAAATCCCAGTCTGTTAGTTCAAAGCAGCCCTGTAAAGCTTCATCAGGGCTGTGACCATCTCCTCACAGTCCTGGTGGTCACAGGAAGGAGGTTGTGGTCTGATCTTCCAAGAGGAGGAAGGGCAGTGGAACTGTAAGCCTCCTTAACATTAGCATACAGCAGGTCCAGTGTCTTGTTTTCCCTGGTGGGACAGTCCACAAACTGCTTGAAAGTGGGCAGTGTTGCAGCCAGAGTTATGTGGTTCAAGTCTCCAGATATTGCAATGAATGTGTCTGGGTGACGTGTCTAAAGATGACGGTGTGGATGACGTCACTCGCGAGCGCCGCAGTCGCAGTTGGAGTAATGTAAACAACCAGGACAATCACGTGTGAAAACTCCCTCGGCAGATAATATGGCCGCAGACTCACGGCAAGCAGCTCAATGTCCGGCTACACACACGCTCCTTTACAGTAACGTGTCCAGGATGACACCACTTGTTGTTAATAAGAATAGCAAGTCCCCCACCTTTCCTCTTGCCACTCTCACGGTGACTCCTGTCCGCCCGAACAGTCTGAAAGCCGTCCACAGTTACGTTCGAGTCCGGGATGTCCTCGTGGAGCCACGTCTCCGTGAAACACAGCACACTGCTTACACGATACCTCCACTGAGTCTTCACCAGGCCCGCCAGCTCGTCCATCTCATTAGCCAGCGAGCTTACGTTCCCCATGGTGATGGAAGGGAGAGATGGTTTATATCTCCTCTTCTTATCCCGGTGTTTACGTCCAGCCTTACATCCCCTGTACTTTCTCCTCAGTTCTGTGGGGATTTCAGGCCTCTCCCGCATTAGCGCCATTGGTGTTAGCGACAACAGCTGTTCACCTGTGTGTGTGTAAACAATGGACCCCCCGCTGAAGACGTGGTCGGCAAAAATAGTCCCAAGAATGAGACACACTGACAAAAACATGGAAGAAAGTTCACAAACATAGTTGGCTAAGGTTAGCACCAGCACTTAAAAGAAAAAAGCGCTAAAATACTCAGCTACAGGCTAAAATGTTGTATGGTTTTTGGCATCCTGAGTGTTTTTCCTTGAAGTTAGAGCTGTCCACTCTGCTGTGTTTGGATCACTCAGATCGGATGTTGCTGCTAAATGGAAACTGGGTCATAGATGTTCAAGGTGGTTGCTTATTACAAGTACTGCTATTAAATCTGAAAACTGATACTAGTCTACCACCCATATTTCATTTTAGTATAACAAATACTTGTGCTAGTGCTTCTACAAGTTGTTCCACTAGAACTTTTATTATTGTTTGCACTTATTCTGTGTTGAGTTGTCATGTCTTACCACATGAAAACTTTGTTACTCCTTTTTGAAGACTATTAAGTTACTGTCACTTTTTCTTCAGGGTCATCGCAAACCAAGAGACGAAAGTGGGCCAAAAAAGAAATCCATGCTGTAGAGAAAACACTCATGGACAACATCAACTCTGCAAAGGTTCCTGGGAAAGCCCAATGTTTGAAATGCATTGAGACGTCACCAAAAGACCTTAGAGACAGGAGTTGGGAGGCAGTAAAATTTTATGTCAAAAACCGTATAGATGCGTCTAAGCGTAAAAGGTAAGCGTTGACTGATTTGTGCTGAGTTGTGCAGTCAGATAGCAGATGGTTCAACAGTATCTGCAGCGGAGAAGCTCAAACCTGTATTTTTGTGTGATCTTCTTTGTTTTGTGTGTATGGACTCATCATGCTGCTGCAGAGGTTAGCTGTTATTTCCAGCAGCAGTAGTGGTTCAAAAATATGTTTAGTGGTTCTGCATCTACTTCATTGGTTTGCATCTACTTCATTGGTTTACATCTACTTCATTGGTTTAGCATCTACTTCAGTGGTTTGCATCTACTTCTGTGGTTTTGCATCTACTTCTGTGGTTTTGCATCTACTTCTGTGGTTTGCATCTACTTCTGTGGTTTGCATCTACTTCAGTGGTTTGCATCTACTTCAGTGGTTTTGCATCTACTTCATTGGTTTGTATCTACTTCTGTAGTTTTGCATCTACTTCATTGGTTTGTATCTACTTCTGTAGTTTTGCATCTACTTCAGTGGTTTGTATCTACTTCTGTAGTTTTGCATCTACTTCAGTAGGTTTGCATCTACTTCAGTGGTTTGCATCTACTTCAGTGGTTTGCATCTACTTCAGTGGTTTGCATCTACTTCAGTGGTTTGCATCTACTTCAGTGGTTTGCATCTACTTCTGTGGTTTGCATCTACTTCTGTAGTTTTGCATCTACTTCAGTTGTTTTGCATCTACTTCAGTAGTTTGCATCTACTTCTGTAGTTTTGCATCTACTTCTGTAGTTTTGCATCTACTTCTGTAGTTTTGCATCTACTTCAGTGGTTTGCATCTACTTCAGTGGTTTGTATCTACTTCTGTAGTTTTGCATCTACTTCAGTGGTTTGCATCTACTTCAGTGGTTTGCATCTACTTCAGTGGTTTGTATCTACTTCTGTAGTTTTGCATCTACTTCAGTGGTTTGCATCTACTTTAGTGGTTTTGCATCTACTTCAGTGGTTTGCATCTACTTCAGTGGTTTTGCATCTACTTTAGTGGTTTTGCATCTACTTCAGTAGTTTTGCATCTACTTCAGTGGTTTGCATCTACTTCAGTGGTTTGCATCTACTTCAGTGGTTTGCATCTACTTCAGTGGTTTGCATCTACTTCAGTGGTTTGCATCTACTTCAGTGGTTTGCATCTACTTCAGTGGTTTGCATCTACTTCTGTAGTTTTGCATCTACTTCTGTAGTTTTGCATCTACTTCAGTGGTTTGCATCTACTTCAGTGGTTTGCATCTACTTCAGTGGTTTTGCATCTACTTCAGTGGTTTGCATCTACTTCAGTGGTTTTACATCTACCTCAGTGGTTTTACATCTACCTCAGTGGTTTTTACATCTACTTCAGTGGTTTTTACATCTACTTCAGTGGTTTTACATCTACCTCAGTGGTTTAGCATCTACCTCAGTGGTTTTACATCTACCTCAGTGGTTTTACATCTACCTCAGTAGTTTTACATCTACCTCAGTGGTTTGCATCTACTTCAGTGGTTTTACATCTATGTTTTGTGATTTTGCACTTGTTTTAGCTGTTTTGCGTCTATTTTTTGTAGTCATTTGCATCTATTTATTGTAATTTTTGCACTTATTTTTAGCTGTTTTGGGTCTATTTTTCTGTCGTTTTGTATTTTGATTAATTTTACTGCTATTTCACTGATGCATATGTCAAGGAAGTTAAATTCTTTCATATCCTGTGCTTTTAACATGGCCAATGTCGCACCACCTGTCTTTCTTTTAAGTTTGATGGGTTCATACCTGTTATTGTTGTTAACTGACTTATAACATGCAGAGAGTAAATGAGCATATTGACAGTTCACCACCGAGTATGTTTTTTTTAAACACATACTGTATATACATATAATATTATACATGAAAAATAACTCTTTTTGTAACTTAACCTCCTCAAACATTTCTGATGAGTGGAATCCAATTTGTTAGTCAATATACAGATACAAGTATTAATAGTGTCTATAGAGATGCAATAAAAAATAACTAACAATTATATTCAAACATTCTTTCAAAAGATCTTAATTTGTTCTATAAAACTTATATTCCTTTCCAAATACAGTCTTGTAAGTGTATATAAAAATACTGTCTATGGAAAATGCGTAATAGTGTCACCTGGTGGTGGTCTTTGGTAACACACTATAGGAGCGTCCCCACCAGAATAGAAAAATCAGACAAATTTTAACTTTCTAAATTTGAGAATTTTTAATATTAAAGTAGATTTTTGGGGATAAAAAAAATCAACAAATAACTGTGGCATAAAATTTTGCCTTTATTCCATTACAAAATTTGCGTCCCCATGGGCAGCCTCCCAGGCAGGAGGTTTTTCACGTCCCCACGAGGTAATAAAAACACGTATGCGTGTGTGTGTGTGTGTGTGTGTGTGTGTGTGTGTGTGTGTGTGCAGGTCTAACTTACTGAGCCATGTTTCCGGCGCTCCAGGAGGCAGTGACCGAGGTTGTTTTACTCTCTACAAAGACAGAAGCAGAGTGTCAGACATGTTGTTATCACAGTGTCATGGAAACCCGTGTGTAACTGCCAACAGCTATAGCTTCATGTAGACCCTGTAAAAGAGCATACATGAGCTGCATGGGAAGAACTCTGCAGTAGTGAAGCAGTCCAGTATAACACCACCACATCACAGCCTTGAAAAGGGCCATCGAGTTGAATCATCAACAAGTAAAAATTCAAAAAGGTCTAATTTATTGCAGGACGGCTGTATTTGGTTGCTAAGGTTACTAGGTGTCTACATCTACAGATTTAGATTTGTAACGCACAGAACAGGATCTTTTGAAAGCACATGAATTATTATTGAGCAAACAAAAATATATTCAGTGCTAAAAACATTTCCTTGGGTATACTCTCCTATATTCCAATGGCGTTTTAATAGGTGGGTAATTGCAGTTGGATAGACCTCCAACCAATCAGAGCAATGAAACTTTGTAGTGCTGATTGACAGCTGCCCAACGTATTCTCATCAATGGGTTTGTATATCTTACAGTGGACGTTCTACAGTTTATATAACTATGTGAAACAGGAGTAAGATTTGAGATAGGTCGTTTCCAGCGCCCTCCTTGGCAGCAAGACATAATTCCAGTGAGCCTCCATCTTGGCACATTTGCGGTCGCTATGTGTGTTGACTTTTTTTTTCTCCTTTGTAAACTTTATTGAAACACATTCACCTCTCTACTTCCAGTATTCCCCCTACATGTTATCCTCTTAAATCCATACGCACACACACACACAGATGCACACGCACACACACACACATTCCTATTACACTTCTGCCTTTACTACAGGCCTGAAGTTGGAAGTTCCCAATTTCCGATTACAAGTGAACGCAGCATAACCGGCAGTGACGAGCACCTCCTGGGCAGACCAACCGCTGTTGACTGAGTTAGCATCACTAACATGGCGGCGCATTAACATCTATGGAGTGGGTGTCTCCACTGACACAGAGATTTAAATACTCAACAAATAGGCAACAAGTGCTTTCATTAGTGGGTCATATGTTCAATCGTTTAACTCACTCTTTGATAGATAAAGGTAGTAACTAAACAGACAACTAAATAGATGAAAATCTTACGGTTTATATCTTTAAATGGCTGCTAGAGGGTCACGTGACGGTTAAATTTTGGCAACAAAATTGCAGTTAAGTAACTGATTAAGTTTATGTAAAGTTCAGTCACCAAGGGTGAAAGGCCTGTGTTTTGGGACTCATCAGCCGCCCTGTCCAATGTGGATGTTGACACGCTGTCACCTGTCACCTTTCCATCTTTGATCCGGACCTAATTTGTACAGTAATAAATATGTGAATAACATATAAACTACAGGGCATTACTTTCCATAGTTATGTGTACGAATTGTAAACGAAGACAGCCTGACCTGCCAGAGTAATTGAGCAGATTTGTCTGGTTTCCAGGCTAGGGTACATTCTAAACCGTCAGACACTACACCACTGTTGGTAACACGTCCATATTAGGGAGTAGTATAAAGACGTATCAAGGAAGGTTTGGGTAGTGGATGGATCAAAGAAACAAATAAAGGACTCTACATAAGGAGACTTATGCTTGTGTCCTGAGTGAAACCAAAAGTCAGTCAGTTTTTCTTAGTTATGCACGTAAGTTAGCTTTCTTATGTAACCTTCCTTCTGCCACGTTCTTAACTAACATTAGTATTTTAACCCAAACCTAATCAAGTAACGCTTGTTTTGTTTGAACGCACAACGAGAATCCAAGAGCATTAAAAAGTGACGCCAAGTGATCCTGACCAAGTTAGCGGCGATCTTTACCCTGCAAATAGGTCACGACCCGCTGAACGTCCTGGTAGGTGTAGCATGCCCCTGCTCATCCATATCTATGAGGCTGATAACCACTGATAACAAACCAATCAATGGAGTCATAATAGAAACGGGTGCAACTTCCAGGTCAGAAAGGGAACATACCAATCTTAATCTACAATCTGCAAGTCTGTCAGACAACCTAACAGATCCTGTCTATGAAACTGAAACTGTACTGCCTGGTGAGAGTCATTTAGTACTTTCACTGGCAGGCCAACAAATGCATCGCTTCCCATGTACCAGATAACTAACTGTTTCCATCATGGTCTCATTTTGTTTAGCAATAGTATGGGGTATTACAGCTGATCAGTTATTTTACATCCAAAAAAGACCGCCACCGATCCCAGCTCGCTGCCCAACCTGGACCCAGAGAAGGAGTTGACAGGGGAGGCTGAGGTTCAGGTTTCCAGGCTAAATTAAACTCTGCCACCTCCTGAGCACAGCAGAGACTCTCTGACCTGAGATAAATCTCTGTGCCTCTGGTAACGAGGGTAAAAGTCTCCTCCACACTAGATATTTGCCCCTGCTCTTCCTTTAAAACCCCTTCAGTTTAGTTTCTCCTTTCTATCCGTCGGTCTTTCCGCAGCACACAACACCCGTGTGTATGCCCAGTTTCCCCTCACATAATCACAGCCGGGGTGTTTGTGTGTCTGTGTGTACTTTGGTTAAAGCCTCCTGTTGATAAAACAACAGCTGCTGCTGAACCCCTCCTGTCGGTTACATAACCAAAGGATTTATAGCAGCGGCAACAATCTGCATTCAAACATCACCTCTAATCTGTTGCCTTGCAAGCACTAGATGGATAGAGACATGCAGGAAGTGGTTGACAAGTTCAAACAAGCATTGTATGTGCTCCAGTTACGGAGTTACTCAAACTTTTGTATGAAAAAACACTGGATCTTACATTTCCCATAATGTAACTTGAAAGTGCCTTTCAATAGACCCTCCCTACCTGATAAACACCCATGTGTTTTACATGTGTTCTAACACAGTCATTCTGTCCAAGCTGCAACCTTCAAGGTTGAAAGATGAAGCCGACGCAAAAGTGCCGAAAAAATGCAGTTCCTCCAACGAACACTTGAGGCCGACTCCAGAAGCGAGTCATTCACCTTAGAGCCCCAACTTTACCCCAACCAAACATGGTTACAGCTAATTAATTTCTCTGTTCATGAAAACTGTACAAGGGCGAATGTTTATATAAGTCACCCGTTTAAATTATGTTAACGCATAAAGTTAAGCATGATTAAAGGCTGGCTGCTCCACCCACTTTTGGATAGCTGGGTGTTAGGTGATAGGTGTTAGCGGCGTCAGGCACTCTTCAGAAACCTATGGGTGACATCAATGAGACTACGTCCATGTTTTATACGGTCCATGGTTCTTAGCCGAGACATACCAGATGACATCATGATGACATCATCAGGGCTATTTTCTTTAAACTTAGGAAAGGACCCCACAAAAAGCTTCTCCATCAAAACAGCTTTAAAAAAAACAATCTATGGGTTTAAATTAATAAAATTTGATAGCAGCTATTGATGCTGAAATTTCAGTTTGGTGATGTACTTACAATATCCATCATTTTGTAGCAATGCGAGGGGCTCCCGACACATACCCTATATTAAACATACACAGTTCTGATGATGTTTATGACAAAATCCAACACAACCTCTTTCACATGATCTCATGCATGTGTGGAATCTAATGCAACGTTACCATAGAAATAATGTTAAGCGGTGGATATTAGCTGAACCAGATCTCACAGTCTGATAACACCAGTATTATTATATATCCACATATAAATGCATCGATCCACGCCCACTCTGCTCCTGTGGGACCCATTGTGAGTGTACTGTAGTCCCTGACTGACCTAATAAACTCAACCGGTGTCCTTGAGTCATGTGTGAAGCTGCTTTTGGCTCTTAATCTAAAATTTAAGAAACATATTGTACAAACAAATTCACACCACAAATAGCTCCCAACATACCTATCTGCAAATACACAACATAACACAACAAGCAGATGTTCTGCTATTGCAGTGGAGTGTTTTGACCTATGGCACACAACCCTGGAGTTTATGTGTCAATGAAGAATAATGGCTGGTATTTTGAACACTGCGTATCGTCCTGGGATGCCCCACCTGTTCTGCTGCAGGTGGTTGCACTTTCTCTGACAGTCAGAGTTGTGTATTACTGTGTTTCTGAGGACAGAGACACCTGTTCTCACCAGACGAGAGAGTTCGACATTCAGGATGAGTCATGTTGGGGACCTTGGTCATGCAGTTTCCGATACACACTGTAAAGTGTTCAGAATCCGGCAGTACCGAAACTACTGCAAGGTGATTTATGTGTCAGCTGTTGCCATAGAAATTTCCTCTTGCGTGCATAACTTTGGCTTGTATAATCAATACCATACATTACGTAACAGCATACAGTGTATAGAGTATATTAAGACAGTCAGATGTAGTGTTATTATTCATTTAAGAAAATGGAC
The DNA here is from genome assembly GCF_963691815.1 of Echiichthys vipera. Lineage (NCBI taxonomy): Eukaryota > Metazoa > Chordata > Actinopteri > Perciformes > Trachinidae > Echiichthys > Echiichthys vipera. The sequence goes on from NC_139831.1 coordinate 25,106,389, forward strand.
TGTCCTGAATTCTACTGACAGATTTTGATCCTGGTTGAAGAAGTCGAGCTTCCAGGAGAAAAGAGGAGGAAACCAACACCTACCCACAATCCACCTTGTTAAATTTAAACAAACCACCAACTGTGTAATTCTAGTACTTCATCCAACACCATGCATCCTCCAACGCCCAGCGGCTCTCAGCAATGGACAGATTTAGTCCAGCAGCAGAGCTGGATGAGTGTTGAAATGTACCAGTGAGCAAGCATTACATAAGTCTTCTTTGATCGACAGGACATCGGAATCTATGAAACAATAAAATCAGACAATACAGGAGGCTTACATCTAGTGGCCAAACAACAACCAAAAGAAATATTTATACACATGCACAGTGTGAAACTGGACACCCTGCATGCGTGCATATAACTGTGAATCATAAGAGAAACACAGCTGTAGCAGAACCACAACAATGAGCCTGGTATGAGTGAATGATGGGGAAGAAAATCAAATGCAAACAGATCACATTCTTCAGCTTATTGTGCATATACACTTTTTTTATTATGCAGTTCTTTATTTAATATAGCTCATATAATAATCATTTTAGTTTCCCGGAAAGAATTATTCAATTTAGTACCAGTTAAAATAGGAATTTCCTTCAAAGAAAAGTAATATTTATTCATTTATTTTGTCAGACGACCTGCTGTTCACTCACTATGTAAATCTCTGGGTTACACTTAATTGGAATAGTTGTAACAAATTAATTTGAAGAGCATTAATTGAAACGTCTCTTATTTCATAATTTCAAAATTGCGGACCAAAACAATTTAAAACTTAAGTAGCTTAGTTGAAATGACTCAGTGTTAATCTGGTTTAACAGAGGCCGTGGATAGCAGCCTCCTAGGATAAAGTCCCACATGTTTGTTTGACCCATCCATCCACCCCAACCTCCTCCCTGCAAGAACTTCACTTGGAAACACATCTGTGATACATCAAAAACCAACATAATCCAGGAGGAAATAAATTTCCCTTGTTTAAAATGCAGTAACGTTGTGTTAGAACGTAAGCTTTATGACGGGTCTGTATAGTATGTACTGTTAAAGTTAGTTATAAAAGGCAGCTTTGCACACTGGCTCTTCCAAGTAGCAGTGGGAGATGAGAACTTCATTTAAGTGCTTCATTATTCAGGATTGACAGAAATAACAAACTATAATACTCCTTCAGCTATGCTACCGTAGAGGGCAATGAAAATGCTAACAAGCTGATGTCAACAATAATAGCACACATCTGAGAAACAAACTATTGGACGGATTACAAGTTTTACCTGATGAGAGGGTGAAGCCATGGGATCACCAAAGTCATTCGGATTCATTGTCTGGGAACCATGAAGGTCTTTACAAGAGTGTGTGCCAATTGATTGGGTAGATGTTGAGCTACTTTATTTGATATGTGAAAACTTTGACCTGGTGGTGGCTCCACAAGAAAAGATAGGGAATCGCCAAACTCACGAAGACTGACACTCAGTACAAAGGATATGTGTACCAGATTACATGGAAATCCATCTGATTTTTATAACAGTATGTCACTAAAAAAGCAAAAATGCCAACCTGTTGGTGATGCTAGATGAAAAATCAGGGGATTATCGTTTTTTTGGGGGTTCCTACTCTGGGTACTATGCATGCCTCTACAAAGGGCAATCCATTCAATAGTTGATGAGATGCTTTAGTCTGGACCAAAGTGATGAACTGACTTTCAGACAGACCAACTAGCATGGCTGAAAAGAGGAGAATAGGAAAACATCAGTTCCAGTTGGTAACTTTAATCTGATCTTTGGATAGATTTTCTGTGCATACCGACACTAAACTTCAACCCTCACTGTACTGGCCCCACTTTAGGATTCAAATTTCTGTATGACCCCCTAAGAATATTGCCTACTGCAGCCTTCATTTTTTGGTTGTAATGTGATTTCAAAGGTATACTAGGAAGTAAAGAGGAGAATTCAAGAGTTGCATCATCCTGAATAAGCTCTTCACCCTCCATGTTCATCTCTCTGATTCTCCTCTCCTCTACTTGCCTGTTGGGGGACCAATTTAGCCCGGACTGGATCACCTGATCCTTCTATCCTCCAACCGCGGCTCAGAGGCTCAACACTGCGTCACATAAGCATGCCAGGCTTGCACTGAAACCCCACTCTGACACCCACTCAGCTTTGGCTGGTATGCCTTGTGTTGCCTCACCCTGCTGGCTGTATAACTGACACTTTTTCACTTCTACCCTTCAAACTCCCAAACGGATGTAACAGATTGACAGATAGATAGATAGATAGATAGATAGATAGATAGATATATAGATAGATAGATAGATAGATAGACATACACCAAGCTAATGCGCACAGTGAAGTTACAATCATACAACGTTCAACACACTCAGTAGGCCTATGTTATATTTGCTATGATAGTTTAAACACAGATGGCCCTATTCAATTGAATTAGCTACATAACGTTAGCTACAGTATGTTAGCTGTATGAGTAATCAACTCGTCTAATGGTAAGTTAGCAAGTTGACGTTACGTTAGGTAACATTACTTGCAGCTATTGCATTAAAATAAGATAACATACTGTGAATAAACGTGACTAAACTAAAGTACTGTGAGTATGGAAATTACTTAACGTGGACCTATTATGCTTTTCCTTAGTTTCTGTCATATATCTTGTTATAATGTTGGATGTTCATGCTAAACATGACCAAAGTTTTGAATAACGAGGTAAACGTATTTATGGGTAACCATTTAATGGGCAAATGTGCTTAGACTGCTGTCAACACCGTCATTCAAACTGTTTTTTCTGAAGGATTTTCAAATAAGGTTATCTGTTCCAGTCATGGCATGCCGGCCACGACCACGAAGTACAGCTACACACAGTGCCGGTACAACTTGCTGTTATTTTTTATATGAGGCTGCACGCTAGCAGCGAAGAAAGCTGTAATATTTGTTGCTTGCGTTGTTTATTACTCCCTAAATGAGAGCACGTGGCTGGATGTCCGGTTGTGTTGTGTTTGGTTTTTAAAGCGTTAATTGTGATTCTGACGGTAGGAATCAGTGCTGTATCTGCCAACAGCCCATGCTAACGACACTAGCTACATGCAATATGTAGTAATATGGAACAGCGGGGGAGGAGTCCAGGAAGTGCTTATCGGCAGAACATTAAAGCATGTAAATACTGTATATTCTAGTAAAAACGCAAAATACATTTAGGAAACTGAAAAAGAGTAGCCTATAATAAGACCTCTTTAAAATGCCCATCCTCGATAGATAGATAGATAGATAGATAGATAGATAGATAGATAGATAGATAGATAGATAGATAGATAGATAGATAGATAGATAGATAGATAGATAGATAGATAGATAGATAGATGATAAGTCAGTCACCAAGCTAATGCATACAGTATCGTTATAACCTTACAAAGTTCAACACACTTAGTAGGCCAAAGTTATTTTTACTATGATCATTTTGAACAAGATAACAGCGCCGGGCTACCCAACTGAATTAGCCACACAGTATGTTAGCTGTACAGGTAGTCGACTCATCTAATGGGAAGTTAGCAAGTTAACTAATTCAATTTTGTGTCATTTTAATGTAAGCTAACATGAAACATTAAAATGACAGAATGTGAATAGATGTGCCTTAAGTACTGTAAATTAAACTTAAATACATTAACTGGTCCGTTCTGCACTCTAAAATAACTTAATGCCAGTATGGAAATTACTTAGAATGCCCATTCTTGATAGTTAACATTATGTCTAACGCTAACTTTACATGCAGCCATTCCATTTAAATGAAATGATATACTATGAATAAAAGTGACTATAAGTGTTGTGAATTATACTTTAATTATGTACATTAACTCATCCTTAAACATCCTTTCAGCCTGAGTCACATCAGATTTTCATTTGTGATGATTATTGTTGAACAAAGACAACATCTCCCATGACCCCTGGTTACTTCAAGACGTCAGGAAGAACTCATTTTGGACACTTTGTGAGTACTCTACAGTATAATAATTGAATGCAAGTATGGAAATGACTTAAAATGCCCATCATAGATATATAGTCAGGCATATTGACACATGACACAGCATATAAATTTAGCTCCAGACAGATCATCCCACCTGTTTTCTTCTTTCTGACTGCAAACTCATTCACCACATTCAACACCACATCGGCTGCCTGCAGTATTAATAACATGCAGTATCAGGAACCTTATGGCTCTTGACCAAGTGAATTACAACATTTGATTATCTGATTACCAGAGCAGAGAGCTATGTAGGAACCGTGACACAGAACGTTCCTTTACCTATTTTTCACTCCTGTCAGAATTTGGAGTGTGTACTCCAGATATGTGCAAGAAAATGCTCAATATCTGGTGTGTGAGCTGAATCAGATGTGTGCCTCCGCCCTGCAGTGAAAGGATCTCGGTGTGACAGTATCTCATAGTTATGTTGCAATTCTAGTGTTGATCCAACCATGCACATGCCGAACAGGCCCAGCTGCACCCTCAACACACAGCTTTATCCCAACTGTAGAAAACTTAAACCAAAATATTCCCTTCCTTACCTGCCTGGCCTTTTCCCAGCAGACTATATAGAACAACACATGTATTGATCCAACAGGAAGTTTGAATGATCCAAATCCTAAACTGCTATGTGACTGTGTGGCTGCCAGTCATGGCTTGGTCGCTGGACGCTCCCTACTCTGGGCGAGCTGACACACACTTTTACACACAAACACACAGACTGGGGCTTGTGTGTGTGTGTTGAGGGGGGTTGTGGTGGTGGAATGAGGTTAGGAGGGAATCTGAGGCTGGTGAGGGGGATGAGAGGAGGGCAGGAGGGGTTCAGCTGGAGAGGTACTAAAGGGGCAAATTTAGAGCGGAGTATAGTGTTCGTCAACAGTGACAGACTCATTGCAGGGCAGAGCTCCAGGTCAAAGGCAACAGTGAAGCTCAAATCTGGTCAAACAGGGGCTTCATTCGTCTCTTTGTCAGGTAACATTAGCAGCTAACGCCAATCTAAACCAACCGGGGGTAAGTGTAGCTGTTCGAGAGATCACTATTGCACGTGGCAATCCTTTAGGAATCACAAAGAGTGTCCAAGAGACAGGAGCCAGGAAACCTGTGACTGGTGCCAGTGAGTCTTCAGGGGACACATGAGATGAGAGCTCTGGAAATGAGAGAGGCAGAGAGAGAGAGAGAGAGACTGAAAGAGACTTTCTTTAAAATCCAAACTTAAACACAGACAACCACACAAACAGAACTATGAGCATGCAGTGGAAAGTAGTAGTGTTGATAGCATATTCAGTCTTATCAAGTGATTAGCTAGCAAGTTATTGAGCACTACGTCCTTCTCTTAACTGCTGCATGCCTTCCCCTGACCCACACCTTAACCTAACCCCAATTAGGACAGAAACTAATTTAGTTAGTGCTGAACGCAGCCGCAGTGTAATCAATTCACACACTTGTGCATTCCTGTAGAACACGCATGACAAAATTGAAGACACAACTTGAAAATGCATTTCCTGAAAAGAAGTTGCAGACGCCTCACTCCATGTTCACGTTAAATGCGGAAATAATTAGAAGCGCGGTGCGATCACATCCGGCGTAAAGGCGCTAATAGACACACATTTGCGTCGGGTGATGCGAATGATTGGCAAAATTCTCTCCATTTGAAAGCCTATCACCATATTTATTGCTGAATGTGAGGGAAACATCTGCGGTTAGTGTTATTCACAGAGCTCTGTGCACATCCCGCTGATATCGTGAACCTGGATTTCTATCGTACCTGGGATTAAAAGGTACAAAGCAGCTAACTGGTTATTCCCGCCATGGTTGATGATGAAAAGACACGTTGTTGGTATCTTCGTGGAGCTCTTACTCCAATCCACTTACTCTGTCTAACCTGACTCGTCAGATTGTTTGTGATGGAAAAATGTTGCCATGTTATTATTAGTTCTATGTGAGAACTCTGGCTCTATTCATTGTTTTGTGTTTCACTGTGTAAACAGAGCGTGTTGAGGAGTAGGCAGGAGAGTCGGTGAATGCTATGGGAAGAGCCGAAATGACTTACTGTGTTTTCTAAATACATCACCATGACCACTGTAACTGTTCAACTGCATGTTTAAATGACTTGGCTCGACTTCCCTCAGAGCATGTCGAGACACTGGTGTTAAGTGTACTCTATGCTCTCTTGTACAAGAATAAATGTACCGTATCTCTCCGGAGTATAAGTCTCACCAGCCGAAAATGCAGAATAAAGAAGGAAAAAAAAATATATAAGTCGCACTCGAGTATAAGTCGCATTTTTTGGGGAAATTTATTTGATAAAATCCAACACCAAGAAAGGACATTTCATCTTGAAAGGCAATTTAAAATAAAAATAGAATAGAGAACAACAGGCCGAATAAGTGTACGTTATATGACGCATAAACAACGAACTGAGAACGTGCCTGGTATGTTAAGGTAACATATTACGGTAAGAGTCATTCAAATAACTATAACGTATAGAACATGCTCTACGTTTACCAAACAATCTGTCACTCCTAATCACTACATCTAATGAACTCTTCTTCCTCGCTGTCACTTCTGAACAACTCCGCCAACTCCAAAGGTAGACTCAAGCATTAGCAGGTAGCATCTTTTTTTTCACAATGCACTTCTGCCATGACCCGCCCCCGCCGAATTTTGATTGGTTGACGTATGTGTGTGACGATTGCTGATATACGCCTAGTCTCTTACGTGACTGAGATAAATAATAGCCCGGGCTATTATTTGATATTTTACGGTAATGTGTTAATAATTTCACACATAAGTCGCTCCAGAGTATAAGTCGCACCCCCGGCCAAACTGAAAAAAACTGCGACTTATAATCCAAACAATACGGTAGTTTTTATTATAACTTGATTCTGGTTCCAAACTGGTCCTCAAGTCACAAGTTTTTCTAACAGTTTGTTACACAGAACCATCGGAGAAGCCGTCACTAGTCAGCCACCAGTTTGGAGGTGATGGCTGCCAAATGACTGACTAGATACAAAGTCTGACCTTCCACTGGATGGCCATCTCTGACCAAAGACATTGAAAAAAACTACAATTCCCTACATACAAATGCAAAAGGGTATTAACACCAAGAGGAATAGCTGAATGATATGTAGTTTTTCTAATGCTAAGTTCCCACTACAAGACTTAAGTGCGCTGGTCTAACTGCACAACTTTCTGTCTTGTGTCTGAAGTATTGAGGGTTTTGTGTTTTTTTCACACTACTAGCACTGATGGCGAGATCTTTCACCAGGAGGAATCCCCAATGTGTGTCTAGTCTCCAAACTGGATTTTTTAATACAGTTGAAAACTCAATGTGTTTGAATTCAATCTTCAAGGGTGCCTTGTGCTATCTATCTAACATCTATCTATCTAACATCTATCTATTTAACTATCTATCTAACATCTATCTATCTAACATATATATATTTAACTATCTATCTAACATCTATCTAACATCTATCTATCTAACATATATCTATTTAACTATCTATCTAACATCTATCTATCTAACATATATATATGTATCTATCTATCTAACATATATCTATTTAACTATCTATCTAACATAAATATATCTATCTATCTAACATCTATCTATCTAACATATATCTATTTATCTATCTAACATATATCTATTTATCTATCTAACATCTATCTATCTAACATATATCTATTTATCTATCTATCTAACATATATCTATCTACCTTTTTTAAAGCAGGCATCTCCAACCCTGCTCCTGGAGGGCCGCTGCCCTGCGTGTTTTAGGTTGCTCCCTGCACCAACACGCCTGAATCTAATTCTCATGTTCATTATCAAACAGTTGAAGCTCATCACAGGTTTGAAAATCATTAGACTCCGGTGTGTTTCTGCAGAGAGAGACCTAAAACATGCAAGGCAGCGGCCCTCCAGGAGCAGGATTGGAGACGCCTGATCTATAGTGTCTCAGAGTCTGTCTGCGGCTGCACATATATTGAAGTTGCAATTGCAGCAGGAGCCCACTCCCCTGGTTTCCCCTCAGCCCTGTCTTGTGCTCTCATTGGCTGTTAGATGTTCTTCAGCCTGTTAGATATCTGGAGTGTGTCTGGGGGCCAACCCCGATTTGCCTCCGACGTTAGGCTTTTGTCAGGGAGCTCCAAAAGCTGTCTGAGAGCATAAAATCCGGTCAAGTTGGGTGGTGGGTAATGCCGTAATTATTTGTACTGCTAGAATGATAACCATGGCTTTGAATAGATCATTTGACCTTAAAAGACAAAAGCATCAGCTGTAGATTCATAAGGAAATAAAAAGCAAATACTCCTGCTGACGGTGTTGTACCAACAAGGACAGTCTTTTGTCACAATGACAGATGCAGTGGGTTCAGCAGACAGAACTGTGAGTCAGTGTTGTCCAAGTGAAGTTTCTGATGAGTCATTGTTGAAATGCAGCAGTAGGCGGATAAACAACAGTAAACAACAACACGCCACTTAAAATTTTTATTGTTGTCTCACTGTCTTTTACCTTTTTACATGAAAACAAGTTGGTGCGTGTTCATCTGGAAGCAGGAGCGTTACAGTATATGATGCATCAAACATAGGTCCAGTGCAAAGAATACAACATAGTATCAACTTTATAATGGGAAAGAAATGAATTGGTTAAGGGAATATAGATTCTTAAATATATATCTATATAATATTTGGTATCTTTAGAATTTACAACGTATAAGAAAACACATATTGCAAGAAAGCAGGTTCTTTTTTTTGAGAGTTGGGTAACTTTGTAAGTGCATCCACATTATGCTGTCAGTAATTATAATCTCATGGTTAAATCTTAACTTTACCAGTTATAAGTCTAGCATTTATATCATTAAAGAAAGGTAGAAATCTACGCCTGAACAGTTTAGAATCACCGTCTCTCTCCTTCACATCCTGACTTCCTCTTCTTCCGTCTCCTCATTATAACCATTAGTATCTATAAATCAATCCATATGTGCAGTTTGGCCCCCTCTGTTGAAATGTTGACCCCATTAGCATGTTAAATAACTTTCTTTTCTTTAAACTACTTATTTCCACCATTTTCTTAAGGATCATTGTAGGCTACTGCAAAAAAAAATCCATCCATATTCCTTCTAGTAGCCGACACCTGACTCAAGCCTCCAACCATCTCCTCTAACTCTACCCGTTCTACCATTGCAGACTGACTTACTGAACACCTGTTCCCATCTACATCACACCCTCCCACACAAATACACACTTTCTTTAGAACTGCACAGCTCATACAGAATTTTGCTCATACACAGGCTGCAAAATATCAGCTGTAGCCCAAAAACAGTGCCATCTTTGAAATCAGAAATAACACACTCTTCCTCTAATTAATAATCAATAATACGCAGCCTTGATCCCTTCAATATCCTCAGGTGTTTCGTCTCTACGGCTTACGGTGGATACTGGAAACTTTAGATTTATATTGCTGTGTAACTGACATTACAGTCAGGTCATTGACTTCATAAGTCTTTTCTACTTGTACTGTTACGCTAGGTTTGTCCAGCTTATTCTCATCCCCAGGGTGTCAAATACCGCCATTTTGTCAAGACCCTCTACATTGGATACGGGTGCACAAGGCACCCTTAAGCGTCTGTAGGAAACGCAGCTGTAAACCCATCTGCGTCAATATTGGACCCAGAGCAGGTTCTCCCGAAGTAAGAACAAGGTCAAGGTGATGGTTGGGTCAGGTGTGATTTGTTGCGTTAACCACGCAGAGGGAAATATTAACTTTTTTGTCCCCCAGCCAAATTGCTAGTTAATGTTCAAATTTCCGCTCAATCCCCATGTTTAAACCAGCCACCGCAGTGGCACATCACATTTTGACGCACAGGGCTACCCAGTGAGTTGACAGAAGTGACACCAAGGGGTCCTGACAAAGCGGGCGTACTATGTGTGAAGCGTTGGGATGACAACAGGTTGTCTTGTAGCCAGCAAAATGTACAAAGTTATGCTTTAACAGATCATAGCAAACATTGTTAAACACATTTGAGTTGCTTTGTATTAACGTTTTTCTGCATCGTGTTTCATCCCACTTCACCAAAAACAAGGGTTGGGCCAATTATCAAGACTCTGGTAGTGACACTTGACACGAGAAAGAGAGACAATGAAAGCTACAGAAGGACTAAGACATCAGGAGAGAGATGGTAAAGGAGAGAGTTGAGCACAAGACGCGGAAGGAATAGAAGGCAGCGTTGATAAAGAAGAGAGGAAAAGAGTTAGTGGGAGAGTTAGAGATGTGAGTCACCACAGGCTTGAAACAGAATCTATCATCTTAACCAGTGGAAGGTGTAGGCAGAAATGCACTGATCTCTCTCTCTCATTAGTGGAGCTAGACTCAAATGTTCAGCAAAGGAAGACAGTGCAGGAGAAGACTGTCTTGTCTTGTCTTGTCTTTAATGTGTGGCTTTAGATAGCAAATGGATTAACCCATATATATGATTGGGTGTGACTCTGGCTCTGGATAGCTTGTAGCAGAATTGACTCCTATGTTGCTTCTCAAAGCAGGATGAAGAACAAACAGATAAAAAACGCTTTGCCACATCAAACGACAAAGCGGAGATCCTTCCATGTATCACTGTCCCCCATGACATGACAACGATAAACCACTGGTGCTCAAACATTTACATTATTGCTTTAAAAAGTTGGGACGTGAACGAAATCAAACTGTCACGACATTCTCACAAAGAATTAAAGAGTTAAATTACAGGGCTGATTAATGGGGGGATTCATTTGGTAACCTGTGCTCACTACAGTAGCATCACATGTACTGTTGCATGTTGGATAGTGGAGTGCAGCACATACAGGCGTTGTTACTGTGCATCGTCTGTGTAAATGTAAGGTGGAGCTGAACACACGATGGAACCACTGTAGTAGTTTAGGGCTAGTTTTGGTCTGGTCTCCTCACTCCTCTGGACTCTAATGGCCAGGATCTTGGTCAGGAACTTGGCCAAACATTTAACCACTGACCACAGCTGACCACAAGCTAGCACAGTGTCTGATTCTAGCTATGACATGTACCACATAGACTGGACATCTGAAGTCATGTCAGGTTTTGAAAATAAAAACAAAACTCAACATTTGTGTCTTTTTTGACATTCATTCAACGTGTCTATTGAGTGCCAAAAATGTGTTTTTCACATTATTTTGCAGTTGTTGTCAGCGGCACAGGAATGAATGTGTTTCCGGTGTCTTTATCTTTTGAATTAATGTCTTTTGACAACATATTCTGAATTACAGTGTGTGAAATATAGTTGTGCCATTGTTTTTTTATTTTATGTGGAAACTGTACACAGCTAAGCAACTGTGTACCATGAGAAAAAGTGACATATTTTGTTGCTGCTAGCCAAACCTCTGTACTATTTTAGCCATATGTTAGCTAGCTATGTAAGCTAGAAAATAAGCTAGCTCCCTTTGTTCAGAAATTCACTGTAGCCCGTTAGCTAAAAATGTTTAAAAACGCTTTTCCTAGCTAGCAAGTCTGCGTTTATTAGCCTGTAAAGATTAGTTCTTCCATGCCCTGTATTGTCTGCTATCTTAGTTTCCCACTGAAACAAACGCTGTAAGAAATTTGGTAACAACAACAGTCATTATCAGAAAGTTCATTTTCCAGTTTAACACATTCTCACAGAACCAGCTGCAATCTTTATATCAAGTCCATAATAAAAACTCAATGTATCACTGAATATAAAACATTTGGCACAAATTTTGACAGCCTCAACATTCAATAGTAATAGACCTACTGTGCAGAGGATTATATAACACAGAATCTGATGAAGGACATGATGGTAGGCTAGAACTAATGAAAATGGACAAATTGAAAATTCACATTTGAAGGTAAAACTAATGCTTTCCTCCCTGCAGCTCTGTCTGAAGCATACATGTAAGATATTAAAATGAACACTTGCAACATTAAATTGCATATATTTTGTTGCAAGATGCATTATTCCTGGGATCATTTTCAGGTGTCTAATGGGTTGGTCAAGGTGGCATCTTTTTACAGTGTATAATATGTTCAACATCTATGTTTTGAAAATATACATGATCTTTCCAAATCAAATGTCAGTCGTGATGTTAATTCTTTTACACATCTAAATACAATGAAGCCAATATATCAAAGCATTACTCTTTGGTTTCTTGCTTTGAAGATCATTGTGAAAGTATCATGAAAAACAGAGCAAATACAGTAACGACAGGCCCAGCTCATTGCATCTCATCGCATCCAGGCTCAACAAAAAAGTGACCCTTCAAAAAACATGTTGGCTAGTGTAAGAAATACTGATCCAAAGCCAAAGGCTATCACTTATAACTTCAATACACTGACTACTGAATGGCTTAAACGGTTCCGCTTTGAAACAATTCAAAAGAGGATATATTACAGGAAACATGTACAAGGTGGCCATTGTGCAAAGAGCCTGACTTCTACAGGTTAGTAGAAAATCAACCACAAAACAGAATTCACCTGATACATTATTTGATTTTAACGCTTTGACCGGGAGCCTTCAGGTTCACTGTTGGTAGCTCATTTTCCCAAACACTGACTTTCGAGGATCATGGAAACAATCAAATGTATGTGAACTCTGTTCTGGGATTGAATTTCACATTCACGAGCCTATAATTCTGTACACATACATAAAGATGGCTTTTCAATTACAAAATATTTAGAAAACAGTGCGTCTTACAAGAATATGTACATCCTAAGCTGTACAAAACAGATGCAGTTAATTCTAAGCCTGTTACTGTGGAGTTGTTGTTTACAATGACGGAATAATAAGACTAAAATGATATGGTCCAGATCTGTGGTGGAGGGAATGCAAACTCGAAACTAAGAGGACAAGAGTGGTACCGTATAATGACCGTGTCAGGAAAAAAACCATACTTAAATCATTTTTATGCAAAGTGTGCAATGCAGCAAGTATCACAAGAGACAATCTTTACTTAATTGGCAACTGATTTCAGGCTAGAAAGAGAGCAAATTGGACTTAAAGCTGATAATAAGGAATAACCTAATGAATAGTAACTCACTGAACTATGTCTCCACGCCAGAAAATCAATTTTGACAATTTGCCTCATTATAATTGTTCGCATGGACAGTATATTTACAGCTAACGATACAGTTAAACAGAACTGATTGGATCTATGCTGTGTTGGATGCCACAGTATACTGACTTACTGTCACTTCAGACAAGAGAAAAGGAAACTCATTTTTCAGTGAGAAATTTGATAGTGCATAATACAACACTGCCTAATAATACAGAATGAACAGAATGAGGATTCAGTACAGTAACTGACTGATTTGTTTGGGTCCTCCTTATAGCAGTGAAGAAGAAAACACTACTGAAGAACTTCATAAATAACACTGCTCAGGTGTTGGACACACATGTGCTTCATGGATCTGGACATTGATTAAAGGAAATCATCAGGGGGAAAATGGCAGGCAGTGAGGACAAAATGTGGAATGGCATACAATAGTTGTCCTACTTAGTCCACATTTTGCTCTTTGAAATATCCTGATGATGTCCACGGAGTGAATGAAGGACTTCTGTTCTTCTAGTTGCACTACCCTTAACGCATTCTGCTTGCATGAAGACAAAGCAGACAACAGCTGAACAACAGAGAAGGAGAATAATTACCCAAGACTTGACTTCATCAGGTTTATCCAGTAACACACCACAGTCGGGCGTTGTCAAAGCAAGTACGAGTGAATAACTGATAAACACATAACTAGCTGAGTAACTGATACGAAGGAGTTCTTTAGAGAAACAACAAAAAGCGTTAAGTGATCCAGGAGAGATGAGCTGAACGTGGAACAACTGCTGACCCCTGAGGAGGGACGGGATCTTGAGGCCAGATGTTCGCTGATGATCTGGTGTTAGACGTCGTAACACCATCGACATCAGTTATGCAAAAAATATTAATGGACACAAAAGGAGTCTTGGTTTCTGCCACACTGGTGCAGTGATGGTTTGCGGCCTGAGATAGACTCCGGGTTACTGTGGAGTTCAGACATGAGAGCATGCTCTGACTGCTCTTCACGTTATAGATGCTGACACTGCTCATTGTACCTTTTGGCACTCCCGTGGATGGGTGAGTTGGCAGTGAACTAAAGCGCCTTTTCACTGTATTTCAGGTCTAGATGTTTGTCTGGCTGCAGCTGAAGGAGGGCTGATTCTGGCATTCAAGGGTGGAGTGATGGATTCAAGCAGTTTTATTTCTGCTACAGCCGGTGTTATGACCGATTGAGCTGTGGACCCATGTGAACTGACATGAACACTAGACAAGACAGAGTGATGGCTCCAGGAATATTTAGTTGATCTATCCATGGAGATGAACATCAGTTGGCACAAATCCAAAGAGGCATCACCAGGCAAAACCCAGAATAATGAAGGCAGACGCCACCAGTTGATCCCAGAGAAAAAGGTCCAGTAGTTTACCAGTTGAACAGCGAGTTCTGTCCAAGAGTCATGAAGTAAATCTGACTACTGCCTCCTGACTGCACCGAGGCAAAGAAGACCTGCAAGGAGAGAGACACAGACTTAGGAATTATATTACAAGTTAACAATATCTTCACAAATACATCTTACTTTGTTGCACGTTCAACCAGATACTTAAAAGTGGATCTAAATAGACTTAAGTCCTACCTTGTCATTCCTTTCGCAGAGGAACTTGAGTTTCTGGGCCTTTTTGTGCATGAAAACTCCCTCCAGGTTCCCTGTGTTGGCTGACCTCAGCTCTATGGCCTTTTCTCCCCAACCCATCACCTGGTTGGACTGAAGGTAGGCTGGAGACAAAGAGATGCGGGGATATGAGGCGACAGAAACAAAAGAAAGACAGCTATAACAAACTCAAGGAAATAGGAGAATTGTGTGTGTTTATGAGTTAATATATCCCCTACCTGCTATAATGAAGGCTACTGGACCAATAAGAGGGATAAGCAAATATGGATACACTTCAGTATAGCAATATCATGTTTTTTCATACTGTATCAAATTTCAAAAACACTATTGATTTTTAATGAACCCTCTGAGACCAGCAGGGGGCGCTTGCTACCATGGCCGACATTATCGTCTTGAAGAGGCTGTAGCAGGTTTGATTTTAAAGTTTAAAGTTACGGCAAAATTTTGGCGAGGGAAGAACTGGTATGACCATTTTCAAATTGGTGCTTTACCCTCTGACATCAAGATATCTGAATGAAAATAGCTTCTATGGGTACCCACGACTCCCACCTTTGCACACACGCCCATAAAAAGCTCATTAAAAAATGCAGTTTTATTGCTTATTTTAAATGGTGTGTTTGGTGTATAGCCATGGTGCATATGGTAATGTGTTCTTGAAAATATGACAGCTATCCTAAAATTAGATGGGGGGAGGGGGGGGGGTATATAAATATATATATCTATATATAGAGTATATATAGATATATATCTGAGATATATTGCAATATATTGAATTGTAACTTCATTGTAACACACACACACGAACACGAACACGCACACGCATACGCACACACACACACACACACACACAGACACACAACCACCTTATTTTAGCTCACCCTGTCCCGAATCTGTCTCTTCAGAATCTGGTTCAGGGTCAGTTTTCAGTGCAATAAAGCTGCTGATCTAGAATCAGTAACTTACCGACGGACGCAGGCATCTCCCCCCACTGCAGCACCGTATCCTTGGTGATGCGTCCGTAGGTGTCGATGTAGACGCCCTCGTCTTCATAGCAAACCAGAACCTCTGTTCCAGCGCTGTTTGGCAAAATGATGATGGCATGGGGGCGTATGGAGCCCTGGATCTACGAAACCAACACACACATTTAACAGGGTTCATTTAAAAGGTAACAAACAACAGGACTCAAATGAATACAAACACAAACAGTTGAGTGTCTTTCAATGATTGGACACTTTGTGGAGACATGAAGGCAACTATAAAAAATCAACTTTGACATACAACAGCCTCCTGTCAGCTGTGTGAGAGTTGACTTTATCTCTTATGTTATTCAGAAGTTTATCCGACAGTCTCTTTCAGCTGCAGAACCAAATAGTGAGGTTAACGCTTCTGCAACACTAATCTAACATCTACCATCCAGAAACCACCAAGCTGAAATTTCTCTAACAAGAGAAACATTTCTCTATCAACAACAAACAATGGATCACTGCAGCAACAACACTCCTCCAGGAAAAATAAGAATAAAGTTAGCAAATAAAGTTCATGCCAGCGTGCTCCATACATTACCAGAGTCTGAGCCACCACAATCCTGAGCATCAGAACTGGCATCCACAGACGCAACGCAATCTTAATCCTCTGCCTTGGAATCAACATTGTTACATAGTTTGTAAGCAACAATGGACGATGCCTGTGTGTGTGTGTGTGTGTGTTTCTTTAAGAAGGTGAGTGGTGCATTGTGTGTAAGTGAATATGTGTGGCTCAGGCTTGTGTTTGTGAATCGCTTTTAGCAGTGATAAAGAAGAAGAAATCAGTGCTGAGAATACGTTTTAATGTTTGTGCAGGTGTGTGTGTGTGTGGAAAGATGCACATATAAGAGGTGTGTGTGTGTGTGTGTGTGTGTGTGTGTGTGTGTCTCAGAGTACGGATAAACAGCCGCAAAGACAGCTCCGGGAGTGTGAAGAGTCCTCAAGGGTCCTCACAGAAAGTGAACTCTGAGGATGTCTGAGTGTATGTGAGTGGGTTTAAAGCGCTCTGTAGCGGAGTGTGTGTGTGTATGTGTGTGTGTAAGAAAGAGTGTTGAAAGCTTGACTCTATACGTAAGAGAAAAAAGTAAAAAAGAGAGAAGAAGCAAGGCTGGAGAGCTGAAATGCTATCGCAGCAGCAGCAGCAGCAGCAGCAGCAGCAGCAGCGGTATAAGGCACCAGTGTAGTAAGGAGCTGTGGGCTCACTGGCTTAATATACCAGAGGAGCAGTGAGGAAAAAAATAACTCAACAGGAGCAAAAACATGTCAGGATACACAGTTAATGATCGTGAGAGAAGGAGGACAGAAAGGATGTATTTTTAGAACCTAACTCTCTTTTTGTATGTCCCTCGCTCTGCCTCTCCTTGCTCCAATTCCACATGCTTATAGAAAGTAGCACACAGCCAGGGTGGCTGGGGCAGTGTGTGTGTGTGTGAAAGAGAGAGAGAGAGAGAGAGAGAGAGAATGAGTGAGGGAAAGGGTTTGAGAATATGAATGGGAGACAGAGAGGGCAGTACAACTCTGGCTGGAACCCTTACACAAAGCAAAAACGACTGAAAGCTGGAGAAACATTTCCTAGTTCTGTGGTCTATGTACTGCATTTGTGAAATATGGTAAAGGTAAAAAAAAATATGAGATCGACACATGATCAGAAAAAGACTAAAAGATGAGGAAAAATCTTATAAAAACCATAGAAACCAGAGGAACCGTGTTCCCTGCTGATGCCACCCACTCATCCCATATGTATGCACAACACTATCTGGTGTAGGGCACAGACAGTATACGGACCAACACAACAAATAACTGACAACTTCTAGTGATGTCAAAACTTGAACGAATCAATCTTTTTGGATGCCTCTTCAACAGTAATAAGTTATAGGCAGTCGTGCATAACAGCCAGAATAATTTCTGCTGACTCTCATTCAGACTCTGTAGAGGAATCAAAAGAGTCGCTCATAAGTCGGATGGCGAGTGGCGGGTGAACAATACGGGGTACTTAAAGGTCATATTTTGTAAAAAGAGAAATATTCATGTCTTTTTTGATTATAAAGCAGTTGGAGATGCTATATAAATACTGGTAAAATATCAAAGTATCAAAAGGCTAAGTACACAGAGAAGAAGCCTGTACTCAGAAACTGCATCCGTCAGGACGATCATTGAATTCCGCAAATATCATATGTGTAATCCAGGACAGATAATGACTGGGACCAGTGATAATTGTTTCATTTCAATAGACACCAATGTACATTTTTCGGAAGCTGAGGTCCAATGGGGTCTACCGGAAGCCGTATTAAAGGGGCAGGACTTACCAGCCGTATGTGGAAGACCCTGATAACACGAACCAATCAGAGCAGAATGGGCTTGTTCAGGAAGGGGTCTTAAAGAGACAGAGCTTAACAGGTCTTAAACAGAGCGTTTCAGACAAAGGGTGAATACAGGTATATTCAGACAGGCAGTATGAGAAAATTAATGTGTTTTGAACATTGAAACATGAAAATATGTTCTATCCATGCATCCATCCATCTTCATCCGCTTGTCCCTATCGGGGTTGCGGGGGGGCTGGAGCCGATCCCAGCTGACATAGGAGGTGTCTAAACATGTTCTAGTAGAAACTAAATACAAGTATGAACCTGAAAATGAGAACAATATGGGATCTTTAAAAGAACCGGTATTTTCATCACTGACAACCTTGGAAATGCTGAAGACACTTTATACTGAACGCAAAAGGCTAAAGTAAAGTGTTTCGAATCTTAAGTTGTTATATCCTGAACATTTCTTTTCGAAAACATATTTAAGCAGACTTGTCAGAATGTGACTCATAAGCGGCTACAGCAGAATCATATGCCCACATACAGAAGGGGAGTGAAAAAAAAGACCTGCTCTTGTAGCAGCAGTGGGCGATTGTCTCACATTTAAAGACACAAATTAATTTGCATCAACCGCTCTGGAGATGGAAAAGGCTGCACTGACTCATATAAGTCATTAAAACTCAAGACACTCAACACATATCGTAAGGCTGCGGAAATGCTGGCCAACAAATGCAACCAAGAACTTGCTTATTATTTCTGAGGATCAACTAGAAATTGAAAAGATATACCGAAATGAGTACCAATAAATTAAAATATAATTATAGACTGATGTTGCCAGCTCTTGTATGAAGCACATTGGTATTTACTGTGCATCCCTGTGAAAGATACTGCAGCTATAATGATGGATGAAAAATCTCAGACTAGTATATGGTCTGTAATTCATATTAGGCTGCTGCATGTTCATTTTTCACAACTCTGGACTTCATATAATATTTAGATGTCTGCCTGGAGTCTCCTCTGCATCTTAAAACTATATGTGACATCGGACAGTACGCTGCTTTTGATGATTTTAATTGGCTGTAACTATGAACTGCCATGCCAAACTGATTCAGAAATGCTGAAATGAACAGGAGAGAGTGTACAGACACACTAGCCAAACGCAAAGCAATTTTTTGCGTAGTCAATGCAAAGACGTGAATAAGTGCAAATTGACACAAATTGACCCAAATACCTGAGCGTTAAATGCTCATGACATGAAAGCATTGCGATTCTCCTGAAAACTTAGTGTTGCCGTCCGTGGGCACCTGGAGCTCTACAACTCAACTTCAGAGACGGAGCAAAAAAGGAGAGGAGAAAAGTAAGTGAAGCCATTGGACTTCATGGTACGTTCTAAAAATATATATTTGTTACTTGATTCTAGGTATCGGTTGTACTTCACTACGAATCAAGCTAGCCCTGACGTCGTACGGTAACCAACGTAAGGGCAAAATACTCACAAGTTGCTCTGTATTCGCACAAGTTTGCTTCGTGTTTGGTTTGAAAACACCTTTAAGCTGTACATCGCATTCAGACATTTGCATGCTCAAGTTAGCATACTAACATGCTCATAATGACTATGCTAACATGCTGTTTTACCATCTAACCATCTTAGTGTACAGTGTAAGTACAACAGAAGCTGAAAGAATGTCATTCCTTTTTGCAAGTATTTAGTCATAAACCAAAGTACTGGACATGCTAAACATTTTATTTGATGATGGCGCTAAAGGAAATGTCACCAAAGTCATAAGGTCTTAAAAAGTCTCGGGAAGTCCCACGGCAAGTTCAATGGCAATCCAGCCAGCGGTTTCTGAGATATTTTAATCTGGAAAGAAGTGGTGGAACGACCAACCGACATTACAATCGCTAAAGTGGCTAAGAATATAAACAAACAACATTATGTCTTTGTGTTATTGTTAAGTTTGATGTGCTTGTCTACAGAAAGTCAATACGAAGTAAGTCTTAAGAATGTGTTGTGTCACTCACACATGTTGATTACAGTAACTAGTCCAACATCACATCATATTCAAAATCAAGATATACTTAACCTACGATGATCAATATCTCCTGACGACCATAATGCACACAAAAGCATCGTTGGACCCAGGCTTCCCTTGATAAATCTCTACAGTTTTAACAGAAAATTCAAACGTTACATTTGGGGTAAAAAAAGCCAATGCCTGAATGGAAATGTGAACATGAGTCACAACATCCTGTCGTCAGCTTACCTACCTACGGACAGAGAGAGAGAGAGAGAGAGGGGGAGAGAGAGCGATGATAGTTTGGTAAATGAAGCGAAAGAGAAGATAAAAATGAGGAGAAAATGAGCAATGGCACATTGGCTGACAGAGTGGGAGGGATATAAGAGAAGAATGAAAGAGGAAGAGAAAAGTGTTTGACAGCTATGGCCTGAGTGGGAGGAGAGTGGAAAGAGGAAAACAGGAGAAATAAAGTAGTGCAGTGACTGACATCTACAGACTGAGTGGGTGGAAGAGGAGGAGAAGTGCATCCCGAGAGACTGAGAGGGGGGAGGTGATGTGAATAGAGAGCTAACAGCTGATGATAGAAAGATAAAGCGAAAGTCAGGTGTAATAAAAACCTACAGCTACAGTGAGAATAGTATCTATATCATGTACTCTATGCTGTAGATTTCTTAATGTAATAGTTCTGTTGGTGAAGTGTCGCCAATATATTATTAGCCTTTTGAAAACAAGAAAGTACGAGAACTTTGACCTTTTTAAAAATAACCTAGAAACCTATTTGTCAGACCAACAAACAAGTATGAAGCATAAGGAATATTACGGGGACTCTTACATGTGTAGGCAAGTAGAGGTCATAAGGTGTTCCAGAGTCGACGTCAATTGCGTGGAAACCAGACAAGGAGCCGTATATGACCTTTAACCTCTGACCCTCCTCCACTGTCAGGTCAACAGACAGCGGTCTCTGAGGCAGAGACCTGAACGACTGGAGAGAAACACATACATACAAACAAACAAACAAACACACAAAACAACTTAGGAGGGATAATCTGCACACTTCACTCATTACCTTTAATGATACATTTTACAACTGCTGCATAAATAAGTAATCAGCAAGTGACTATTTAAAGATAAGTTGTAGATAAGTTTAGTACAGATAAGACAGATATTCATGCTATTACTTCCACAAGGTGGTATATTTCTGTCCTTTAGTACAGAGGGTTAAACGACATCACAGAAAAAGTAGCTCAGGCCACGAAGGATGCAAAGAAATGGGACACAGCTCTGCTGAGAATCTGTGTGCATGACTCTCATAGCCTGGATGTGTAATGTCTATGTGTATGTGCAGGTGTCTGGCTGTGCAAGTGACTATCAGATTTTTTTTTTGCTTCATGTCTGTAAATGTTTTGTCCTAAATGTGTAAAATCTGGTAAGGACATTTAACTACTCAAGGATGAAACTGAAGGAATTAGGATACTATTTTTGTAAGTAACTCCAGATGCTTCATAAGAATTTTATTAGTGGCAGAAAATGACATACTGTGAATACTACGGTGGAAGTTAACTGCAGGGCTTAAATAGCATATGTGTCATTCATTGGTGGTCCTAACTCTTCTTTCACATTGACAACACAAAAGACACATTTTCCATTTTACCGGGATATTACCAACCTTGAAGGCCATGAATTTGTGGTAGGGTTTGGGGGCCCAGGCGTACACCTCCACAGCATTCTTCAAAGCAATCACTAAGAACTTGATCTTATCATAGCGCACTGAAAAACAAGATGGACAAAGAGACCTTTAGAAGTAGATACCCTATTACTCTGTACGCGTGGCGCTCAAAAACGTCTATTGAAACAATACGTTAATTGGTAAAATTGTACCATTGAATGTGCCCTTTGCTGTGTGTACTTACCCACTTTATAGTGGACACAGCCTTCCAGGTCACCTACTGAGGTCCAACCCTGTCTCTTCTCAACCTCTGGGTCGTTGTGAAGAATTTTATTCCTTAACCAGGACAGGTAGTACAGACGGAGCTTGTTCTTCTTACCTACAGACGCACGGAGAGAGATGGAGAGAGGGTGAAGGTGAAGTCTGTTTAGATGAAACTTCACAGTAAACATGCCGAACATGTCCTTCTCCCCATCCATCCAGTTCCATTCAGTATCATAACATCAACTGACGGTGCTATTTTGCATTTCTGATTGTATTGTACCGCTGCTACGATGAACTAATTTCCCCTCAGGTATAAATAAAGTTAACTATCTATCTATCTATCTATCTATCTATCTATCTATCTATCTATCTATCTATCTATCTATCTATCTATCTATCTATCTATCTTCAGCGTCTTGTGTAGATCCACCCCTGGGTTGGGGCTGACAGTATGCACTTATGCCGCTGAAGTTGAATTTGTCAACTGCTAGCTCAACATTAAGAATCTAAGATGACATTCTGCCGGTTCAGCAAACATTAGCCTTAGCAAAGCCAGTGAATTAAGGGCGTCAAACCTGAAAGAAACATAAAGCACAGTACATGTACCTGATATAGTGATCAGTACATTGAGTCCTTCCAACACATCCATCTGCTGAAACCTTCGTCTGCTGATGAGGGAGTAGACTTTCCCCTGACCACTTCGATCCAGCAGCCACAGACCATTCTCTGTCCCCACCAACAGATTCACACCTGCAGAACACAACAGACACCAACCTTACACCTAACTCGAGTTACTCGATTACAAAAAATTCTCGAGGCAACATCTCTGCCTCGAGGATTTGTTTAATTCCTATCTTGCACATTGCGAGACATGCTCAGAGCAGGGATCATTGTTCCACACGGACCGTTTTTGCAGATGCACACCACTAGATCCGGATTTCAGTTGCCGCAGTAACGGAGGGTGAAGAAACAGCCCGAAAAAGGCAGATAATGTCCAAAGTTTCTGATCATTTCACACCTAAAAAGAAGCCAACAATGTCCTTGATGATTCAGCATCTGAGCCGAAAGCACCCCGTTGTTTCACTTCACAGAGCGCTGCCGCCACGAGTGACCCGTTAACTGGCGGGTGTGTCTGTGGTTGCCGTAGTGACTGCAGTTGTTAAAAACAGGAAGAGAATGCTAAGCTGTCCTCGTGAATGCCTCTATGTTTAGTTTTTCATGAATGTTAAACATAACGTCACCTACCTGATCAGTCTTTATAGTTTTGTTTGAGGAAATGTGTCAGTGGCGTTCTGTACGTTGCTTGTTGTTACAGTGAACTGGAAGAGAGCGAGTCGCTTTTCCTGATAATATCTATCATTCATTCATTTTCTAAATAAATGTATTTATCTTTGAAACCTGTTTGAGTAGTAGAATTGTATGCAGCACTTTAAATTGTTTAAATAGTACACTTAAATAAATAAAAATAATTAATAATAGAGAGTATTGCCTAAACACACACACACACACACACACACACACACACACACACACACACACACACACACACACACACACACACACACACACACACACACACACACACACACACACACACACACTATATTTTAAAGTAAAAAAACATACAATATCAAACTACAAACCCCATAGTCCAGCGCAGAGAACCTCAGTGTTGAATTTCTTTTTGTACTTGCGGATCTCTGGAGTATCGCTCTGCGGTCGAATGTTGGTTGGGTTCACATTCACCACAGAGCCCTTCCTGTGGTTCTCTCTCTTGATTGGCTCACCCTTAATGCCAACTACATGCGGACAAATACACAATGTTAACAATGCAGGGTGTAGGAAGCTGTGTTCTCTCACTTAAAATACTTAAATAAATACAAAATAAAGTGGAGCAGAGAATAATTAATTAATTGCACACGAGTACCTTAACTCAGAGATAATTATGTAAGTATGCATGCAGTACTGTATGTTAGTGTATTGTATGTGTGAGTGTATATATGTGTGTAAAGGTACTCACTAGGGCTCTGTGGTGGCGATGATATGGGGATCAGTCTTGGATCGATGAAGGACAGGAATGAGGAAGAGGAAGATGAGGAGGTGTTTTTACCAGTTGGACTGCTGACGGCCTAATAATGTACCGCAGAAAAAAAACATTATTCCACACCATTACGATTTTTGTTATTAAGTTTTATTATTTTAACACCGTTGTAGATCAGTGACAACAACTCTGCAACATCCCCACTAACTCTTGGGTGTCCTTTCTCTCTCTAAACATTATTAATACAAATGCAATCTTGTTTCGAAGTTTACATAAGGAAATATGAATTGCATGGTTGGCCAAGTAAGCACATATGTTAGCTGAAGATCTATCCTACTTCTACAGGACTATTAGGACAGAATGTTTCACTGCTCATACCTGTGCAACTAAACACCTCTCTCTGGTGGACAAATGTAACTGCTGCAACTAGTCACATACAGTATTTCCTTAGTAAATCACCCTTGGATATGCTTTTCAAAAGCTCATAAACAATGCCTGTAAACATACATTAAGGGTTTTCTCTACTCTGTTTAGGTTATACTGTCTGTTATAATCAATATTTTATGTCTTGATAATGTGAAGACAAGAGTATTTTCATTTATTTCAGTGCAAAAACTACGTTCATACCTGTGAAGTGTTTACTTATAGTAATATGCAATACACACTCTTCCTTGGACTTATTTAATTTACTTTGAACGTGTGTTGTCGACTACAAAGTTTTTCTCTTTGTAATGCTTTTCCATTTATCAGGAGCAGCACTCCTAATGTTATCGTATTCTATTTCTTTATTCTGTATTTTTTTAAGAGAGGCGTTCTCAAACAAGATTCCTGATCATTTCACAGAGAGATTTGCTTCTACTGTTTGAACCTTTGTCAAAACAATACTCGATGGTATTGGACCTTTTGGATGTGCTGATTAACTATAATATGTTTGTCTACCTGTGACTCTGTCTGATTCTGTCACATTCCTCCAGATAAACTCACATGTAGGTCCGGGTGCGTGGGGGATCGAGTGGCTGTGGGTGACTGCGAGTAGTTGAGTTCACGTGTTCGCTGCTGCTGGCCTGGTGCATTGTGGGTAGGGCTGGAGGACGAGGTTTTCTGCAGAAGATCTGGTAGCATGTAAGTATCATCTGAACCTATCCGAGAAATCTGTAGGACACAGTAGGAGACAAAGTGTGAATTAAGTGGGCTGTGAAAGTCAGTCAGTGGAGTATACTGAATGTCGAGTTTATCATTCCACCAGTTTTTGAGTGTATGTGTAGGGGGACCTGGTTAAGATTGCGGTGAGGTTGCAGTACAATGCCATCGGGTATTCCTCTGAAGTATTTCCCCTTTCCATTGGACAGGTCAGACCTTGAAATATACACACAGACAGGTCGAGATTACAGAAACATGATCAATATCCTCAAGATCAATAGCAACGAAAACCAGGCTCATGAATTTCCAGGGATCAAAAGTGAAACCAGAAGAGAAATAATTCACGTATAAAATAATAAACACTAATATATTTCCTCTTACCATAAACAAACATACATTTTTTTCCCATTAACAATACAGTTCACTTTAATGGCACATTTGTGGGAAGAGATAGGATCCCGGTCCTGCATTTGAATGTGTAAAGTATTTTAAATTTGTCATTTAAGGCGTGAAACTACAAAAACATTGTTTTTTTTGTGCACTAGAAAATTTTGAGATTCGGGGCTTTTTTGCCTCCACAACATCTTCTTTCATACCTGTGAAAAGAAAACAACCAGACACCATTTAGGTGTTTATTT
Organism: Echiichthys vipera; assembly: GCF_963691815.1. Lineage (NCBI taxonomy): Eukaryota > Metazoa > Chordata > Actinopteri > Perciformes > Trachinidae > Echiichthys > Echiichthys vipera. Next base: position 25,132,242 of record NC_139831.1, read on the forward strand.
TAAAACTATTTCTTTCTTTGTGTCCTAAGGGTCCGTCCAGTTTTATTCCTATCTTTATCCTGCAGGGTTTGGTAATATATAATTCAAAGGCTGATAAATATGACATCTTATTCAGATTTTTGGGAAGATAAAAAAGAGATATCCAAGATAACCTCTATGAAAAACTTTGTGTTCAATACGTCAACAAAATGAGAATTTGCTTTACTGAACGTTTATATTTCTGTTATATGCAGATGAGCAAATATTTAATTAGATAATACCTCATTTGCATATTTAAACCTAAAGTTCAGAAAACTTGTAACAAAAAAAAAAATGTCTTAATGTAAGTGATCAACTTTGCGAAGTTTCGTGCGGATATCTTTTAGTTAAAATGTGTACCCTATTCACCTGTTGTGCCTTAAATGAGTGTTTGGTGTTAAACTGCGCCTCGACAGTCAGCAGAAACATTTCCACATTTCTCTGTAGATGCAGCAGAGTTCTGAGGAAACATCGCCTCTTCTTTCTCAAACTGATGGATCTGATTCTTAACATTGGTTTCGCAATGGTACATTACATTTTGCAACAGGTCGTGTTTCATAATTGTGTTGTTTGGAAACACACTGACTCAATTCTTTGTCACATTTGGCAGACCCTGCCAATCATATTTTCATTTTCTTTTGGATATATAGAAAAGACGGTCTGAAATACACGGTGCACTTAAACCAGGAACGTCTAAAAATATAATAAGCAGAATACAATTATATCATCTATACTGATGATGCCGATCTCACCTGCTCCTCTCTTCCTCATCACTGCTGCCCACCTCGTCACTGGAAGAGGAGTATTCAGTGGCCTTGTTGAGCCGACCCAGAGCAGCTCTTACACCCTGCACGGTGGAGGCGAGAAACAATATGAGTAAACAAGGTTCAAGTGAGTTCAGAGATCAAGAGCAGAGGGAGAAGACATATCATGTTGTACAGATAAAGAGGATTACACACAACTACTTCTATATCTAGAGGAGAGGGACTTTTCATTTTAAATGTAATACAGAAGGGGAATTTTGTGTGTTTTTTGGGATGTCATGCTCCCCTTTGTGAATCAAGATCAATGTAGCTATGCTGATTTTGTCATGTCAGCTCACACACGTGAGAGTAAGCAGGTGTGTATGTGTACAATGTGTGGCAGAACAGAACAATTTGGTCATAGCTGTAGCCCTTAATTTACTTGTGTATGTCCACTGGTTACGTTTTCTTGTGTCCTCCTGTGCTGCTGTAGAAGAGGACTCTCCAGCTTGAAGTAGCCTACCGCACACACACACACACACACACACACGCACACACGCACACACGCACACACACACACACACACACACACACACACACACACACATTACATTAGTAGCAGTTATGCAGTGTGAAAAGTGAAAATAGCAGCAGGGTGGTGAAAGGTGTAATTACCATGAGACAAATGAGGCCATTGTCAAAAAACATGGCTGCCTTTTCTGGCCTCTTCATGGGACCTTACATTGTATAACACAATGCTGGATAGCTTTACAGAAAAACACTGGAATTATGGCACTTTGTTGGAGCAGGAACACTCTAATTGAACCTAACTTCCAAAACATAGCATTATCCAAAAACTGTCATGTTCAGCTTTCCATACAGAAAGGCCCCGCCCTGACCGGGGATCGAACACAGGACCTTCTTGCTGTAAATGCTAGTCAACCACTAAATGGTACAGAAGTACGGTCTTTGCCGCACAAACATGATGGCCACTGTCCTTCCACTACATAGCAAGAGTTTCTGGACAATAATGAAAAGAAGCAACAGCTTCCCTGGTTTCATAAATCAAAGAGGTTCATGGGAATTACAGTCTTCATTTTCGCAAACAACCTTTCAATTCCTTGTCCCTCTACCAACTGCATTATCACTGTTTTTTTGGCATCAAATCAAGGTGTCGTAATTAAGTTGTAAATGATATATACCAATGCAACAAATACCCATTCCAACAACAGCAGAGTTTAAAAACAGCTTTTTCTCTGTTACATCATCAGCAGATAAAAAGTTTGTTACCACACTAAAACTGTATGAGTCTCTGATCTGTGGCTCCAAACAAAGAAGGATGAAGCCCGCAGCCAAACTGAGTGGGAGGCTGTTCGCTCCCAACTACACACAGAGGGTAACTTTGAAAGATACGAAACATATTCTCCCCATCTTCCTCTCTTCTTTCTACCTCTTACAGTCACAACTAGAGTTTCCTTGATGCCATGATACAGAGAGCAGAGCTTTGAAAGACATGAGTTGTTTCTTTCTTTGTTCTTTCGGTCTAGACACACAGGTACTGCAGAGAGGGCAAGCTTTGAACTCATAACTCCGTGTTGTGCTCTCTCGCTGCTCTATAGTAAGTGTTTGTACTTTCTGTGGTGGGCTTGGTGTGTCTGTTTATGAGGGTATTGTTTAGGGTGGGCATGTGCATGTGAACTGGCTTGGCATATGTGTGTTTTGGCGGCGTGGGCTTAGCTGAGAAAATGGGACTTAGTGTTGCACACAGACGAGCCCAGCATTAGTTCACTGCCACATCTGTGTGACAGCAACGCTAAGCTTAGATAAAACTGTAGCTGGTTGAGGTGCTATATAAATTCTGTGAAACTGCAAAACACTCAATCCATGAAAGCATGTTCTAGTAGAAACCCTAAAATAAAAGTAACAAATGAGTGTACTATAGGACCTTTAAGAGTATAATTCTGAAGTCAAAACAATGTAGTCTCTAAAGCCACTTGGACACGCACAGCAAACCTGAAATTATCTAGGCATTAATCGACGGGGCTGTTTGTTTGAACACAAATATCTGATTCAGTTAGACTGGAAATCAAACAGAGCTTAGGCTGCCAGCTCCCTAGTACAAAGACCGAGTATTCTCCAAGTGCGGCAATGTGTGAATACAGCTCTTTTTTCGCCTGTGTATCCATGGAGTCAAATGGGGTGTCACTTTGACGTTTACAGTCCTCATATGGTGAAGAAGTAGGGTGACTTACACATAGATGTCAACAAAATGGCTAACTGGAGAGACGACTACAGTAGATTTAGGAGCATCTGTCAGTAAGGATCGACTTCAAAATCATCAGACAGATTCAAAGAGCGGCAAGAGTGCAAATGACAAAGCGGCTCTGTCAGTACGCTGAAATATGCGCGATGTCCTCCCCTTTGCACGTTCTACTGAGGCACCTCCCCTCGCCCTCACCAAACAATTCCAGTAAGTGAGAACACGTCTGACACTGAGAATCTCCGGTTGTGTGCTGCTTGTGTGAAAGAGAAACTCCGGACTATCTCTGGACATGCTTCCCCTGACACTGTCCATATTTAGGAGCCCAGATAAAGGAATCATTTTCATTAAAACAAACTACGTACTTTCAGACACTGCCAGAGGTGACAGAACCACCCATTTTATATCTATGACCAGAGTTGATGAACCCTTGAATGATTGAGGTAAGGTGGCACAGACCTGGGTGGTTGCTGCTGTTAGAGGAGACTCCATGAGGCCCACACCGTCCACTCTTATCTGCTACAGACACTGGACTACCACTAGATGGAGAAAGAGACACATGCAGTGACACAGATGGAGAGAGACTTGTGATCAACATTACACACTTCTTTATGTTTTAATCCTGAGTATATCCTTCACGCTGCTACTGCAATGACCCGATTTCCTCACCATTAGTTTCATCTAATCGAAGATAATCATCCGAGCTAAACTAATGTGAGGTACCCGTGACCGATTGCTCTCTAATCATGTATGCCAGTGAATTGTAGTGTGATATGAACCGTCAAAATAAATAAAGTTTCCTCTAGCTGAAATAATAAGTTTGTGGTTCAGAGCTACCCTGCTCATAGCATGGCTAAAATACCAAAGATTACAAATAAAGAATGTTTAATCACAATCAATTTAAGAGTAATGTTATTTGGGCTTCTCTTGTTTTCCAGTTCAATGACAGACAGGCATTGTATCTTTATGCTGCTAAGCAATGCCCATATATTTGCTGCTTAAGGCAACCAGCTTAGATGGTACTTCAAGTCAAGATACACCTCACTATTATAAGTATATAATATAAGCCAGTGGACGCACTGCCTTAATAACATACAAGGTGGGATGTAAGAGTACAGTGTGGCCTTTTCATTCAAATTGTTATCTCAATGTTCAACATTTTTGTAAGTAAAACTAAGTAGTTCGTCTGAAACTGACTAATTTTGTCATTCATTCATTTGTCATGATTTAAATTGAGCTAGATTGATTCTGTCCATTTACAGTTAATTTAAAACAGCAAAAACGCACGTGTCTAAGGTGCCCAATATGTAGAATGTGGTTAGTGAAATCACTGAATGGCGTCATTTGACGGTTGTCGGCGTTTCTGACCACCTTACAAATGTCGCATCACTTTGCTTTTTGCTCTGTTTTGCGCTCCAACTCCTGAGGCAAATATATGGCTCTTTAGCTACTAAAATCTTCACAGTGATATGAGGAAAATATACAATCTGCTGCTTTCAGTTTCCTGCTAGATTAAAACAAATTGCTTGTTGAGTTACAAAAACTGAAAGGCCATGATTTCCAACATTTTTTTTATTCTGAGCACAAAAGACACCATTAAAAAGTAATGACAGTTACATATTTAAGTGGAGTTTTCTACTGACTTTCGACCAACTCAAAAAAGTGTGAGTGTCTTTCGCAACGTGTCACTGTTTCCACTGAGTTTTATTGTTGATGATAAACCAAGATTTATTGTACAGCCCCAGTTTTTAGAGTTTTTTTCTAAGAAACAGCTGATGTGAGCACTGAGAATGAACCAAAATCACAAGATGCAACAGCCGGGTGAAAATTCACTTTGATCCATTGTCAATATAAAATATTGATTTTTTGACTTCAAAGCTCATGACAAAAAGTGACATAAAGTCATTGATTTGGATTATAGTGCATGCAGTGGAGACTACCTTGAAGCGGCCCTCTTGTGTCCCATCACCAGCTCTCGACAGTAGAACTTTGAGGTAGTGCGTTCTGGGACCTGAGATTTAAACAATACAGAGAACAAAGAAAGAATCAATTGAACTGACTTCACAGAACATAAAGTTAGTGAATACGCAAAGATGGCAGTCTCCTGGTGGTCCTGATTGCTTGTTTCACTTCTCATAAGTTTGAGAGGGCTCTTTACAAGGATCTCATGTCTAGCCAAGCAGGATTTCAGCTAATTATAGAAAGGTTTCTGCAGTTATGGAACCTTTATATACAACAACCTCCAAAGTCCCTGAAAGGGTTTAGAGCAGAGTGCAATAAAATCTTTAATAACCCACTGGGAGATATTTATTAGGGAGAATATAATGAGACCATTTGGCTTTGCTATTTCTTAACATTTCAATGTTGCTCCTTTAAACTCCCCAAAGCCGTGTCCAAATCTCACATGTGGTGTGGCAATATTATCTGACTCAGGGATATTTCTTCACCTTTTTCAATAGTGTTGCATTCTCGATATGACAAGAACAGCACTGTGAAGTCAATACCAAATCAAGTGTTACAAGCCCTTTGTTTTAAACGGGATCTTTCAACATGTCATTCTTCTCAAACTCTCAGTCGCACCAACCAGCTGGTGACTTTTTGACCTCTCGTCTCCTGAGTCGCATGGCCTAGTTACAAAGAGGAAGACACACCCAGCAGAGCAGGAAGTGAACTGTGGGAATACCAATCATCTTTCTGACAAGTTGCCCGCATCCTGCATCTGGCTCCTCTGAACCACCGCACACAAATTCTTGCACATCTATCTTTGAGAGGACACAAAATGCATAATAATAATAATAATAATAATAATAATGACATAATACCCTAACCTTAACCACGACAACTAAATGACTAACCCCGACCCTTACCCAAACCTGAATCTTATTCAAACTTGAACCTTAAAAAGTCTTAACTCCGAAACAGGCCTTTGAAACGATCCAAATTGTCCTCACTTTCCACACACACACACACACACACACACACACACACACACACACACACACACACACACACACACACACACACACACACACACACACACACACACACACACACACACACACACACACACACACACACACACACACACACACACACACACACACACACACACACACACACACACACACACACACACACACACACACACACACTCTTCAAACTCGGTGTCTGTTTCCTGTCTACCACAGTGGCACACACATTAGATCTTATTGAGCAGTACAAACCCTTTAGTCTGAATCATCAAACAGCATCAACTGCAGCATGGGTTTTAGAATATTTAAGCTTATGTTATTTTTTTAAGATTATTTGAAATTCAGACAGTTGTAAAACATCACTGAAGGACTGGCTTTGCAAGTGTTCTTCAATTAAATGTGTGTGTACGTTATTGGTATCAGTATTACTTTAAGGGTACCTGTACAAGCACTAGTATTGCAACTTTTTAGCTCCAGCCACCACACCGCAGTCACTGAATAGAGCACAGTTATTAACTGCTCTAAAGAGTCCATATGGCTGCCTGTTAGCTCAACAACATAACAAAGCAAACAGACAGCTTTATTAGGCTCTCCTCCTCTCTCTGTAGGAGTTATTAGTTGTTCTATCAACTCCATATGGTGTTCTGTTAGTAAATACACCTAACAGCATATTCTGTTTGTAAAACACCTAGCGGGGGAGCAGTGATATTTGACAGAAAGCAATGGAGAGAGAGAGAGAGAGAGAGAGATAGAGATAGAGAGAGTTGTGTTTGTTAGTAAGCAAGGTGTGTTTATTACAGAGATGCTTTTAATTAGGGGGCACTCACACTGTCCTTCCGTACCGTGCCCAAACAGGTTTTTCGGGTAAAGCCTAGTTTGTTTGACCAGTGTGAGTGCAACCACTCCGTGCCTAGCTGCGGCCAGCTGGCCGTCCACGGCCCGTTTGAGAGAGGTGGGCTTTTGTAGAGCGTGTTTGCACATATACGAGCACGAGCGTGCGCACGTGTACGAGTAGAGCACAAGCAGGAGGCCTACTGCGGCTCTGACGTCATTTTATGTGCGCCTGTTTGGACATACAAAAAAAAAAAAACACAGACCATGCGCGAACATTTAACAACAACAATGGCGGCGAAAGGTTCACGTTGGTATGATGCGGAGGTGGAGTGTTTACTGCAGATTTGGGCAGATGAAAATATTCAAAAACAGTCGACAAGACGCTGAAGATTTGTAAACCAGGCGACACATCGCGATGTCGATAATCAATGCGTGTGAAGTGTTACAAGTGATGACGTATGGACTGGCAAGAAGCATTTGCGCGAGGCCCAGGCAGTATGAGTACAAACGGGCTGGCCAGCGGGGGGAGAGGGAGGGGGGGACAAGTACCCTAAAGCCCGGGGCACGGTACGGGCGGACAGTGTGAGTGCGCCCTTAAAGGCACTTCATAACAAGACTTAAAGGCCACCAATTCTTCTTATTTTCAGGTTCATACTTATTATAGTAGAAACCCAAAATACATGTTTTCATGCTTTAATGTTCAAAAACACATTATTTTTCTCATCCTGTGTGTCTGAATATACCTGTATTCACCCTTCTGTCTGAAACGCTCTGTTTTACCGCCTGTCTCTTTAAAACCCCAACCTGAAAAAGCCCAGTCTGCTCTGATTGGTCAGCATCTCCAGGTCTTCCGCATCTGCTCTCTCTGCATTTCTGCACCATCATTGCAGCCAGGGAATGACAGTAACAGCACTTTCTAACTCTATATAGTACAGAAGTCCTGACGGCCCATTTAAAGACAGTTTCTGAATACAGGCTGTGTGCATTTCTCTGTGTGTTGAGCATTTTAATACTTTCACAGTATTTATACAGCACATTGACCTGCTCAATAGAAAAAAAACAAAAAAACACGGAAACATCAATTACATTATGTGACCTTTAAGACACAACCGTCCCCCCATAGGGTAACACACATTTTCCCCAAAACAAACACACACTCACACTGTGCCAACCTTGTGCTGTGTGCACCACTTCCTTAGCTTGGTATGACCAGAATACAGAATGATTAACACGCACTAACAACCTCATGTGACAGAGGCTACATCCTGCGCCTGGCATGACTTTAACAGCTTCCTCTTTCGATCACTTGTATGCCTTGTTTATGTAGGTCATCTAACCTGCTGGTATGTGACCTAATGTGTCATCCAGCAGCTAACAGGACGGTCGTTGCTCACCTTAGGTGGCATCCCAGAGTCCCAGAAGACATCATCAGTTGGGGGCAGGGGAGAAAATGGGGACAACGGGAAGATGGCCATATCTGACATAGAGCAGCTGTGAGGGGCGTCGCGACTAGAGCGCAGATTGGCATTCTGGGAAAACAAAATGTACACCCATGGTCATTTGGTACTGTAAATTGTTAAGCCAAAAATAGAGATACACCTGTAGTAGTTTGAGTGGTAATAGTATAAATGAAAGAGGAGAGCAGGACAATACATTAAACGTCTTATGTAATATAATCGTGTATACCTGGTTGAGGTGAGCTCTCTGCATGGCTGGAGTACAAGGGCTAGAGCTGCTCCCAGAGCCCAGCCTAGAGTGCATCTGGCTGGGAAGACCAGCAGCCAAAAGCAGCCTGGCTAGGTTTGAATCTTGGAAGTCCATCTAAAACATGTGTAGAGAATCATATAAAGATTTCATCAGGGAGTCACACTGAGATCACTGATGTGATGCAGATTCAGTGCTTTAAGGAGGGCATTGTGGGTACACATGTCTGTATTTCAAAACACTGCAGTCAGCACTTTAGACTTACACCTTAACTGTGTTAAAGTTATTTTCAACTACTTCATATGAAGCTTCTCATGCTTACTTTTACTGCAATGTTTTGACTTCTGCAGGTCGAAGTTTAGGAGGGTTCTAAAGACCACTTCCAAAAAGTTTTATACAAACTGGCCCTGACATGAAAAGAGTACCACTTATTGTTCTTACATATCAAATATTACAGTGCTGAGTTTTTCTTAGAAGTTCCAGATTCTAGATGCACTCTGATTCTAGATTTGATGCAAAATCAATCATCAACATCCTCCTCGCCATTTTACTTTGTTGCTGATTATCTGAGAGCTTAGGATGGAAGAGTAGCCACAGCCCTGACAGAGTTCTGGCTTAAGTAATAAATGAATAAAACCTTATTTAAAAAAGACTTTTTCACTGCTGTTTACAAAACCTTCTTTTAGAAATGACACCTTTGGTCTCTTTTCCTGTAGCAACATGTGTGGTTTAGTTAGTCTGCTAAGAATAGAGGGTATGAACCACATGTCATCTCCCTACACCAACAGTCTGCAAGTGCCACCGTGCATATACATATGCGAGGTTGATAAAATTGTAGCTTCATTGCAAAAAATGAATGCTTTCAACTAAGCTCTTGGAGCTATAACATCGGCTGCATTCTGGCTTCATGGTCACAAGGACGAGCACCAGCAACAGGGTCTTGGTCTGAACTTTGTCTACCTAACGTAACCACATTTGAACACTCGGCTAACATTTGCCACACCTTTGAGACCTCTGGGTGAACGTGGCCTGTCAACTAGGATCAGGATGATGTGATAAACCAAAGGCAGAAGAAAAGTATTGGGAGGAGAGACCAAACACAATAAAACAAAGCAAAACAAAATGAGGAAATAAATCATCAAACTCAATGAAAGTGAGGGACAGAGACATAGTGTGAGACATGTGGGGTATAGAGGGGATAAAGGGTGCTAGAAAGCTGAGGAAGGCAGAGTTTTACCACTGAGCGCTGGCTGTTTTCAGGGCGGCTGGGCGAGGAAGCAGCAGCAACAGCAGCAGCAGCAGCAGCTGTGCTCCCACTATTAGCTGTTAGCTTCTGGACAGCCGCCACAGGCTTTTCTCTCTGCCTCTGCCTCTCTCTCTCCCTGTGTCTGTGGTCGTGCTGCAGCGACAGGAGCTGGGTTTGGTCCTTGGGCAGGGTGCGGTGGGATCTCCTGCCCGCTGAGGGCTGCTGATGCTGAGCCAGAGGCTGGGGCTTGGCTTGCGGCTGTAGCTGAGGCTGGGAGAGCTGGGCCTTATGCTGAAGCAGCTGGTTTGGAGCCACGGCTCTCTATGTAGCAAACATGAAAAGCACACATAGAAACTGACAGAGCCTGGGAGTGTCTATGCGAAATAACAGACAGTACATGTCTACTGTATTGTGAGGTGTCAAATGAAAACACAGCAAAGTTTTGTGTTTCAAAATGTGTCATCTGTTTAGAATTTTACTTGGCGTGTTTCATAACCTACATTTCAAACACTTTATTCAATATCCAAGAACTTTTCAAATCTTGCAAAACACCGCATTTAAATTCAATTGTTTTCAAGGATTTCAGCACCCGTCGACAACTCTTTTATAACAATACAGGTCATAAATCCCGAGTGAGAATGACAATATTCTCAAACAGTACACAAACTGATAGAGGTAGATTGGTGTACTCAAATTTACTTCAGAAGGAAAAATAATCACTTTAGATACAAATCACAAGAAACAATAAGAATATTATGGCGTTTCAGCTTCCAGAGTCAAGATGTTCTAACTAACTACAATAAGAGCTAATACTTCTATGGTGAATATGCAGATTGGAGGAATGATATTTTGGCGGTTGATGTATGGCTTACTCTTCAAATACGTTAATGAATGAACACAAAACTATTCATAAGTTTAGTGCAAATCAATTGAATGGTGTTAGGTGCAATGAACACTCCCAGGTTCAGTAGAAACAACAAGACAACGTCGTAAAACATACAGTATCACAAAGCTTGTTGTGTCACTTTCAAGGATGAGAGGTAAGACTTGTAAAACATAGACCAACAGAAAACACTCATAAAATAGCAATCAGTGAAGCACCGGCAATGCAGTTTGGACACACAGCAGCAGCTGGTTCTCTGGCTGGAGAATCTGATTTGCAAGCACAACTTTCTCCCAGAGGAAACGCAATAAAAGCACAAATAAAGAACCACTACTGTCATCTACATTTCACAGCTCTGACTGTCTTGGGGTTACAGCTACAGAACCAATATCCATTAAAAAAAATAAAGGCTGACAGATTTTTCATAGACGTTGCATTTATATATATTGGTCATAAAATGATTGTATGTTTGCGTGAATCAGCACAGAGATTGAGCTCCAAACAACCCAGCAAATGTTAAGTTACACAGGAGTCCTTTTGTTTTGATTTGTACTGAGGCCAGCCACATGAAAATTAAAATGTATAAATGCAAGGCACTGTATCTCAGTGTTTTCTACAGAGCAACAGAGGCAAAGTCTTTGAAGGAGTGTTGAGTGTGTACACTACTACATATATATATATATATATATATATATATATATATATACAGTATATAGTAGTGTACACTATATATATAAATAGCATTTATACACTCATCCAGGAAGTTCATAGAGAAGCATATACAAGTTCAAGTTCATCACTTCTGCTACAGTAAACCTGAAAAGTACTTTAACAAGCCATACAGTTCCTCTGAAACCACTAGAAAGGAAAGAAACACACGTGCCACCGCACATAAGATATGCACAGGGCTGTTTGCAGCCTGTTAAATATGAATATTCCTGCTTCTCTCTGTTTTATATCATATTGAATTGAATGTATTTGTGCTTTGGACTGACAAAACCAGACATTTAAAGACGTAACCTTGGACTGCGAGAGACTGGGATGGACATTTTTCAGTATTTCCTGTGAGGATAAACCGATATGGATTTTTTAGGGCAGATGCCGATTTTCTTTCATCAGCCCTAGCCTTAGCCTAATATCTTGAGCCTATATTATCTGGTACATGATAAATGTTAATTATTAATAAGTATTCAACTACATATAAAAATGATCTCTCATCATTAAAGATCTTCTTGAGGGGGAGTTGGACGATAATATCACAGCGATGGAAATGGAACTCCACCCTGCTCCAAGTAGGAGAGAAACACACACACGTCCAAACTTCCAGCCAGGTGATTGCTAAACAAAACTCCTACAGCACCGTGGAACAACATCGGCATTACCCAATCCTATAACCAGTGTCCGTAACAGCTACCGTATGAATACATATAGCCACAATGGCAAGCAGTTCTACAGACGAGGCATTGGGCATTCTCTTTTACCATTTGGACCCACAAACTTTTGCTCAAGCATTTGGCATCCGTGTTTCCACTTTCAAAGTGTATGGCAATATTTCAGCTAACTTAAACTGGGGCTATGCGTGGTCTGCAAGGGAACTGCAGTGTCGATAATATCGGCCGATGTATCGGTCTATCACTAATTTCCTGATGTTTTAAAGACCAAACAATTCATAGAGAAAATAACTGGCAGATTAATCGGCAATGAAAGTAGTCATTAGTCGAATCCCTTTAAGAAAAGAAAAAGTTGCTTGTGTCTTTTGCTGTAAGCCTATCTCACCAAGGTATATTAACTCTCTGTGAATAAGGGTGGTAAGTATGAAAAAAGACATTAACACATTAAGGAGAAACAGCATCTATAAGTTACAGAAGTTGACAAGAACTATTTCCTATTAGAGATATAAATTCAACCGAATGAAAAGATGTTTAAAATAAATCCCTGACAGTTTGTTTGCAACAGCAACATAATATATCCATGTATCCATCTGTAAAAGGTTGCAGAGGGCGGACGCCATCAAATAAATCTTCCTTCACCACTTAGTGAGTTGATGATATACTATTTCTTCAATGTTATGAATGAGTAATAATCAAACAACTCTTATTATACCACACAATCATAACAACATCAGGGCACCACAGGTCAGACAGAAGAGAAGAACAGAAAGATGACAGACTTGGGGATGTGAGAAAGTGTTTGAGAAACAAAAGAGGCATGTTTGGTGGATTTGTAATTCTGAAACTCCAACTGCGATAAGTCGCATTTTGGAAGACAAAATGAGCCGAGAAAGAGATGCTAGATATGAAAGGGGTTACACGCTGTGAATGGAGGGAGAGATGAAAGAAGGAACAAGTGAGGAAAGGAGAGAGAACGCATGCTGGGATCAACACACAGAGAGAGAGAGAGAGAGAGGGAGAGAGACGTAGACTGAGAGGGAAGGCTTTGAAATAAAAGTGATGGCATGCTGTGATGAGCACTGGCTTAGAACCTCGTCAAGATCTGTCGCTGCTGGTACAGTAAAGCGTGTGTCACTGTTGTCTCTCTGAATTCCAGACACATTGAGAATTAAAAACCAAAATTCTTAACTGCCTCTGTGAATGACAACTTTAAAATGATGAACGTTTCCAGCCCCACCAGGGAAGTCAGGCATCCAGAGCATGACTCAAACACACCGCCTTTCTCTGTTAACACGTGGAGTATAGAGACACTCAGAGACAACTTATTTGGCTTTGCCCCTTTTGTGTTATCTTCCCTGCATCATTGCAATGTGTTATAATCCTTTCCTCTTGGTCTAACCTCACTCTAGGGCTGGGCGATAGTTCAACATCCATATCCACCCATATGGTGAAAAAAATCGAATTCAGATTTCGTGATACACAATAACGTTACCTAAACTGACAATAACAAGCACATTTACTCAAGCATCTCAGAAAATGTTATGTGAAATACCTGAGGGAATATTATTTGAAAATTGCAGTTTTAGTGTTAAAATCCAACTTTACATAACATAACCCAGATTTCCTGATATATGGAACGTGATTTATATCATCAAAATTATATAGAAATGCCTATCATACATATTTTTCTGTGCAGTTTCTGTGAAGTTGTCAAAAAAACAGCGGCTGAACTGCATTATGGCAATATTTACATCATGGGATGATAATTTACATTCAGATTTTTGCACGTTATTTTCATTTTGCACTAAAGCACTACAGTCTTTTTCATTTGTCGTGTATTTAATTCACACAGACGTATACAAAAATAGGCTTCCCCATGTGGTTATTTCATATAGACTATCTATTTATTTATCACATTACCAGAGAATATGCTATAACTTGATATGTATCGTTATTGAGACATGAAATGACCTTTATTGGGATAGAAGATTTTGGCCGTATCATCCAGTCCTCACTCGTTCAATCCTTTCTAGGGTTCAGTAACACAACCAGCTGTAAAGTAGTCTCCATCTATCTCCCTTTCTCTTGCTTACACAAACAATTCCTCTTAGATTTTAGTCTTTGGATCAAATCATATTCTCTTTTCACCTTTAAAATATTATTAAATACTATGTATTATATCTCATATTATCAAAGTGAGAGTAGCACTCCTTCAGAAGACAACACCTCTTTTTTCATCGATACAGCTGCCAATGATGTAAAAATGTCATGATAAATGTCAAACTAGTCTTGTTTTGTCTGACCCACAGTCCAAAACCCCCATAATATTGAATTTATCATCACAAAAGCAAAAGAAAAGCAGCTAATTCTCACAATTAAGAAGGTAGAACAAGAGAATGTTTGGCATTTTTGCTTGGAAACGCCTTAAACGATTAAATAATTATGAAATTGTTGCAGATACATTTTCTGTCGATGGACTTATCTATTGTTTAACTAATGAATCGTTTAAATAATTATTATCACATCGTTTGCGGCAATAGCATTACATCGTTCTCTACACACAAGCACACACTGTTCCTTGTTAAGTCCGTATTAACAGGTAAAGCATGCAACTAGTAGGGAATCAGGGCAAATATGAAAAGCACAAATGTTGGAAGACATGAAAATAAAATAAACCAAAAATGAGACAATCACATGAGACAGAAACCTTCCATGAAACGTAAAAAGAAATGACGTGCACCTGAAGGGTTTGCACACAAGAGTTCACACTGTAGACTCCCGCGCGATGTGCAATACTGACCAAAACCATCAGCAGCATTAAGAATCAGCCCACATTCAGAATAGTTATTAAAAAAAATCCACCTGCCCTCACTCATATGAAAAATGAAAAAATATAATGTAGAAAGTCAAAGATATAGTGAAGGTTTTTTTTACCTGCTCTGCGGTGGAGTCCAAAGGCCTTACTGACACATCGGCACTTCGCTGTCTGCCTGCCTGGTCCTGTTGAACACACATACATACACACACACACACACACACACACACACACACACACACACACACACACACACAAACACACACACACATACGCACACGCACACACGCACAGATAACCACATGGTTGACTTCAGATATTTGCCAGTATGTTCCATGACTTTGAGTACTTTTTGATGAGCCCTAATAACTTATTTTGACCGTAATTCAAATTCTAAAACCTTCTTATTACGCATTAGTAGCAAATAATTGCAAGGCCCTCACACTTATAGCACAACACGCACGCACACACACACGCACACACGCACGCACGCACGCACGCACGCACGCACGCACGCACACACACACACACACACATTAATTAGGGTATGCTAAGGTCTTGAGCAGAATTCTAAAAGGTGGGAAATAAAATATTCAGAGTGTGCAAGATGGCATGGAGCTTTTAGCAAAAGCCCCCTCAAGTCTAAATATTTCATTACGACCGTTTTTTAAATTTCTTCTGGAAAATCCTTGTATGTCCAATTACTCCCGACTGGTTCAACCATGTTTAATCTACTTTAAATATTTGCATTGGCTGCACCAATGCCTTTATATTGTGTTTATCTGGTTCGAATCTGAAGGGTCACATTCAACAGAGCTTAAACTGAAACGGCAGCTCACCTGGAGGACAAAACTTCCAATGGTGAACTTTGTACAAAATAATGATAATAACATGCGAGCTGCACTCACCGGCCACTTTATTAGGTGCACCTGTCCAACTGCTCCTTAACGCAAATTTCTAATCAGCAAATCACATGGCAGCAACCACATGCATTTAGGCATGTAGACTTGGTGAAGACGATGTGCTGCAGTTCAAAGCGAGCATCAGAACAGGGAAGAAAGGTGATTGAAGTGACTTTGAACGTGGCGTGGTTGTTGGTGCTGGTCTGAGTATTTCACAAACTGCTGATCTACTGGGATTTTCACGCACAACCATCTCTAGGGTTTACAGAGAATGGTCCCAAAAAGAGAAAAGATACAGTGAGCGGCAGTTCTGTGGGTGCAAATGCCTTGTTTTAGCCAGAGGTCAGAAGAGAATGGCCAGACTGGTTGGAGCACATAGAAATGCAACAGTAACTCAAATATCCACTGGTTCCAACAGAGGAATGCAGGAGAGCATCTGTGAACACACAACACCACCTACTTTCTACAGAGAGGGAACATCAGCAGAAGACCACACTGACACTTTATTAAGCACAAGGTGCACCTTATAAAGTGGCCGGTGAGTGTATAATCCAAGGTCAGCATGCACACAGAAGTTCAATCTAGCAACAGTTTTTCTACAAACCACTAAATGCATGCCAGCTTGTATGCAACAAACAAACAATAATCAAAGATGTCACACAACCCTCTCTGCAACAGGAAGGTAAAAAAGTTTGTGGGAAAAGTTGGTTTGACAGCACTGCAGGTTCAAGTGTTGAGGGAGCTGGGTTTTTGTTTTTCAACACAGTTGACACCTGGACACTTTTCTCACCTTTAAGCCGCAAGCACACCACTTAAATACAATTTGTATTGCTCGCCAAATCAATCAATGTATGAAGTGATTGGAACCGCTGCGCCAAGACAAGTTCTTTATCTGACAAAACACCAGACATCACATCACACACTCACTGAACCTGTCACATAATTAAATGCAGATGCATTAAAACTTAATGAAGCATCAGATAGATCCATTAAACATGCTGAACTTAATGACTTGGAGGCAATCTGTGTAATCAGAATCTAACACGTACAGATAGCTCTTTGCCACACACACATAAGCACACCAAATAGACATATAATACAACTAGACAGACATTAATAGCATTAGAATACAGTGTCTTCTACATGAAGTAGTCACAGTTTCTAAGCTGCTCCTTGGTGTTAATGTACACCTATTGAAAGTCACTGGTGTGTGGGATGGATTCATTACGCACGTGTTAAAATTAATGACTAAAAGATGAATCTCTGGTATAGTAGAGAGAGCTATGTCCTTCTTTAAAATGACGGGAATTGGCAGAGACACAGAGGCAAAGTTTCTCAAAGTAAAGGGGATTTTTCATTCCCCACATTTTTGTGTGACATAAATTAAGTTATCACAAGGTAAAATACATTATTATAGAAGTGAAACACCTTCTTTAAACAGGAAACTGCAGAACAGAAGAAACAAAATGTATTTAATTATTACTATATTTGGACCCCCTTTATCTATACTCTATATTTAAAGTTGTACTCCATAAGATTTGAGATACCTTGTTTCTAGCGGCCTCTTTGGTGGTAGGATGTAATTGCAGGCGAGCCTGTTCTTTCAGAGCCTCCATCTTGACATGTTCACGGTCACTATGTGTGTTGACTGTTTGACACACGTTCCTATTACACTTCTGTCCTTACTACAAGCCCGACTCAGAAGTTAGAAGTTCCTGATTACAAGTGAAAGCAGCATGACCGTTGGTGACGATCTGGGCTAGGAGACCAACCGCTGTCAGCAGCTTCACTAATATGGTGGCGTATTTACATCTAGGCTACAATACTCAGCAAAAATGCAAGTAGAAGTGCATCATTACTGGGTCATATGATCAAGCGCCGCTGTTTTAACTCACTCTTTGATAGACAGTAACTTAAAAGACACTTAAATAGATGAAAGTAAAACTTTAACTCCTTAAGATTTAATTTAAGCAGCACCTGCATACTGCCCTGTGAAGACAGAAGAAAGCTCCTGTTTCCTGCATTAAAGTTGATGTGAAATGTGTCCAAAAGGTCACTTCCAATCCCCCTTGAACGTCAAGTTAATTTAATTTAATTGTATTTAAATAAATTGTAAGTTAAATGGTTTGGGAAGAGGGAAAAACGTGAAGAACGAAACTGAAACTTATCAGACTTTATTATTTAGTTTGAGAAGATGATTCACTCCTACAAAAAAAAAAAAAAACTAAAACAGAAATCAACAACTGAAATTATTTCTTTATTTTGTTGTGCTTGAAACTGAAAAGTGATTTTTGATTTAGCTTTGGACTGTTTCTGTTGAGTAACATTATTTGGACCCTTTGGACAATTATTTAAAATACATTTTCTGATGCTGAGTGAAGCTCATTGTGCAATACACTGATTTAAACTGAGTTTGCATTGTGGCTCTGATTAATGCTGTATAATTGTGATCCATCTGTCTGGTGATTTTCAACATCTTTTAACACTGATTAATTTATCCATGTGGAGATTGACCTTTCAATACAAACCTAACCATTAAATTGTCTGATTAAACACCGACTGGCATGCTAAGAAAAGAACATTCAGGCAACCCGCTACAGTGGATTGGAAACACATGAAAACCGCTGAATCTCATAAACCTTTGTCTTCCACAGTTCATAATTATTATATTATAATATGACAAAATCTGCCCTTAAAAACTCTCTTCTGGCTCGCTGCGTCAAGGAAAATATATTTTTATCACCTGGGTGACAAAAGCTGACGGGTACAACAGCTGCATTAGTGCACCGGGCATCAAACACACCTCGAGCTTACAGTTACGGAGTTTCTGAGCAAAACAAATTCATATGTTCATCAAATATACATAGAGCCTAAAACATACAAAGACCCATGCAGCCCAAGTGTTTCACACACTCACCTGCCACAAGGTATTTAACAGTTAACTTATTTTTATTTAGTAGAAACAGACGTTATGTAATGTTAGTCTTCAACTCCTCATCCTAAACCATTGAAAATTGTTTTATTAAATCGTATCCATTTGTGGACAGGCCAGTTGTGGCACAAAGGTCAAATTTAGCCCTTTACACATTCAGACCGCCTTCCTATCAGTCATACTTGACATACTGTTTTAATTCTTATGAAATCTTTTATAGGGTCTAAGGAACCGAGATTAAGGACATGCAACACAGAAATGTCATAGAGATGTAATGTAATGCGTTAAAGCTGCACTAAGAAATATTTTTATTTGAACAATGGACAAAATAACTATTATGACTGTGTTGGTTTTACAACCCGCAACTGTAGAGGTGTGGATCATTCTTACTGCTCTCATTGGTGTTTCCG
Organism: Echiichthys vipera; assembly: GCF_963691815.1. NCBI lineage: Eukaryota > Metazoa > Chordata > Actinopteri > Perciformes > Trachinidae > Echiichthys > Echiichthys vipera. The sequence goes on from NC_139831.1 coordinate 25,151,352, forward strand.
AATAGCAGACAGACAAAGTTAGCGGCGAGCTGGTGAACGTAGTGGAGCATTTAGCAGCTACAGAGACAGTAGTGAATGTGTTTCACTGTCCCCAAGTGGTCCAAAAATCAATTAAGGTTTACGCGAAGACAAAGACACATTATTGCTTTAAAAATAGCCACGGTTTACCTAACAATCAGTAATTCTTTTTATGTGAAAAAACGCAAACAAAAGATTTTTTTGGGGCACTTTTACATTATGTTTAGCATGCTACCTATTTCCAGTATCCTAATGACCTAAAATACTAAACAACTGGAGATTCTGAGTGACTGATGGTAGCAGTGAAATGTCAGCGATCAGCAAAGTGTAACCACAACATGTAACCACTTTTATCTTGTTATCATATTATGCTATATTGCAGCAGTGGAGTTTCGAGTGGGACTGCGTTCTGCCCGCCATTGCCCTGACTCACTCCGCTTGTGTCGAAGCTGATCCCAGCTCTCTGTCAAACATGCAGCGGGGAAGACAGAGAAGCTTGTGCCTGAGTTAACATGAGTCAGTACTGGGTGGTATCGGTTTAATTTGGTTGGCACTGTACACTTAAAAGTATACAGAGCTTGGTACCCAACCCTCACGCTGTTTTTTTTTTTTTTTGTAATTTAATTTAGCTAATTTAATTCAAAACTCTCAGGATGGCAGCTTGAGCAATGCAAGGTACAGGTCCCAAATGGGAGGAAACCAACCACCACTCATAAACTACCGCCTTTTTAAAAACTAGCACAGATCAACAAAGTAACAGGTACTACACTTCTAATTCATCACACTGAAGTCTCTACTGACGAGTACAAAACTAGAAGTTCATCTTTACCTGTCTCCCATCACTTCTTCTGTTTCTCTCGTCCAATCGGATTCTGTTGTCATGGAGATCAGACTCCTCTCCAAGGAAGACCTCTTGAAGCTCCGCCCACTGAAAGGCGCAGTCTGCCAGCTGCCGCCTCTGCTGCTGGAAACAGCAACGGTACGGTAATCGGTAAACAGTCGGTAAACAGTCAAGCCTAAATTATTTTCGAATATTAAATAAAAATGGCAAGTGTGAACGGTTTTGTTTTTTGTTAACTTGGTTGCAATGTATGGATTTTCTAATAATAGCATAGTATTCAGCTGACATTCTTAAGTAATACAACCTACAGTAAAACAGCTGTCAGATCATCAGCATGACACACAGTTGCAATAGTTGCAGTTATTGTGGGGTCCCATGATACACATATAAAAGCTTCCGAGGTCAGAGGCGTTCGCAGTGAGTGGGCAGAAGAAGGATGTGACTCAGCAGGTGGAAGGTGACACTAAAATGCTTCTTGTAAAGATGCGGTTGATAAAAGCTGGTGGATTCCAACTAATCTTCTCTTCCTACCAAATGTTATACTGACCTAAAAATGCTGAGTGAATACAGAAGAAAGAGTTGAATAAGCAGAGCAGTACTTACATCCTCTAACTTTTGCCGCTGCTCATGTTGCTGTTGGATCCTCTTCTGTCTGTCAGCCAATAACTGCTGCTTGTATCGTTCCTGCTCCGCCAACTGCTGCCTGTGCTGCTGTAATGCCTGAACAGGAATTATTACATGATCATGGTTCAAATAAACGTAGGACAAAAATATACAGTATGGTTTGATTTAAAGGAGAGATAAATCAAGTTACTTGACTCTGCACTATTAGACCCAAAACTGAATGTTTTGACATTGATTCAGGGTCAAATGAACTGTGATATGAACTAAAGCATGAAGAATCAGAATAAAAGGAGAATATCTTTATTTGTTATTTCAAAGGTACAACAAAATAAAATTGAGGTAATACCTCTCACATCATTGCTCGTACAGAAAGACAAACAAACAACAGGCACAGTCTAAACTAAACACAATAAAAACAATATACAAAAAACAACAGATCTGAACAACATAAAGGGTTAATTCCTGAGTGTGAAATAGGATTAGAGCTGAGATTCAACTCTGCTTTTCTAACTATTATGAAGACTTTTTCCATTTGAGTTGATTTGTAAATGTCTCTTGTGATAAAAGGCTGAAATAAGTGAAGGAAATAAGTGAACTTAGACTTGCTGTACTGAAAGCACATCATGTAACTATTACAGCATTACTCCATTGCTTCAACCAACAGTAATAATCAGGGCTGCGGTTGCGAATTTTTATGATCATTATTGCTCAATCTGCCAATTATTGTCTAATTTAGTTACATTCATCAGTTGTATTTGATTTAAATATTTACTAGTAGTAAATCCTTGCAATTGAAAAATGATTGATCAGTTATGCTAAAAACACAGATAAAGACACTTGACTAAATTCAATGTGCTAAATTCAGTTTTAAATGAGCACTGATGGCATCATTGTAATTTACTGTATACTAGTGCAGCGCCTGTTGATAACGTGTCTGTTCGGAATGGGACGATTTCTTGTCCTTGAGAAGCACTCGTTCAACTTCACACTCCACACTGTGCAGAAATACACCAGTCATGACATAGCTGGGTCCCCTTGCAATGTTAGAGTATATGCATAATTTGGTAGATACTTTCTTCACCCCTTCTTGAGCGTACCAAAGATTCTCATTTCAAGCTGCACTACCGGAATTAAATGTTATACACTTCCTGTCTCCTAAGTGGGGGCGGCCTCGTTTGAAAGTGTAGTGAAGTTCATGGGGACGGATGAAAATTTGCATATATTATTTAAATTTTCTTTGGCTAACATTAGATATTTACACAACTATATGTAGCATCACAAAAAGTAGTTATCTGAGGCGTTCGCAAATGTCAGTTGGCTGAACTGTCTCGCTTCTAAAACTTCTCTGCATCTACCATAGTGAGTGTACAATGGAAAGCAAACCGTACCTAGCATGCTGTTTGGTGGTATAACAGTTAATAGGTGTCCCCTCTCAATACACAACACAGTGTGCACATAACGCATGACTAATAAATATGTAGATCTCAGGAGCTCACATTCCACACTGCACTTCATGTCAGAAAATTGAAGGACGGACGGACGGAGAGACAGACAGACAGACAGACACGGAATCCTTTCCTTGTAGTTGGATTACTGCAATCTGTATCGGAAAGGTTGCTCATGAACTCAACACCTACCTGTTGTCTTTGTTGACCCCCACCTCCCCCGTGGCCTCCCTCTCTGCCCCCGTCACGATCCTCTGTCTGTAAACGAAGAAACTCCCGTCTTAACGTCCATTCACCAGGAACATTCACTATGGAGCTGAGAGACAGGGAGCAGAACAGTGTAAGAGGCTGACTGAAGTGCACTTGGGGATGAAGAGAAATAAACTCAATGCTAATTAACCAATGAGATGGTTCCGGCACAGTTACACACATACACACTTAAAACTCATCCTAGGAGAGAGTGCTCAGCTCCTAGTGCCATCTGCCGTTTGACATCAAGGGACAGGCACAGAGAAGCTAGTGCATCTGTACACACACACACACACACACACACACACACACACACACACACACACACACACACACACACACACACACACACACACACACACACACACACACACACACACACACACACACACACACACACACACACACACACACACACACACACACACACACACACACACACACACACACACACACACACACACACACACACGCAAGCTGTGTATGTGAGGAGCACTTAAGCAGAGGGAGAGTTCATAATGACACGAGTGTTAATCAACCAATAATCACTGGTAATGATTTCACAAATCTTTGAGACATTGTTTGCATATTTACCACCATCTGTTGACTGTGTGTGGTTGATACTGTATCATTTCCACGTGTGGAAATGTGCAGCAGCTAAATATTCTCTTTGCTGCACAAGTGTGCAGTCTTTCATCACAAATAACCCCCGATCACTATCGTCAACAATGTTCATGACTGGCGTGAAAAGGCTTTTTACCTGGGTTCTCCTTCCTCCTCTGTCACCTCATCATCCTCTTCTTCACTGCCACTGTACTCATACTCTGGACCCTCTGAGAGAGGTAGAGAGAGAGAGAGAGAGAGAGAGAGAGAGAGAGAGAGAGAGAGAGAATATTATAACTGTATTGGTTAATGTCATTAAAACAAACAAAAAAACAATGTGTCCGTGCAGAGATCAATGTAGAAGGAAATTTAATAATTTACTTATATTATTGAACTAACTATTACAGCTAAAATGATTAATCATGATTAATGATTAATATACTGTGCTGTGAAAAAGTATTACCCCCTTACAGATTTCTTCTGTTCTTGCTTTTTTTCAGATGTTTAATATCAGACAAAGATAACCTGAGTAAATATAAAATGCAATTTTTAAATAAGAATTTCCTCTATTAAGGATAACAAGCTATCCAAACCAACCTGGCCCTATGTGAAAAAGTAAATGCCCCCTAAACCTAATGATTGGTTGGGCCACCCTTGGTGGCAACAACTGCAATCAAGCGTTTGCAATAACTGGCAATGAGTCTTTCACATCCCTGTGGAGTGCGCTTGAGCTTAAGCTCACAAACTGATATCTGGAGATTCTCCTTCAGGATTTTCTGGTAGAGAGCAGAATTCATGGTTCCATCAATTACGGCAAGTCGTCCAGGTCCTGAAGCAGCAAAGCAGCCCAGGAGCATCACACTACCATGTTTGACAGCTGGTATGATGTTCTCTTTCTGAAATGCTGCGTTAGTTTTACGCCAGATGTAATAGTACCACTTTTGAATATTTTCCCAAAAGTCTTGGGGATCATTAAGATGTTTTTTGGCAAATGTGAGACGGCCGTTGTGTTCTTTTTGGTCAGCAGTGGTTTTCGCCTTGGAGCTCTCCAGCCATTTTTGACCTTAAACGAGGCAAGTGAGAGCTGCAGTGCTTTAGATGTTGTTCTAGGTTCTTTTGTGACTTCTGGATGAGTTGTCATTGCACTCTTGGAGAAATTTTGGTTGGCCGGCCACTTCTGGGAAGGTTCACCACTGTTCCATGTTTTCTCCATTTGTGGATAAAGGCTCTCACTGTGGTTCTCTGGAGTCCCATGGCCTTAGAAATGGCGTTGTAACCCTTTCCAGACTAGATTACTTTGTTTACCACAGTTAATTCATGATTTACATTTTTACATACGGCCAGGTAGGTTTGGAAAGCCTTTTCCCCATGAGAAATTAAATCATCATTTAAAAATTGCATTTTATATTTTTTATTATACAAGTTATCTTTGTTTGATATTAAAATTTGTTTGATGATCTGAAACATGTAAGTGTGACAAATCCTAGGAACAGAAGAAATCTGTAAGGGGGCCAATACTTTTTCATGGCATTGTATTATAATTAATCATTTAGGTCATCTAGCTGAAGTGGAGTCTCTGTCCCATCAGGTATTTGTCTGTCAACAATTTAGCCTCTGGGGCAATGGCAAGTATTTCAGACTTTCCCGTGTAGCCAGTGGATATCCGGGCAAACACTTCCTCTTCTGAGCTGAAGTCATTGTTTACGATACGATTAGCAACTTGAGACACAAGAATTGAATTGGAGATGAGAGACCCATCTCTATAAACAGAAATAAATCAGATCCTACATTCCTATGCAGAATGTGTTTATAGAGACCACTGTCTGTCTGTCTTTTGATTTTCCCGACAACCGTTCATCTGATCAAATTCACACTTGGTGTGTGTGTTGCTGAAGACCCAAGGAAGTGCAGTGTTGAGTGTGAGCTCCTGAGATCTACACTGTAGCAAACTCAAACATTTCAAGCATGGTCCCAAATAGTTAGCAGTTAGCAAATGACGCATATATAAATAAGAGTTTATTGGTTATCTTATCCTGTATTTTTTTTATACCTCCCTTGTGTTTTTTGTAAGCTGCTGGAATCTCATTTTCCTTGCGGGAGTTCATCCCAAAGGATCAATAAAGAGAAGTCTAAGTCTAAGTCATATACTACAGTTTTACAATTGCTAGGGGATGCAGCTATGTCATGGCCGATGTATTGCTCAAGGAAGCACAGTGTGGAGTATTGAAGTTGCTTGGATGAGCGGTTCAAGAGAAAGCTGCGAGCAGCAATGCTGGAGGCCGAGCAATCAGCCTGTTCCAAACACACATTTTTAACGGGCACTGCACTAGTTTTTTCAAACAAAAGCACCATCCATTCTCTGCATCCTCTGCTCGCAGCGTAGAAAATATGAGGATTTTCTGCTTTTCTTAGCTGTTTTTTTCTCACTCTTTTCTAGAAATCATTTTGAAGATGTGCAGTCTATAGCTATCTTATCTATGAAATCATCTCTTACACACTTAGAAAGTATTACAAACGGATCATAGAATAATATAATTAAAAAAAAGTAAGTTTACAGCGTTTCTAAAACATGATAGCCTACTATACTCTCTAAATACTCATCCATAAAATACCATTTGAACATTAATATAATATTGAACATAACTTGATGCGGTGCCTCTATCAACAACAGCCTCATGTCAGGTTCTCTACTGTAAAATGATGCGTTCAGTGTTTGTCAGAAATAAGGTATGGTCATGGGTGGTGCTTGGAATGAAGGCCTCTGATGTGTTTTCACTGGTGTGGGTATTATTTTCTGGCGTACAGTACTGCGTCTCTGGCTTTGTGAACCAGCCACTGTTTCATTAAAAATTCCTCCATGGCCGCTGTCTCATTCCTTCATCGTCTACTGCCAGTAGCAATTTTGTCATTATCAAAGCCACACAAAAGTACAGTGTGGGCAATCTTGGGCAACAAGAAAGTAAATGAGAGTCTTGTTTAGTTGAAGGCATATGGGACAGAGTTGTTACTGTACAGCGTGGCTTCAAAACAGTACTGCTGAATCATCTCCTACTGCTTATTTTACATGCCCCTCCTACCACGGGACCATGTGAATTAGCGTCTTTCCCTGCCCACACACGTCATTGTTATGGAAGTATCGTTTCAGTACAACTGCTTTTTAAATGTATATTCAACCTTATAGCATGGATTGGAAAATTATAAAGTGTTTCTGACATTCTTTCTACATCAAAATCACTGCACAGGCCAACACTGTCCCAGGGGCCTTATTGTCCAAAGGCCAGGAAAGATGGGCCAGCCAGCTTAGCATAACAACATTTGGCCAACATATGGTGTGAAAGTAGCTCCGGTTAACTTCGAACATTTACTTGACATGCCATATGTTGCCGTTAACGCACTGAAAGGTGTGTTTGTTGAAGCCAGAAAGAGAGAAAGAAAGAAAGAAAGAGGTGGACTGACATTTTGCTTTTGCAATGGACAGAGGAAATCTCTGGTCTGTTGTTGTGATGTCATGTCTGAAGGTTCTGGCTCAGGTCGAGAGAGGAGAGAAATTTAAGGGTTAATGCCACTTATGCTCACTGAGAAGTGGCCTCTTTTTCTTCATAAGTGATTCATCTTCTAAAACACAAACCATCTTTGCCCAAACTACTCTCTTGCGTATGTTGAAAATGACACAACATGTTTTTAAATCATGTCCGGAGTATTGATTTTTTTTTTTCTTCTGCAGCAGTGACTTTTTCCCATACACGCTTTGACTACCAGCATTTCATTACTCTGGAGGGGCATAGGGGCACACACACGCACACACACACAAACACACACACACGCACACACAGACACACACACACATGCAGAAAGTCTACCAGTCATTAGTGTGTTTTTATAAGCTAACAGAAGATTGGAACCAGATGGCCATTCTGTTTCCTCCTTCCTTCCCCTCTCAGCTTCTCTCTCTCTGCTCTGTTTCTTTGTGTCTCTCTCTCTTTCTCACTGTAGTTATCACTGTCTCTTTCTGTCCCTCGTCCCTTTGCCCTGCCTGTCTTATAGTTTCCCATATGAAGATGAATAAAACCTAATGGGCAATACAAGCATTTTTTATGCTGCTTGAATATCAACGTGGAAACCAAAGAGGAGCAGAGTCGTAAATATCTGTCTTTTCTGCCCCTCCCCTAACTCGTTTTCTCACAGTTTGACTGCCATCACATATTCAGCCCATGCAACTCATCCAAAGTGTAATTCATTTTTAGAACAGGATGGGGATAAAATTCTCCTCCCCCTCCCTCCCCATATTCCTTGCGCCTCTTGTTTCTTTGTCTCTACATCCCTCCTTCTTTCTCTCTTCTTCCTCCTTCTCCATGTCTGCGTCTGTAAAACATGTTCTCAAGGGAAAGGAAAGGTCAGCCATGCACAGCCTTTTTGTTTTGGCCCGACCCAACATCCCTCTTTTGCTCTCTCGCTCATTTTGTCATGCCATCTCTCTGTCGCCACTCCTCTGTATTTAACTCAATTAAAATATCTGGCATATCTGGGACAGTTCAAATTGGCACAAACCTGTTGTCCAGCCATTAGAAATGTATGATGTGCATTTTTAGAGGTGTAGTCATATGCATATATCAACATTTATCTTTTGTTTTCACTGCATTGCATTAATGGTGGACGGGTTTAGGTGTAAGCTGGGTTAACCTCAGCAAAATGAACAAAGTATAAATACATGCAAACAAACTTGTGTAAATTGTGGGTAACACTAGCAACCTAATGAAAAATTTCCATAAACAGTATGCTATAAATGAGCAGAAATGCAGTGTTTCTAACAGCCTGAGAGAAGCAGCTGCTGTGCCCTTGATGCAGCTGGTGAACTCTCTCAGCTTAATTGTGTTAGCGCTTATTCCACGACAAGCGGCCTGAAACCCACCTTAATGCCGTGAATTAGTGAGACATCATGGAAACCTATTCTGTGAAGAGGCCTTATTGTAAAACGCTCTGAAAATGCATTGGTTCTCTAAAGAATGTATCAAATTCCATGACTGTGACTGTCTGAGAATCAGCTCTCAAACACTAAATAATTTGAACGACAGCATGAAATAAATAAAATAATATCAGCTTAAGTTCTCTATCAGGACACTAGCACATGGACTCCATCATCATCACTGTAAGTCATCCCATATAAGTACATGAGCTGAATAATTCAGCTTTAAGTACAAGAAATGAATTATTACTGACTCACTGAAATCAATTTAAGTGTGTGAGTTTTGCTGCTGTGAAGTTTTCAGAACTTCTGGCCCCAGTTCAGGTTTTGGACCACATTAAACTAAAACAGCAGCTATAAAGCAGTTAATATTCAGTGCATTGATCCGTCTACTGTACCGTTAGTCCCTCTAGCCATCCTTCCATCCATCTCTACGTCATGTCTTTAGTAAAAAGCCATTGAATTTCTAGCACTGAATATTTATGCATTGAAATGATTCTGATGACTCTGAATACACCCTGTCGTCTTGAATGTTCACGAATTAAACATTTAAGAATTCAATGTTCAAAAATTGAGTGTTAAAATATTTTTAAAAATACCAAATTCAGATGCAAAATACAATGTATACAATTAAATGTTAAAAATTCAAAGTTATTTAATTCAACATGAAATATTCAACGTTAAGAAATTCAACAGGCCAAATTCAGCTGCAAAATTCAATGTATAAAATTCAGTGTTGACACCCGGGGAACCAAGGCAGAGCAATCGCTTCTAAATAGTGGTTCAGGTTTATGTGGTTGAGCGTGGTGGATCATACATTATTCTGTTTATATATCCATAGTATGTGATGGATTTAGCCAAATAGCAGCCACTCTGGTCACAGCTCTCTGAGTAGTAGCATTGACATACCCAGATGTCAATGCTGAATTTTTGACATTTAATTTTTGCAGCTGAATTTGGCCTGTTAAATTTTAAACTTTGAATTGTATACATTATATTTTGCATTTGAGTTTTGTATATTGACATTTTTTAACATGGAATTTTTTAGCCTCGAACTTTTTAACCTTGAATTCTTTAACGTTGAACAATGAAAAATAAAGAGTTAAATTCAAAACATTCAGATAAATAATTTGAATGTATAAATATTCAGTGCTAGAAAATAATTCGCCTTTTAATTTAAAAATCTGATGACACAGGTTTCCTTCCATACTTTAGCCTTTCACACATCTGTTAAAAGTATGTCTGGTTCTCCTCACCTTTCTCTCTTTTCTTCCTGGTTCTGTCCAGGTGATCTTTGAGCATGATGCGAACTTGTCTTTCATTAGCCAGATCTCGGATGAAAGCGTGTCTCAGCAGGGTGTCAGTGGTGGGCCGATGCAGATGGTTCTTCACCAAACAGCTATCAGCAAACGACAAGAAACGCTTTGACCTGTGAAAGAATGAAAGAAAGAGAGGCAGCCAAAGAAAGAGGGTGAAGGGAAGGGGAAATAAAAATGTTAGCATGAAAATAGAAAAAAATTGGTCTCAGTCCTTAAATCTGAAGTATTCTTAACTGCCAGTGCTTAACTTTAAGCTGCAGTTTGCATTTTCATTTTTTACTAATATTTTATTATCATGTTTGTTCAGGTCTTTTTGCTAAATGCCATCTGTAACTGCACTCTGGTAAAATGGCCTGCTTAAAGAAATCTATAAATAAACATGAGGGTGCCCAGTCACTCACCTGGTAGAGTGGGCGCCCCATAAACTGAGGCTAAGTCCTGGTTTGACTCCGAACTGCTGTCTTTTGCTGCATGTTGCGCCCTCTCTCTCTTTTCCCTATTTCCTCTTAATCTTCAGCTTTACTCTCAAATAAAGGTATAAAAAGCCAAAAAATAAGCTTTAAAATAAGTAGATAAATAAGTAGATAAATAAACTTGTGTTGGCAAGTATGATACAAGTATGATATGATACCCATACATGTGCTACAATAAATAGGTTGATGCATTTTTATTTGACTAGAGTCCGTATCATGAGATTGTTGAAAAATTATACCTTGTTCTTAAACATTTATTTAAGAAGATCGGTCCCTTTCAGTTAAATAGTGTCTTTATTAGGGGAACATTTTTAAGTCCCAGTCCCCGGACAGATGAACAATAATACAAAGAGCATGTACATTACATACAACAAGCATAAAAAGGAGCATGATTGTTGTTTTTAAATCATGCTCCTCTTTATGCTTGTTGTATATAATGTACATGCTCTTTGTAAAAAAATCTAAATGGAGCAAACTAAGATAACGTGTAAATCAATATGCAGTCAAAATAGCATGCAAAGACAGTGAAATGTACCACACCAATATGTGTGTTAGTCACATGTATAATAATCAATCACAGCCTCTAAAACATGCAGCTTAGTTCTTTCAGATTTGCTTAAACTCACCTACAGTATGCAAGCTAGTTGTTGAAATGCTATCAAGGAAAATCCTGTCAAAAAACTTTTACTTAGGTAATATCTGCATTCTGAAACACTGTCGTCCTGTTGTGTGTTTCCCGTTTTCTGAACATACAAAAAAGGAAGGCATAAGTGTTGCTGCTTAGTCTTTGTTGTTGCCTTCAGGAGGCCCTGAGGTGAAAGTACTGGAGAACACTGACTGCGTAGCCCAGACTGAGCTATTAAAAGCTGTCCTATGAACTAGAGTTTCTGATGACATTAATACTGAATGAAAGACAGCATGAGTTCAACCACCAGTTCAATCTGAAGAGATTATTCATTATATATGGCAGAGACAGGATGACAGGAGAGGAGAAGAGAAGAGAGGAAAGTGAATTGATTGAGATTAGAAATGGCAATAACAACATTTTGTCCATTCTAATAAAGTCAGCCAAATGTATTACAGATCGCGTTGCCTGCTAAAGATGCCAGTGACTTTGAGCTTTCAGTTTCATCTTGGAGAAGAAAGTGTTGGGATAACTTTTGTCTGATGCATGAAACCCACAACAAAGACCACTTTCAAGCCCTGTTTTCAGAGGAGAAAACCAAAACACTGCCCTCTACTTCCTGCTGTGTGTATGTATGCTTGTGTGTGTGAGCGTGTTTTCACAGGCTTACCATTTCTTTGATTTAAGTTTGGGTGGAGGGTTTCGTGGAATCAAAAACAGCGCTCTCATTGGATGCATGTCACACAGAGCTACAAACAAAGATAGAGAGTAAGGGAGGGGGAAAGATAGAGAGAGAAAGAGAGAGAGAGAGAGAGAGAGAGAGAGAGAAAGAGAGACAGAGAAATTACCAGATGGGGACAAGAAAGGGAGGGGAAAATGAATGGAGTGGATCTATACATACAGACACACTGTTCAGCGATAAACAATGTGTGTGTGTGTGTGTGTGTGTGTGTGTGTGTGTGTGTGTGCATTTCTAACTTACGAGGGGCTCCTTCAGCCATCTCTAAAGCAGTGATACCTAAAGACCAGAGGTCACTCTGAGAACGAGAGAGACAGGAAAAGGTTAAGGCTGGTACAAATACAGAGAGCTTCACTCGAGCTCTGTTCATTTCCTGTAAACTCTGGACTTCCTCTTTAAATTCACTCAGTAAATTCACACAGTAAATTACTCTGTGTATAGTGTGAAAGCACAGATCCAAGAATTCCAGAAAAAATTTCCAAGACTCTGGGCCAAACTTCTGGCATTTAACAAAATAATCAAAGAATCAGTGGATTCCCTTAAATGATGTACTGGATTTCAAACAGCAATACCTAATCACTTCCAGGAACGCGCATAAAAAAGCTGAGGGGCATTTAAGGATCTCTCTGTAAACTACTGTGTATCTAATCAGTAAGTGTGAATGAAAACCAAAATGTTTCCCCACCATCATAAAAGAGATGTGGGCTTGCTTAAAAGACTTTTGTCAATAATGAAATAGTGTTTTGAAAAGTAAAGGACACTTTGATGTTTATTACTATGTGATGTAGAGGCCCATTAACACGTAATGCATCTTGAACAGGGCAGAGAGCTAAGAGAGATTTTTTTTTACAAAGTAAACGTAAATGCGTCCAAGAAGCATTTGAGATGGAGCGAAATCTAATTACAGACGTAATCTCTCCTCCTCCCACATGTAACTGTGTGGGTAAGCGCTCTGTGCAGCCACTGTAGTGTCTGTCCTAATGTCAACTAAAGTTATACTTAAACCAGCCGACATTCTCTTCCTGTCATTAAAACAACAGGAAGAAAGACGAGCAAGACCTTTCTTTCACTTGCACATGACTCGTGTTTGTGGATAGTACGCAAGCTAGTGATAAACTGTTACTGCTGTAACTACACTGCTGCAGTGCGTGCATCTTTCTTCCTCTGGCTTTTTTTCAAACAGCTTTAGGTGCATTACCACAACTCTTTAGACTAGAGTCGGACCAACCTCATTTGCATATAGCCTGGAAAACCAAGAGGGATTGCAATCGGGTTTGTGATTGCATGTATGTAGCTAACATCTCGTCTGCACAGGACGTGTGATGTCCCTGCTGCTGTCTCAGAGGCCAGCAAACCTCAGCAGGAAACTGGCTGACATGGGAGAGTGGTCAGCTGATGTAGTTTACCTGGGAACTTCCAGGCTAATAGCCGGCCCGTGTGCTCACTTTGGCTCTCTTCTTCATTGTCTTTCAATTTTGCAGTTGTTTTTTTAGGTAGTCTATGTTCTTCAGTTTCAAGTGCACCCATACAGCGGGCTCTGAGCAAAGCCAAAAGGCTGGTGACTTACAGTACACGCCGCACTGTGCCTGAACGCATCTTGAGCATAACCTGCGTCAAGACCGAGGCTACTGAAGTGTTTTCAGTCACATCTGAGTTTAATCAGAGTATAAAATTGTAAATAAAGTGTAACACCAGCGTAAAATCATCCCAGGGTCTTTTTCAGCACTTGCATACATCAAATAATCCATAGAGACAGGTATTTCATATATAAACGATAAACGGAGATATCCGGGCATGTCGCTTACAGCCGGGCGTGGCTAACACTGATTAGCTCGGGGGAGCCGGTGAACACATTAAAACGGCTTTTTTAACCACTAATACTGCTCAAAATTACACCAAACCTCTGCAGTAGCATGATAAGAGTCCCTACACAGAAAACAAATCACCAACAAAGTAATTAGTGAACCCGGAGTTTATTAAAAGACTGGCCCAGGTACCAGCTCCTCTCGTACTTAAGTCCATTCAAGTCGATTACCAAAGGCAATCCTAATAGAGGGAGCTGGAATTTTTCCGTTAATTGTTCATTCACAAAAGAAACTGTCTCAACGGCTTATTTGTTGTATGTAAGTGCCAAAAGACCATGGGATGATTTTGCACCAGAATGACACTTTATGACTCTGTCTTACACCTGCTGCTAGTCTTCTGATACATATTGGGCGGCCCATGGTATCGGCCGATAGTGTCCTGTCACACATTTCAGTATATATTGATATTGCTGTACATGCTGTTTGATATATGAAAATATGAAAAAAAACTTTTTTACAGAATATATGCAGAAATTCTGTAATATAGCTTTTTATTTGGGCAAATGTCCACTTCACTACTTCCTATACCCCTAGTTTTGTGACTTGTATAGTTATTAGGCCAGTGGTGTTTAGTGGGGGGACCAAGGACCCTTCACTATTTCTGGCACCCTCGCTCCGATCACACTGATTTTCAAACTTGACCTTCATTTTGAGCTAAACTACATACCTGCAACCTTTCCTGACTGTATCTTGCATGGTTGGGATGCTATTGCTTTGACAAAATCTGTCCACAGACAAATATAAATACCTGGCAAAATACTCAAACTCAAATCCAGGACCACATTTGCCACGATGACACTCTCACACACTCCGTTCTAGCATTGCTGTCGCGGTTGGTGAATATATTACCATCCATATTTCTCAGTTTTCAGCTTCAGACAACATCCACAGTAGGAAATAAACAAAAACTTTCACTTTTGAATGTTCCATTTTCCCGTTGGATACCTTACTCATACATTCATGAAAAAGAAGATGATGATGAAAAAGTGCTTGAAGTTGATTGGAAGCACAAGTATTCCTGTGTAATTTAGTACCCTGTAGTCATATGTGGCCTCAGGGTTCTCGTCACAGGCAATGACTTCCGGAGCCATCCAATAGGGAGTACCGATGAAGGTGTTCCTTCGACCGATCGTCTTATCCAGCTGTGCAGACACTCCAAAGTCAACTGAAACATAAAAATGTGGGTAAATTTCACTTATCAAAACAGCCACGGCTGTTGCTTCTTTATGATGTGTTTTTGCGGTTGGTTGGTTTATGTATATATGAATGTCTGACTGCGTGATTGTTCCACAGTTTTGTCTGGAGGCATGCAGATGTGCTTGAGAAAACCACAGTGCATGTGTCGATGTCTCATACCCAGTTTGACTTCAGCATTCTCCGTGAGCAAAACATTTTGTCCCTTAATGTCTCTGTGAATCACATGATGGGAGTGAAGATGGGAAAGACCCTGAAAGACAAATACATACACATAACACACAGATACAGGCAGTCAGATGACCACTACCACTATAAATATATAGTCGCAAACACTGCCTTTAAAGAGTAGAAGCATTATGTGTTAATTTGAAGGAATGCTGAACAACGAGCAGAATTTATTTCAAGTTTGTTTCCCTGCTTTTTTCCTTACAGGAAAATCCTAAATAACCTTTGCTTTAGGTAGCGGAGTATCCCGGTAGCACAGGCTACTAATCAGTGGCACAGTTAGAAATATGTGTGTTTGTGTGTGTGTTTGCACTCTCGCTTCTTCAAAAGAGGTTAAATAAACAGAGGAAGTGAGTCTTTTTTCAGACAATGACTTCACCATGCTCTTCCGAGTGTCTGTGTGTGTGTGTAGTTGGAACAAAGAAGAGACAGCATGGCTGACAGCAGCAGGGAAAACACTGGCGGCAGTCCAGAGCCCTTTGTCTCTCAAGTTCTTTACTATAAAAATATCATCTCACTTTCTGTGTTGGAGTTGAGACAAATTGGCGTACTGTTTGTGTATGTATAGGTTTGTTGCTCGAGCCACAAATACACAACGCAGAAAGCAGTGCAAACATTCTTTCTCAGGACCTTGTGATCTCGCATAATGATAACCATAACATCTCACAGAAGTGTGGCAGTTGAAGTATATGAATGAAATAATAAATACATTATTCTTTCCGACTCACAGTGGGAAAAACATGAGATACTGATCCCTGAACATAAAGAAGTATCGCTGTCAGTTTGACTTCCTCCTTTTGATGTTTGGGAAAGGAATCCAACACTTAAAGTAGCTTCATGTTTCTTATACAACAGCCTTAACTCATTCAGCCTTTAGTTTGCATCCACACGCAAATTACTACCTGTGTTTTAACCAGCACTGAAAAGGGCCTGAACCATAACAACACCTCAGAAACAAAGTTCCCTTGTTGGGTCTGTTATACGAGTACAGCCGTATAGTTTGTATGTACTGTATGTACTGTATGTTTTTCCTTACCCTGAGCACCTCTCGGCAGATGTAAGCTATCCAATCCTCCTTCAGACAGTTCCCCTTCGTCTTCTTCACCAAGTCTGTCACAGAGCCGGCTCCACAGTACTCCATCACCAACTAGATGGACACATACAGAAATGTAAGGCACAACAGCCAAAACAACTTTGATCACTGTGAGAATGATCATAAAAGAATACACATAAGACAAAAACAGATCGTCATTTCAGAATAAACCCAGAAGGGTCGCAGCCATTATTCAATACAATTCAATGGCAATAAAAGATTACAAACCCAGAGTTGGTGGTCCTGTCCAGCAGGACCTTTCCTAATAAAAGCTCCATAATAAGTAGCAATGTTTCTATGGTGGGAATAACTCTTCAGCATGTTGATCTCCAGTTTTATCTCTTCTTCTTCCTCCTAAACAACAGATACAGGAGAAATCAATCGACAGGATATGTGGGTGATTGAAACATGGGCATTTAAAGTAGTTATGCTTGGCAGAAGGAAGATATGTTTCTCTGTTTGGATAACTCTATAACTCCTATAAACAGCTTAAATATACCCGAGTATATCACACAGTACACCATATACATGATTTTGATAGTTCTAGATAGATTAGTACTAACTGTCATACTTCTGCTTTGAGAGTAACTCTATCACTTCCTGCTTTTTCTTCCACGGTTAGATTTGTCTTACAATTTTAAGCTCACCATTCAATTTGATCGAATCTTTTTTTTCAGCACTGTCGGCTATGCCACTAATAAGAGGCCCTGGATGACAGAAGAGTATTACAACAACAGTTTGAGTTTCTCAGAGTCTACAAGGGGCACCTGAATGCTCCATGGAGTTCCGTCGGAGCCCATATGCTGTACCGTCGATTTGTTTACAGAACTCACAGGGAAAGCAAAAATGTTTCCATACCGGTGACTTCAGGGAAGAAGGCGTTTTCTCTGTCATCTCTGACTCTGGCAGTGGCCATGGTGTCTGGAATAGTGCAGCTGCAGGCTACTAGCTAACTTTAAGCTGTGTCTTTCGCTGCATGCTACCGGCTGGTAAACTACGCTGTGGCGTCTATGTGTGTTGTTATTTTTTTTTTCTATGGATGTGCACTAGTAAGCGGTGGAGGAGAGAGAATCGCTGATCCTGCTTTTCATTTTGTTGATTGCAATTGAAAGCTTATTTCGATCGATTATCGATTAAGAACATTAACACCCCTATCAACTAGAAATATGAAATGTTAAAAGGCACTTTGTTAACCTTTCCCTTTTTATTTCTATTTCCATAGAGTTCATACAACACAAAGACACACACATCTAGACAGATAGCTTCTCCAATCAGACTGTTGTGTAACCTTTGAGTTACCTTTCACCCAGCAGTTTGATATTAATTAAATTACTGCTGTTTATCAGCAAAAGTGGTAAATAGTGGTAAGTGTTAAGAGACGCAATAGTCAAAAAAAGCGAGCAGAGGAAAGGAAACAGAGTGCGTCAGTTCTTGTTTTCTCGTGATGAATTATGGAAATTACTTGTGACTTTTCCAATTCACTGAACCCCTAAATCTACACCAACTGGAGGAGAAGTGGAGGAGAAGAGGAGAGGTAGAGAAAGGAGAGTGGAGCTGGAATAGCTGGATGTAGCTGCTAATCAGAAAAGAGGAAACAACAGAGAGCTTCTCTCAGTCACTGACCTCCTTCCAATCTCCACAAGACAGGGGGGAGAGTGAACTTTCACCTCCATCCGAAACACAAAGCCTCCTGCCTGTGCCTGTGTCTGCAGTGTGTGCGTGTGCGTGTGTGTGTGTGTGTGTGTGTGTGTGTGTGTGTGTGTGTGTGTGTGTAAGAGAGATACTAGCCAAGCATTTCCTGCTAAAAAGTTTTTCTGAAACACAGAAGACCCAAAAACCCCATCAACAGGAAAGAAACCAGTGTGCCCAGTTCTGCAATAAGCAGATTTGTAGTCAGAAGTATAAAGTGGAAAAGAAGCATAAAGTCGGACCCGTATGTAATACCTGTTTCCTCACACAATAGCACAGAATGTATTTAAACTGGTGTTGTTTAATCAATGAATTACATTAATCTTTAAAATTTAAGAAATTGCGAAAAAAGACCATCTCAACTTCTTAAATGCTCAACATGCCATCTTTAAATTGCTTGCTTTGTCCACAGCAGTCCAAAACTCAAAGATATTTTGTTTCTTATCACATAAAACAAATAAAAGTGGAACATCTTACCAACTGAAAAGCAGTGGCAGTGTTTGGCACAACAGCAACAAAAGAGTCTACAGTGAAGCTAGCTCCTCTGTGAGGCTGAACTTGAGCTAAAAGCTAACATCAGCAAGCTAACATCCTCCCAATGACACTGCTAACATGCTCATGTTTAGCAGGTATAATGTTTATAATGGTCACCATTTAAGCGTACCACATTAGCATGCTAATGTATCTTCGTTTGCAAAATAATAGCTGAGGTTGTTGGAATATCATTCATTTTGCAGATATTAAGTCATAAACCAAAGATTTGGACGAGTTAAAAGTTTGACCGGATAATGCTAGATAGGATGGTGACTCCATAACTCTTTATCTAGCCCTATGGGGTCAAACTAAGTTATTACAATTCAATTTGTTTTGGAACCATGGATGTTGAGATATTTCACAGGATCAAGAAAACTTTAACATGCTGGTGGCTAGAAGAACCATGAATGGCTGTACAGAATTTCACAGATATTCATCCTATTCTTGCGAGGAATTTCAGTGTGGACTATAAGTGGTGGATTGAGCAACCCACGGCTGTCAGCCCAACATTGCCTATCCTAGAAACATGCCAAAAGAGTTCCCTAAAACTGAAAAGATTAATCCATTGACAAAATTGTTAGTTGAATGAAAGAAATAATTATTTTCTACCAATCAAGTAGTCACTTAATCAACAAACGGATATACCTCTGCAATTTACGCAAAAGGAGAAAGCTTTACTACATCTGTAAGCACATTCCTCTTACACAGAACTGGCCACACTAGAAACCATATGGTCAAACACTGCTTTGCGACACTATGACCAGCATACCTTACAACTTGCTGCAACATGCTTTCTTTAGCCCACATGTAGCCCCATTCTTCTGGCACTGATGCTCAACAGCTACATCTGTAAGCCACTAATAATATTTAACGAAACCTCCACACCTCTTCTGTTTGTCCCCTTGTACAGCTGTAAGACCACAAGGCAGAACACAGAGTCAACTCTCTCAACTAGATCCACACCAAGAGTTAAAGGTGTAATCCATAATCCATATATAACTGTAAGGCGGACCCATCGCTGGAATTAGTGGCAACATCGTTAGAGATTATTTCATCTCATATTGATTCATCGTATAATTTGTTTTCATTATCATTAATCAACAGAACTATCCGAGGTTGTGGTTTCAAAAGTTAACATAACATTAATATCAAGGACATTCCCCAAGAATCTAATAAAAAACTACTTCTGTGTCAAAACAGAAATATTGGTAGGACTCAGGTATTTGTAAGAAAGAAGAGACTGTTTCATGTAATTGAATTTGGCCAGGCTAGCGGTATATTAAAGGAGGATTTATGTTGGATCCTCGTCTCTGTCTGCTCTTTGGGGAGGAGAGGTTGTCAAATGGATTGTAAAAGTTCCATCACTTCAATTACCTGCATGAGTGGAGAGATAATTGAATTGGGAAAAGACAAAAGAGAGACACTGCAAAAAACGTCTTGTTTTAGTCTAATAATGTTTTGTTTTTTTAGTTCACCACCTGCAAATGCAATGATATTGTTTCATTTGTTACGAAGGCAAATTATTTGATATCAAATAACTTCTTTTGTTCGGTCCTTTTTTTGGGGGTAATGTCATCTGGCAGAAAAAAAACAGAAAGAGACATAGAAAGGAAGCTTTTAAACAGCTCTGTTAAAGACAGTTCTTAACAATCTCGCTCTCTCTCTCTCTCTCTCTCTCTCTCTCTCTCCTCCCACTCATTTCACCTGATATTTTATGGATTCCCCTCCCTTCATTTTTGCTACATGCATACTGCAACACTGAGCCAGCAAAGGAAAACATAATTGAGGTAATGTGAAAGATTATAAAAGAACTGTAGATTCATTGGTTTTGGAATTACTACTTCCTCAAACCTATCCTAATCTTAGGGCGTACTCACACTGTCCTTCCGCGCCGGGCCAAAACCGTTTTTTCAGCTAAAGCCTAGTGCGTTTGAGCAGTGTGAGTGCACCCGCTCCGCGCATAACTGCGGACAGTGGGCCGTCCACGGCCCGCCTGAGAGAGTTGGGCTTTTGTAGAGCCCGTGTACGAGCACGAGCACGAGGCCTACGGCGGTTCTGACGTGCTTCATGTGCACCTGTTTGGACATAGAAATTAGAACGACGGACCATGCGCGGACATTTAACAACAACAACAATGGTGGCGAAAGGTTCACGGTGGTGTGATGCGGAGGTGGAGTGTTTACTGAAGATTTTGGTCGGATGAAAATATTCAAAAACAGTCGACAAGACGCACAAAAACTCTGAGGTCCATGGAAAGATTTGTAAACAAAGCGACGCATCGCGATGACGTCAATCAATGCGTGTGACGTGTGACGTGTGACATGTTACGGCGTGATGACGTATAGACAGCAAGATGCATTTTTTGCGAGGCCCAGGCAGTGTGAGTACAAACGGGCCTGGGGCGCGGGGGAAGAGGGAGGGGGGACAAGAACCCAAAAGCACGGGGCACGGTGCGGAAGGGCAGTGTGAGTGCGCCCTTAAAACCAAACGACATCAGCTGGTATGCTTGATTTGTCTGTCTCCTTCACAGATAGGTAACAAACAACATGTTGAGAAGATGCCGACAAAGGCCAAAAGATATAGTACTAATTGGTCCTTTTTGGTTGATTGTATTTTCCAGCAAAGAGAGGATACAGGAGAAGTGATTAAGAGTAACGACAGATTTAAAGGACTATTCTATTTGGTATTGAACTTCCTTAAAGGACTTTTAAGGGACGGTTAAAAAGAAGGGTCAAAATCGATTGCAGCAGAGGCTGAAATAGCTTGACTTTTAGTCCCTTCAATTGGTCAAACTCAAAAAACACATGACACTACCGTTTCCATTATTCAATGCAACAGCTTCAGTTTTCTTACATACTATTATATACTGTATTGTGAGCCTCAAGCACAGTTCTAGATAACATCATCAGGATTATATTTTTCAGACTTCGGGACGCTATCTCCAGAGCCACAGACTGGGCTCAGCTGTTCCCTTCATGATGAATTAACTGTCCTTTATGTGTAAAATCAGTGGAATACCTTTTTTTAGACATTTGAGGACCCATGGATGCTCTGTTTGAAGGTTAAAACCCGTAGGAAAAACCTTTGTACAAGGATATGTGTTTTTTCTCGTACATTAAATAAAACCAGGTCTAATATTCCCCTATGTGGATCCCATGTGTAAAAAAGGTGTTGTGTACCATTGACATTGAGATCAATTACACTTGGTGTTAGACATTTACATTTACATATTCACATTCAATTAGAAAGAGGAGGAGGAGAAGCAGAAGGAAGAAATGGTGGGTAGAGATAGAGAGAAAAAAATGAGTGTGTAATAGAATGCAATGCTCTTTTACCTCTGTGACTTCCATGACTTTGATAGCTGCCAGTTGGCCTGTCTTGACATGACGACCCTGGTGAAATACATGAGGGAAAAGTTTAGATCCCAGCAGATCAAAAACATGTAGAAGAAAAAATAACTATTTGATGAATAACACGGTTCAGTGCTGTGTACTGAGATAAGAGTCGTGTCAGTAAGCAACACCCCCGCATTTTCATCTACCAAAGGCATTTTAATAAATGAGTTTATGTTGCATTTTGCATGCAAACGGCAAATTACACACAAACAAAAAAAGAACAGAGGAGAAAAACGCCGATTTGGTCAAAATTGTGGACTAAACTCTGCAGAAGGAACTGACCTGTGGTTCTGTACTGAAGCAGGCTTCAATGAACGACATTACATACAAATGTTCCTGGTTCCTGATTATACAAATCAAACATGGTAATAAGTATTGATAAAAGTGATCAAAACAAGAGTGAAAAAAGTGAAAGGGCAGGTGAAAATGTAAAATATTATTATTTAGAAACACCTAACTTTGGTGTTCCAAACTCACTTTTGGTCAAACTTGGTCCGATTGTTGATTTTAAAATCACAGCTGTACTGTACACATGCACACCACACACATAACAACACCTCTTCTGGGTGAATACTGGGATTATGATATCATTTGGACACGGCTATGTCTACATAATTTCATTTTCTCATGAGAGGCAGAACAACACGACAGGAGTCAAGATGAGAGGGGGCAGCCCAGAACAGGGAGCCGGAGCTGTAAAGTGCAGTCAGATGAAAAGAGGAAAATTGAAAACCTTGTCATGAGTCAGAAACCTGACAAGATACTATAGTAGCTACTTTATAAGCCTTTAAGCTGTGATGTTTGACAGGGCTCTGAGTGTGTGCGTGTATGAAACAGACCAGAGGGCATGACAAATCCCACTATACTCAATCAGTCAGCTAATATCCAGGTACAGAGAAAACAGAGAATCAGAGAAAACTGTGAAACAAAGATGGATGGAGAAAACAAAAACTACATTTGCCTATTTGTGTTTTGCTTTTTTTGCAGTTGATTCTAAGACACTCTCTCTATGGATGTGAACAAAATCCCATACTATGCGCAACATACTAAACAAGTATACTATTGTCTAACATACTTTTTTTAATTATGTATCTTAAATGTAATTTCCCCATCACTTCCTGAGAGGCAACCTGTGCCAACTTCAGCTCTACTGGCATCACCACATAATGCTTAAATGACTGGAAAAGGGGACAAAATCACTGATTTTTATGCAGACTGAATGTAAATTGAAGCTTTACAGAGCTGCTGGGGTCGCTCTCTGTCTGTTATGAACGTTGCAGTCAACCTCATTGCATTGTGGGATATTTATGCCAGCTTGGTTTTTGTATACTGTAATACTTCACTGAAAATAGTATGCAATTATAATACAATAGGATAATATTGGTACAAACTTAAAAGTCTTGCATACTGTTTTAGCCTACTAAATCGCATGTTAGCATGGAATATTGGCTTAACTTCTCTTGGGAATAACTATAACTCAGACACAGGACCATTTTCTGCATTATAAAGTAGGCCATGGAGGATAGCAGGGTGTTGAGTATGGCTGCATCAGAGAAGTCTTCAGGACTTTCCATGAATTAAAGTCAGCACTTCAGACACATGTGTTTGTCTCTATGTGTTATTGTTATTATCCTGATGTAGCACTGTGTGATGTGGTCAACTTTCACAGTAAGTCTGACTGACACTGGAGTGAGCTGACTAGATGTCATAAGCATTGCTCTCTATACTACACTGCATACGGTTTCAGAACCCTGTGTAAACTCTTGAAAATATAGGCTTAAGCATTTAGCCAGCAAGGTTATGCTAACTAAGTTAACTAATCAATATAGTTATCTCAGAATGGACCTATGTGATCGAGGGGCAGAAACTGCCCCTGGGATTTTGAAAAACAAACAAAAGATTCATATTTACCAGTGTAGGCCAATATCCTAATCCCATTTGATTTTCATTCACTTTGTTTAGTTTCCATTTCTCTCACTAAAATACACTCTGTTACATATAAATGCATCGATAATAGCAATAGTATGCTTTTTCTTTACTCACATTGGCACATGGTAGAGATTAGAATACATGCATTTTAATCTTGCCTCATATCAAATTTAAAAACAGCACCTTTCTGTACTAATTACTATTTTTGGTTTTACCAGGGCCTTAAACGCAAAACTCACTGAGTTAGTGAGTGAGTGAGTGAGTGAGTGAGTGAGTGAGTGAGTGAGTGAGTGAGTGAGTGAGTGAGTGAGTGATGACATCCATTTATTGGTCAAATCGGAGTTTCCCCATTGATCGTTGCTCTCTCAGAATGAATTGGCACAACAGCTAGATGATTCACTTCCTCAATACGCGGTTGTTATAGTCGCTGCCACCACCGTTTTGACCATTTTAGAGCGCAGGCTTTCACCAGAAGGTGCAGAGTAAATGCAGATGAACAGCACCCGTACCCTGTCGCTGCACCACTGGATCATAGCAGGCGGCTCTTAGCCACCGTAGATCGTGGACTCAACATGCATTTACGTTCATTTGAAAATAAAATGTGAGGAGAGCACATTTAATAAAACCAGCGGAATGTTTTGACATGCGTAACAATAAAGTTTATTGAAAATGTTGCTGATCCAGCAGTCGTGAAAGAGACTCCTTGTCAGATAACAATCTAGCTGATATTATTCTCATGTTTATTACGCTTTTTTATTGGATGTGAGATGTACTGTGTCAGGCTCACTGACCTCCCTTCATTCTGGGCTTGATTCTGTCCCCAAGCAGAAGACATTGTCTCCATAATTGCAAAGAATTGTGGCATTCAAGCAGCAGCCACTGGCCTGACTGTGATAAATAAGGAAATGGTCTTCCTGTCCCTTCAGACTCGATGGTGTCTGCTGGCTGTGCTGCCACCGCTGCCTACAAATGTGAAATGTTCCACTCTCAACTGAGCTTCTTATTAACAATATGCAGCTCTGACACAACACACGTACACAAGGCTGTCTGCTCTCTGCCAGAGTTAATTGGAGAAAGCTTGAGCACTTTTTGATATTGAGGTCCAATGAATCACACACACACACACACGCACAGGCTCATGTACACACACATTATACAATGTGAAGTGCCAGGAATGGAAACGCATACACAAATAAATCCTGATACAAAGGCCCTCCCCATTTCTGTCTGTCGCTTGTTCCCTGACACACACACACAGACATACACAGCCGGAAATTAAGTGAGCACCACAAATATTGTCAGTATAAAGGTTACTATCATATATCCATGCATATGCTTATTAGATACAAGAGACATTTATAATGCAGGCAGCAAGGGGACAAATGAGAGACACGCTGTTATTGTATCTCTCTTTCTGTCTCACCCCTCTCTCTGTGTAGCATCCTCCATCGTTCTGTCTCACCCCTCTCTCTGTGTAGCATCCTCCATCGTTCTGTCTCACCCCTCTCTCTGTGTAGCATCCTCCATCTTTCTGTCTCCCTGTTCCAACTCCCTCTCCTGTGTCTTTATCTGTCCCCTACAGAACAATCTGTTACTGTATTTAGGGCCTACATACAGTATGTGTACTTTGTGCTTGGATGGACTGCATGACTGATCAGCCCTCCTCTCGTAACCGCTTGGAGAAATGGTGCCATTTAAAGGCTTCATATCTGTGTGTGTGTGTGTGTGTGTGTGTGTGTGTGTGTGTGTGTGTGTGTGCGTTTGCATGTGTGCATTTTGCTAGGGAAACAACAAATTTTTCCCATCCCATTCACATGGAACCTTCCCTGGCTGGCACTACGGGGTCGAAAGAGCTGGATCGGTTTTATTATATTAAGTATGATGCTGCTATGAGCTCAGTGACAACTAAACTGTCGAACTGCCATATGAAAAGAATTGAGAAAATGAAGTGCGTAATGAAGTGAGGACTCAAGTACTTGATTTGGACATAATCCCTCCAACGTATCGTATTTTTGCTTCTTTTTGCCTTGTAACTGTCACTATTTTATCACAATGTCCTACTTTGCCAAGCGGCTAATGCCAGCCACCACTGTTAGCTGTATGGGTAGCCGACTCATCTAATTATAAGTAAGCAAGCTAATGCTACGTTAGCTCACGTTACTAAACTTTAATAAAGTAACTCGTCTGTGAACATTATTTTTGCACGAGTCACAAAAATGTTATATTTCGGCTAATATTAGCTTATGTAGATATACTAGTTTCAGTGGATTTGTTGGCAGAAAAGAACTTGAATTTGTTTGTTTACAAAAGAGCAGTAAGGTAGTTTTTCAAATGTGCTCATGTGTTTGTAAAGAAAATGCCTGAATATTCAGATAGCAGCCAGAATAAAATGAACAATAATTTCGAAATGACATAGTATAAATTTAGTCAGGATTTTTATTGGGCTCCTCGCAATGGACATTTCACATTACGAATAGTCATCTACATCTATTCTATAGACCTTTCTCACAGCAGACATTATAACATGTGATAGTAGGAAAAGGAACATTAATGATTCTAGGCCTTGAAAGTGAGACATTGTTAATGTTATCAATGTCACCATAATGTCTGCTGTGGCCTGTGTTCATTGTTAACATAAAAATATAAATGAGTGCAGCTTTTCACTCCTGCACTACAAACTTGGAGTGTGGAGTTTGAAAGACAAGGAAGGGCATCGAGGAGGCCGGTAGGAATGGGATTGGCATTATGTTAATTCTTGGATTCAGCAATTTCATAACTTCACCCATACCAGGGAGTAAAGGCCTGTGCACATAAAGTCCTGATTTTTCATATGTGTTTCTTAAAATCCATAAAAAATTTGCAATACAAGAAAAAATGCTGTCGATCTGTCTCTTCTTTATCATTTCCTCCCTTGCGCCTCTCCCCTGGAGGAACCCGGCCGTCACCGCTCTCGGCCCGCATCTTGCATTTTGCAACGAGATTATACTTAAAATTCTGCATATCTTCGTTGAGCTTTTTATGTGCTGTGTCTCTGAATGGCCAAACGACTTTTGACGGATGCAAAAAATCGTAAACAACTGAAACTGTTCCAGAAACTTTAATGATGGACGTGGTGTACAACGGCCTTAACAGTCTTGAAAACTTAGCCTCTGCTGCACTGATTTTTGATCATTCTGTTCTTTCATCGGAGTTCTTCAGTTCCCCCAACTTCATGTTAGAGCAATACTGAATCTCTGGCATACTTTTAATTATAGTTTTGACATTTAGAAAGTATACAGTAAGAAGGGAAATCACTTCTGAGAATATCCTAAGTAGTAGACTTATATTCTCACTGCTCTGGGTCACACAGAAAAACACACACGGGTAATCAGCACAAAGCATAGCTCCAAACCTCATGGGGGACTACTTTCCTCTTCCCTCTCTCATTTTCATCGGACTCTCTCCCTCTTCCTTCCTCCCCTCCTTTCTGTCCCTCTGCCTTTCACCTCTGCCTTCCTTCCTTTTGCCCTCTCTCACTTTCCTCTCTCACCCCCCGCCCCCCTTTTTGTCTCTCTCCCACTTGCTTTTTCTTTCACCTCCAGCACAAACACAGCTCTACATCTCTTCAGTATGTTGGAGGATGTTTCCTGTGTCTCATCTTTCTCCCTTGGCTCAAACCCACGCACAACATTGCTTAGCTTTGGAACAAAGACTTTTATTTCAAAAGAAGATATTATTCATCTCAAGGTATCAGGTTTTTAATGATTTGTAATAATATAGTACTTTGCACAAATGAGAAGAAACAGAATATTTTTTAACACAAAGAAACCGTCTAGTTTATGTAAGGTTGGGCAAGTGTTTTTAAAAAATACAACCCATCCAGTGGGAGCGGGGGAGTTTGGCTTTAAATCTACACTTGGACATTTTTTACACTTTGGTCAGCAGATCAGTGAACATGAGTAAGACATGAATTATGATATGTGGGTCACAGAAGAGAAGTGACGCTACTGAAACCAGAAAGATTTGAGGAAGTGTAAGTGATTCACTCTGGGAATGGTATTGCAGCCAGCTGTTTTATGGCCGTGCACCACAGTCCACGATGTTTCGACATGGTGTCACCAGGGTTTACCTTTCACCAACACAATAACGTTACAGATATGTTTTGATATGCTTCCTACATGCTATGAACATGAACACTGTGCACGGTCAAAACGCTTCAAGTTTAGTTGAATTCATTCATAGTGACCTTTTAGACAATTTTGTTCTGAAACCAGTCACTTCAGCTTAACTCAGAGCAGCCCAGTGTTGCATCACACACACACACACACACACACACACACACACACACACACACACACACACACGACTCTACAGCAATGGCTTACAGGGAAGGGAAGTTCCTTCTGCAAACAGGGAAACGCCCTGTGTGTGTGTCTGTGTGATGACTATATGGTGAGTGAGCGGAGCATGCACAGTGTACGTCTCATGGTGATTGATGCAGTTCTGAGAATGTCCAATAAAGAAACTCACTCAATGGCTTTATGTTTCTTTGAAACGTTTAACAGCTAAAATTACTACTGTCAGTCCCCAAAAGCCACTCTTTACTGTTCAGTTCAAAAGAAACATAAGCGCCTTTTTTAAATGTGGGCAGAGTAAACTATCAATAATTCATGACAGAACAAAAAAAAAACAAATACATTCCTGTGAAGTTATTTACTCGCTTTCCCCTAAAAAAAGCCACGAGACTGATTGTCAGTGATTTCTTTGTCGTGGGGCCACAAAACTCTTGCAGGAGTACTCCTCCCATGTGACTTCTACTGCACATAATACACCCTTTAATGTGCATGTGTGTATGTGTGTGTGTGTGTGTGTGTGTGTGTGTTCTGCATCGGTTGGACACAAATTATTTTGTCCTTGTGTGCACATGTTAAGGACACCAGAAAGTTGGAAGTTAACATGAAGTGAAATCTGTGCATGATACAGACGTTCAAAGGAAAGCAAAAGACAAACAATACAGGAGAGAGGAGACTGAGGACCGAGTTAGTGGTAGTAATGTTATAAAAGTGGAGAAGAGTAGAGATCAGAGGAGGAAAACGGTGACTGTGTATGTCTTGTCGAGGCCAGACCACTTCCTATTTGACCATGGGAACTTTTTAAAGGACTAGGGAACTTTTCCTGCATTTACAGAAGGGCTATGCCAAATAGTTCAAAGCTTCATTCATAACATTGGCAACCAATTTCTAAATCAACATTTGAATGCTGTGCAGGTTTGTTCATTCTGTTTAAGCCATGGATGTATAAACAGAACTGGATACAGTATTCGAGGCAGGGCCCTGTTTATTCCATGCCATTATGGTAGAGCAGGCGCACTACAGACTACAAGAAGGCCGCCTCCCGCAGTGCTCTGGCTAACTGGAATGGGGATGCAGTTATTTAAACTTGCTAAATGCAGGGTTCGTACACCTTTTCCAAGGTCAGACTCAAGCACTTTCAAGCACTTTTAAGGTCCATTTTCAAGTTTTTCCAGCACCTTAGGACTGTGATAAATTACATATGTCTAAGAATGATATGCTATAAAATACTAAAATGGTGTTTTGTAATACCAGAAGGATGAGAGATTTAATTAAATTCCTATTCTATAACTATTTGTTGTGAAAGAAGAAATGCAATAGAGATACAATATCAAGCATTTTCAAGCACTTTATCCAAAATTCAAGCATTTTCAAGGATTTCAAGCACCCGTGCGGACCCTGCAAATGTTATCAGACCGAATGAAACAAATTCTATTAACACTAGTCATTTTGCAGGGTTGGGACACTCGTATATACTGAATTACAATTACAGTTTAAACATGGTGTTTCTGCGCAGACGCAGATCAAGCATAATAATGCCATGAGCCTACCTACATGTCCTAACTGAATGCATTAACTGCCTGCTTTCTGTTGGCCTGAGCTGAACTTTTATCGGAAATACTGTTTCTATGCATACTTTTGCTCGCTTGGTAATGGACGAGGATCGCCTGATTCTCGAAATTGAAATGATGAGTTACTTATACAACACCTCATTTCACTACAGAAGCCTACATAAGGTGTCAGCTGGCTGCAGGGAGATCGTTTATGGTAATCAAGGCAAATCACCGTCGCTAAAAACAACCTACTTGCTCTGGGCTATATTGTGTGTAATTTCCAGTTAATATCACAATATAAAAATACACAGCTGACAGGTAGGCTTCGTGGTTCGTTTGCATTTTTAAGGGTGATGACATCATAAAATATGACAACATACAGTACATTCGAGGCTTGATTCAAAAGGCTCAATAGAAGCTTCAAATGTAAAACAAATTTCATAAAATACAATACTGCAAAGTCTTGAATCCAGTTTTAGTTGTTGTCCTTAAAACCTCCCTGCTACCACGGTACTGCTCTCCAGCCTGCTAAAACTATACGTGTGGAGTTTGTAGCACTAAATGTCACGGACAGGGCAAACACAAGTTTCATTACTGATACTATAGCACACAAATAACTGGAACAAAACTCTGATTATATCCTCTCCCCTTTGGATCTTGCGTTTCTTCTTCAAACCTCCCTGCACTTTTCTATTCAGACATCATTCACATGCCACAGTGATGACTCTGTGTTGTGTTGTCTTGTTTCATGTCTCAATCTACACGTTGGCTTTTAAATCTGTTATGGCTTTTTAAGATGCATTGGAAACGCCAAGACAAGTGGTCTGAAGGTTCATTCGGTTTCTGATTTTTCAGTTTCTGGGGCTGCTTGGCTGAAAAGGCCTGACTGTTTTCACCATCCGCCTCTACTCTCCATCTGACACTCTACGACTTCTAATTGTGCCTGACTTAGCATGACAGAAAATCCAGTCGGCTGACCAGGAGGCCGTTCTGCTGGATTAAAATGAGGTTAATGGGGCTCACTTTCCTCCAGGGTCATTCCTGCTGACACCGGGGTTTGGTTGACATAATATCTGACTACTAACTGGCAATTAGTGGATCAAACGTGAGTCATGGTAAAATGTATCGATCACTACAATCAACTCCTGATTCTAGACGCAGGTCAGCTGGAAGGCTTCAATTTAGAGCAGAACTAATTGGCAACATGACTTTAGGCTGAACTACAAACCATTTCACCAAACAACAGACAGAGGAACAGTGCGGTTTACAACAGAGACTACAACAAACATCTTGCTCCATCTCCCTCCTCTGTCTCTTCATCCTTAAACTCTCTCTTTCCTACTGTGTTTTCTTTTTTAATTTTCCACATGCTGTCATGGTTCCCCTGCCCTCTGTCTTTACTTAGTTTCGCCCCCTTACAGTTCACCTTCCTGCTTGTTTTGAATTAATAGAATACATAGAGGACAGCTTTTTCCTACAACTTTTCCAGAGGATCAAAGCTGCTACGATGCCATGGTGTTGCAGCTATTCCTTCTTACCTGAGCCTTTTGCCTTTGCTGCCTGCCCTATCAGATTTGTTTGCGCGACATGGCTGACCTTACCTAACCCTGCCTGTTGTTAACTGCAAGACTGTTCTTGCTTACTGTTGCCAGCATTCATACAACACGAAAGAACAAATACACACTATACTATGTGTATTTTATGTAGCACCGTCTTTGGGATTTGTAGTCTTTTGACCATCTAATCACAGTATAGTAGGGCTTAGGGTTGGGCCATCATTTCTATTTTAATGTCATCCAATCGCCAATAGGTGATCTGATCGACAGGAGGCGGGTGTCGTTGCTCAGCCTCTGATAGAGCTTTGAAATAATCAAATTTAAGGTTGTTGCAAGCAATACAGTTAGTTACATCAATAAACGTTTGTAAAAATGTGAATCATTTATTGAAAATATTTGAACTTCTATTTTATAAATCCTCTATTCAAACAACAGCTCTCTTTTAAAAGTATGTGTATCTCCGTATCTGTGTTTGGTGCGACAATATCGCAGCATCGTGTGATAACATTATAATTTTATCTTTAATATCCCAATCATATCCATACTATTTTCTATTCTTATGGAGCGCAGAGCAACGACACATGGAGAACAGAGATCCTTAGTGTCAGATCCATGGAAAAGAGACAGCAGAGACAGCAGAGTCACTCGTGCAGATTAACGAAAAACAAGCATGGATCTTCACTTTAATAGTCAGTATATAATCTGATCACCAATCGGCAACCTATTGGTCAGTTTTCAGTTGAACTGATGCTGCTCTGCAAGTTATTGTCTCACTTAATACTCAGACGTAATCGGAAGTAGCAATGCGATAACAATGATACGATATCCACATTTGATGGTATTGAGAGTACCGAGAGTCCTGAAGCTATATAAAAAAAAGCAGATTTACGAACAGATTACAGAGGAAACGACGGGGGAATAAGTCAACTGTATGTTGGTATGTGTTCAGTGACTTTTTCTACAAGTCCAGCACTGTGGGAAGGATGTTTTGTTTTTATTTAAAGAAAAAAACATCATCTGTTGTGTGTCAAGGGCTGCACAATATTGGAAAAACCTGTCATGGCAATTTTTTTTCCTGAAACAGCAGCATTACACACAGAAATATACTTTATTTATAAACATATGAATTTCCACCCTGAAGATGATTTTGTACAAATTAAATGCATTGATCTGGTGCACAGTGACAGCAAAATCAAGACGAAAATTCTGCTCTAATAATTATAACATTGGTTGTATAGATGTTATCCTGTATTAGTGCAATCATCCACCACAGACATACCTTATATGTAGGCTATAAGTTAAGGGTATTTTTTAGGTATTATTGAGTATTTTTTTTAACTAGTTTTGTGTGATACATAGTATAAAATTCTGTAATCGTGAGTGACAACCTTAAAATAAATACATTTTCTTTCTTTGCTTATTGTGTAACTTGATACATAACGGTAATACAGAGGTTTACACTCTGAATTAAGATCTGAGCAGCTGTTGCTGGATTTCCTGTTTATGTTACATGCTAAATGCTAAAAATGCAATGTAATAAAAATGCAAAAAAATAAATAAATAAACTGAAGAAAAGCCCAGATGCTTTGTCAGCATCTTCTGCACTCACATCAATCCAAGACTAAGTGTTTTCTTAAGGGACTGTGAGTTCTCTCTCTCTGTGTGTGTGTGTGTGTGTGTGTGTGTGTGTGTGTGTGTGTGTGTGTGTGTGTGTGTGTGTGTGTGTGTGTGTGTATGTGTGTGTGTGTGTGTGTGTGTGTGTGTGTGTGTGTGTGTGTGTGTGTGTGTGTTACTGTTCTAAAGACCCTATAGATGTCCTGTGTTTCCATGGTGGGACTCACTGTATGGCTGAAAACAAACACACTTAGAAAGTTTCTCTATGTGGACATGAAGAAACACATCAGCTAATTCAATTTAATTTAGATTTTATTTTGTCAGCACTTGTTAGACTATTGAGTCTTGATTCGTAAATACAACGGCCTTTCATATTTACAAATTCCTCTTTAAAATGATAGGCTACATGTATCAAGTGTGATATATGTTTTTGGGTATGTCCCACACGAAGGCGATTAGAATCAGTGTTCGCCCCCTTACTCCTCTGTAAAATCACCCTGTGTAAAAGCCAACAGAGGCCTCACTGTCCTGTGCATCTCTTGCAACATTTCCTCTTTCAGGAAATCAAGTGGCAATCATGGCACACACACACACACACACACACACACACACACACACACACACACACACACACACACACACACACACACACACACACACACACACACACACACACACACACACACACACACACACACACACACACACACACACACACACACACACACACACACACACACACACACACACACACACACACACACACACACACACACACACACACACACACACACACACACACCTTCTGTCTATTACATACTGATCAGCCACAAAGCAATGTGTGTTTAAAGCTGACCTTAACCTGGCCTGAATTTGCTCCTACATGTCTCCCTATACAACATTATTCCTCTTGCATAATTCATTTTGGATTAAATCAATTTGACATCATCTTCTTAAGCCTATAAACATGTATTTTCTTTGCAATATGGCAGCTAGGCGGGTACATCTTACTATGGCAGCCCAAAAGTCACCAAGTATTAAATCTCTGATGACAGTACAAACAATTGTAGTATTTTCAGCTGATTAAAACTGTAACAAACGTCTAAAATGGACCACTCACAAAGGATATGAACCTTCCTTTGCACAATCATCATTTGTCCGAATCTAGTTTTTAATGCTCAAAACTAAAAGCATCTCACATACGTATAGTAACACAGGGTTTGTGGTGTTGCAGAAGCACGTAAACATGCCTCGCACAACCATCTGCACAGACCTAAATAAGGCTAAACACCTCCTGTAACCACAAACCACTCATACACAAACAGATATTGCGATAAGGAAGTGAGCCCCACCCAGGCCCTTTAAAAGATGCTGCAGATGCTGTGTGTGTGTGTGTGTGTTTGTGTGTGTGTGCGTGTGCGCTAGAGCTACAGGATATTTCAGTCAGCTGAGAATTTCTTCGCTTTCCTCCTAACTAACTGGAAGTAGCTAGTAGTAAGTTTACCAGAAGTGACATGTCAGATACTGAGATATACTGTGTGTCTGCATGGGTCACGGCTCCTGGAGGCTTACTGTGGGACAGCTTGTGAGGCGTGTTTATTTTAACAAGCAATCCTTTATAGTCTTAGTTACAGACATGTGAACAATGTTTAAATGGAAACAGGACATGACGTACGTGTTTGTGTCAGTATCAAAGTTTGCAGCAGTGTTTATGTTCTTCCATGCATGCAACAAACACCCATATAATGGCAAAGATGAACAGAAAAGCATCACAGGAGTACTCACCTTGTACACCTGACCGTAAGTTCCATTGCCAACCACCTCCACCAACTCAAAGATACCTGCTGGATCCTAGAAAGAAAGAAAAAATGAATCATGTTAAGCATTGAGTAGCAGGGCCGAGACAAATACATTGAGCAGACAGCACTACAGGTAAACATAACAGTGCACTAACAGTATAGAAAGGGGTAGGCTACATTTCAGCAGAGTCCTAACGCAGCAGGTTTAAATGCCAAACAAAACTACTGTGACAAACAGCTTTTTTTAAGTGGAGAAGAGCAATGCAGTGTTATCCCGGGATGGAGACTGAGAAAGTTGGCCTGCAAATGTGGATAATATTGTGAGAAGGAAGGAAAGCTGCTTGAAAATCACTGAATATTTCATCTAATGTGTCTCGGCTTCAGTGACTATAGTAATAATATCACTTGAAGATATATTAGATCACATTACATGACAATAAACATACTCAACAGTCATACATGCACACTGTCATCCCATACAGGGAAACCAATACTATCACCCAAATCTTGTAGTACTGACCAACGAAAGAAGACAAAGACTTTTCCATAAACTTGCATAAAAACAATAGCTATTAAGTTTTATAACGATGTGTATTGTGTTAAAGCAATTACTACAAAGTTGCACGTCTCTAGTTTTAGTCAACAATTACACAAAGGTTAATTTCACTTGTTGCATGTCGACTTTCTCACTTGGCAGCAAAATAAACACCCCGAGTGTAAACAGTAGCTTGTAAAGTTATTTGCTGTAACAGGACACAGAGCAGACAGCATCATGCTAATGTTAAAGGGTTAAACATGTCTACACATTAACTTACAAACCGACTTGCGCTTCTGTAAAAGTACATAAAAAGCGAGAGTCGACCGTTAGGCGAGGGGAAACAAAATCCTTGAGTACTCAGTTTGGGTTTCAAGCAACACCCACCGCATCCTCCAGTGTTTACTCAAACATTTCATTTAAAAAAAGCAAGACAACACTTTCAAACTTACTCTCAAAGAAGCGAGGTCTATACTGTCCAAACTTCGTGTGGTGTTTTCTCTCGACATCGCTGTCAGGGGCTTTTGTCAGCGGGTTGGTACTTGTGTTCAAGACATGGACGGTTACGGTTTCTCCTAAAACAAAATAACGGGTTTTCCTCCTCTGCTCGGATTCATTCTGAAGTTTAACCAGCGGCGTCACACACACACACGCGCGCACACACCACTTCCGGACACACCTTTCAAAATAATTGTCCTCCCTAGCAGAGCTTATACTCGATGCGTGTCTACTTTAACGAAAAGACGAGGTGAAACATGATATATAACATCGGAACTATAATACAAAGTCGTTACATATTATATTATATTACTGAATATTACATACTTATTACATATCCAGTACGTTTATCAGAACAGGCTTGATGGCTGTAATGTAAGTAGAAAAAAAATCTAAATTTATGGAAGTTGCACTTACCTTTTCACAACATGCATACAACCTAAAGTTACTGTTTATGCAAATACACGACTAGTTTTAACCCTGCCTCGGACCCACTTCTTACAATGACATTAGTGCTTAATTGTGAAATTAGCCCCATCCTGTCTGTGGCTGCATTCACGTCGTCTGACTTGACGCCACTGAGTTTTCCTGATTTCTTTACGTTTGTTAAAGCGACTCGGAGAACTTGTCACGCCGTGAGCAAACTGTAAAAACCGTAACCTTCTGCTTTAGAGACAACCTTTTTATAAAGTAAACTGTGCAGCTGACTCAAAACAGTTTAACAAATGTAGTAACGTTACACAACATCTCCACGTGTATCTCCGTGTGCCCGTGCTCGTGCGCGCGTGTTTGTATAGTTCACAGTCCTCACGTTATTCTCAGAGATTTACAATTTGCCACTTGTAATGACAAGTGAATGAATCACTAAGGTAAATGAATAAATGATTATTTAGTCCTAAAGTTAAATAAAAAATCAATTAAATTCCTCAGGAACACAGATAATGCGGTTGTCATTATGCTAGGCAGGGCAAACTTTATTACTTTATTATTTACTCTGACTGTATTCTCACTTAAATAGTTACCTTAAATAATTCTAACTGAAAGACTTCATGTAGAGATGTATGCTCTCTCTCTCTCTTTCTCTCTCTCTCTCTCTCTCTCTCTCTCTCTCTCTCTCTCTCTCTCTCTCTCTCTAGCTCTCTCTCTCAGCCACACAAACACACACACACACACATTCATTGTGAATGAACAGGGAGTGTACACATCTACATTCAGCCCTTCTGGGTATTTTGCATGTGCTTGTCTCGTTGCTGTTCCAGTATCCCTTTAAAGTTGTACAACATTTTACTTCTTATTGACTGTTTTCATCTCGTTTGGAGGGAGTCTATTTTCTTTATTTTATCTTATTCTTGAACCTTTTCAACATAAGCTTTGAAAACATCAAGGTTCACCCAGTTAGGTAGCTTCAAGCTGTAGTAATAGAACTTTTTCACATGCTAATACATAGCACAAACTATTGCTGGATTCAGTTTATGTGTCCCACTCCCAGGGCCATAGTTTCGACCGTGCTATTAATTACACCTGGGATTTTCCCATTGTAATCACAGTACAAATTAATGACTGACGGTGTTGGT
Organism: Echiichthys vipera; assembly: GCF_963691815.1. Taxonomy (NCBI): domain Eukaryota; kingdom Metazoa; phylum Chordata; class Actinopteri; order Perciformes; family Trachinidae; genus Echiichthys; species Echiichthys vipera. The sequence continues at coordinate 25,188,638 of NC_139831.1, forward strand.
TTTGCCAAGCAGAGCACAGAAATCAGAGAAAGAAGAAGAATTCCTTTTATTTATCCCGCAAGGGAAATTCAATTTTTTCACTCTGTTATTATTATTATTCATGTTACACACACACAGGCCCGAAATACACACATGCACAAACAGGACCTTTATACATGCAATTAATGGAGAAATGTCAGAGCGAGGGGGCTGCCAATGGCTCAGCACCCGAGCAGTTGGGGGTTCTGTGCCTTGCTCAACAGCACCTCGGCAGTGCCCAGGAGATGAACTGGCACCTTTCCAGCCACCAGTCCACGCTCCATTCATGGTCCACACAGGGACTTGAACCGGCGACCCTCCGGACGGAGCTATTGCCACCCCCAGTGAGATGGAAGTTGACATGGAAGTCGAGTGTCTTGCAATGTAGTAAAAGTGTGAAGTCTTCTGGCTAAATATAAGAGCCCCTGCTGTGTCCCATCTTTCTGCAGTGCCCTGGTGCAGGCCCAGCTTGGTGTGCCAGGCTTTTCCAGACTTCATGCAGGTGGAGGTAGGACTTTCTAGCAGGGTTTAGCTAAAAAAGGCGGGATGGGTACTAGCCTAGCTCACACCACGTGTGTTCTATTTGAGTGGCCTTGTGCCGGCCACTTTCCCCACCAACTGTCACTAACAGCCATGTTTTTGCATGACGAATCTGTTGGAAACATTGATTGACACAGTGCTCATCACCAGTGCGCCAGTGCCGTTAGCTAAGTGAGCTAATTACCCTGCCCTGTTAGTTCAAGTGAAGATACCACAACCTCCATGATTTACACCATTTCTTCTGTTTATTTATTTATCTATCCCTAACTAATGGTCTAATGCTGCATTCCTAAGCACTGGAACATGGGACTTATCCTACATGGAGTTTACAAGCTCTGACTTCAAAGCATTTTAGACCGCTTAAGTCGAACGTAAACAGAAAATATGGACAACCGCCATCAAATACGTTAAAAACATATTGTCCAGCAGTGGGTAACATTGGTTGACATTAGAGCGATATTCTAGCTCATCTGGAGACGTATATGTAAAAGCTCTGCATATCGCTATGAAATGGAACTGGGTACAATATTACAAAGGGCCTTCAGTTTTGCTGTGACACTTGAGATTGAGATTTTTATTTCATCAAAATGGAACATTAATGTGTATAGAAAAGATATACTGTAATAGTAAATCATAAGAGTCTGCAAACTAATGTAGCCTATAATATATATATATATATATATATATATATATATATATATATATATATGCAAAGAGATTATAACTCATATTTTCATGCCAGAATATTCAACACAAGTTGTGTTAAGATTGCAGTATCTAATATAACACTACACGCAGGGAAGTAACGTTTATAGCCTATTCTTTGATGTTTTATCGCTCACAAATTGTGTCTCTACGGGCGCTGCCATTGTTCTCCGACTTATCTTGGTAAGGTCGGGGTTGGTTGAGCTCCCCCGAGTTCGAGAGTTTGAGGTTCCACTTCAACAAGTATTTCAGTGCACTTTTCCGAGTTGGAGGTCCGAAAATTCTGCCCTCCCACGGCACTGGAACACAGCATTATACTGTGTTATACTGTGTGACAAAAAACAAAGGTTCTTCTGCTACAGTTTGGTTTTGAGATTGGGGTTTTGTAGTTGCTTTCAAGAGCTAGTTAACACCACTTTTAGTTGGTTGATGTTGTTACTTAACTCTTGTGCATTACTTAGGACATTTTGGTTGTGTAAATGCACATGGCATGGATTTTGGCAAGGGTGTGAGTTTTTTTCTGATTTTTTTATTTTATTTTAGAGGTTCAAACTCAACTCAGAAAATAAAAATACCTCACAAAAAATGTTTCTGCAAATCTTTGGCATAGCCTGTCCCAGACAATGCTCTAGAATTTAGTATACAGAATTGTTTTTTCATAACAATAACGCATTATATAAACAAACTGGTATGTAAATGGTAAAAATCTTTCTTTTCAAAAATGAAAGAATATGTCATTGTTTAAAGGTTTTAACTCAGTAAAAATGGGAAATAATATGAATTTAGGGCAGTTTGTGAAGCACATTTTTGTCTTCTGAGGACATCAGAACAATGTTTTAAAGGGATGCATAAGGATTAAGACAGGATCAGCATCATAATAAACCAGCCTTGACTGATGTGTGCTCCTATGCTGCTGTGAAAAATTGGGATGGACCGTAAATATGACATTTAATGTGAGAAAACAATGGTTAATATTCACAATACACGTCTGTTTCTGATGTGATGTAAACTTCCGAGTGACAGATTTAAGTTAACAACTTAGTGTAGAACACTTTATATTTAGCCTCCATCATAGAAAAAAAGTCACAGATTTGAAAGCAAAAATATGTTACTAAAAAAGTAAATACCATTTCTACTCGTACCTCTGCACACACGTTAGCTCTTTTCCCAAGCTGACCCATACATTTTTAAACATGCTCGTAGGAAAGAGATATAAAAGGTGGACATGGAGGTGTAATATTTGAGATATTTCAGCGTCCCTGTAACACAGCTCAAATACCTACCTACAGTATATTCGCACCATCTCCCTGTTACTTTACACTATATATTTATCTTTACCTATGTGCTTATAATTTGATGTGTAAAATATATTGAAGAGTTGGAGCTTGACAATCCAGTCTCCTGACCGAACCAGTGAGTCACAGTCAGCATGGTGAAATAAGGGTCATTATGTGGTGGGACAGCGTGTGTGTGTGTGTGTGTGTTTGTGTGTGTGTGTGTGTGTGTGTGTGTGTGTGTGTGTGTGTGTGTGTGTGTGTGTGTGTGTGTGTGTGTGTGTGTGTCGGAGAGAAAGAGAAAGAGGGAGACTATAGAGTTGTCTGTGTCAGTGTGAGTGTAGGAGAATTAGAGAACGATAGCAAGTGACTCTCTTGCACCCTCTGTATGTGTGTTAGTGTGTGTAAGTGAATGTGACGAACTGAGAGTGAGAGAGGGGGGAGAGAGGATGGTTGTGAGTGTGTGTGAGAGTGTGTTTGTGTCGCAGGGAAGAATGGTCTCTCTGTGGTCTCACACAGTGGCCCTGTTCACACCAGGGTCAGCTGCCTACACACACACACACACACACACACACACACACACACACACACACACACATGCACACACACACAAACACACATACACACACACACATACTCTCTCTCTCTCTCTCTCTCTCTCTCATTTCTGGACTCCTTTCCAACCTAAACAAGACAACATTCTGAGAAACAATTGAATAAGAAAATTCCAGCGTGATAGAGTCTGTCTGTCTGTCTCTCACCATCATTTATTTCTGTGTGTCTGTGTGTGTGTGTGTGTGTGTGTGTGTGTGTGTGTAAATATAAGGCATTCAGAGGGAGTAGACATTTCACTCATCTAAACCTTTTCTTTGCCTCATGCATGCACACACACACACACACACACACACACACACACACACACACACACACACACACACACACACACACACACACACACACACACACACACACACACACACACACACACACACACACACACACACACACACACACACACACACACACACACACACACATGTGAATTCATGAACAAACCTGTATACAGTATTGATAAGATACCAGTGTCAGTTCTTCAGAAACACAGAGAAGGCAGTTCTTATTATGCTAGGCAAGGCAAACTGTACTCTATTAATTCATCTAACTGTATCCTAACTTAAATAGTTACCTTAAATAATACTCACTGAAATACACTGGTAAAAATAAATAAAGGGAACACTCAAAAGGGAACACTTAAACAAGAATGAATGACATATTGCAGTTGAAATTCTTTTATGCATTACATAGTGGGATGCGTTGAGAACAAAGAATGATCAATCAAAATCATTAACTCATGGAGGTCTTGATTCAGAATAATACTCAAAATAAAAGTGGAAAAATCCGATTACAAGCTGATGCCCTTCTGAGCAAATTCAAAGACAAAATTAAAGACAATTCAAAATGAGGATCAGGAGTAGTGTGTGTGTGCTCTCCACAAGCCTGTATGCGCTACCTACAATGTTGAGGACAGATGTTCTCATGAGGGATCTCCTCCCAGACCTGGACCAGGGCATAACTCAACTACTGGACAGTCTGTGGTGCGACGTGTCATCGCTGGATGGAACAAGACATGATGATGTTCCAGAGGTGCTCGGTTGGATTCAGGTCTGGGGAAAGGGGAGGCCAGTCTGTAGCATCAATGCCTTCTTCATGCAGGAACTGCTGACACACTCCAGCCACATGGGGCAGAGCATTGTCATGCAGTAGTCATTTGTCCATATGGTCTGACAATGGGTCTGAGGATCTCATCCCAGTACCTAATGGCAATCAGGGTACCTCTGGCTAGCACGAGGAGGTCTGTGCATCCCTCCAAGGTATGCCGCCCCACACCATCGCTGACTCCCCGCCAAACCGGTCATGCTAGAAGATGTTACAGGCAGCAGAACGTTCTCTACACATCTGTCACATGTGCTCAATGTGAATCTGCTATCATCTGTGAAGAGGACAGGGCGCCAATGGCGAATCTGCCAATCCCGCTAATTGCCCAGCGGTGTTGGGCTGTGAGCACAGACCCCACTTGATGACATTGGGCCCTCATCCCACCCTCATTAAGTCTGTTTCTGACCGTTTGAGCAGAAACATGCACACCAGTAGCCTGCCGGAGGTCCTTCTGTAGGGCTCTGACAGTGCTCCTCCTATTCCTCCGTGCACAAAGGAGCAGATAGCGGTCCTGCTGCTTGGTTGCGCCTCCTCCATGTGTCCTGGTGTACTGGCCTGACTCCTCCATGCTCTTGACACTGTGCTGGGAGACACAGCAAACCTTCTTGCCACAGCACGCATTGATGTGCCATCCTGGATGAGCTGCACTACCTGAGCAACTTCTGTGGGACCGCCTGAAAGTGGAGGTGAGACGTAGAGACTCTATCCTAAATGGCTTGGCGCCACAGCACACTGTGTAGCTTGACTGCTGCCAGACTTATGATGAATGATACAATCAACAGTTCGATTGTGAATGGTAACACTCAGACAAAGTTGGCCGTGGCATGGCTAACTTACATTTATTCTCAGACTAAAGAACCCGGCCCACAATGTTTTCCATCTCAGAGCAGACCAATCTGTCTTGGATGGTATTTTTGAAGAGAGTAGTAGCAGAAATTGTCAGAGACATGCGGGTAACAGAGTGGCTAGCTTGTGGCAGGCATTTTTAGATTGGATGAGGTCACTCATAAACCACAAGACAATATTTAGCCCTTGTAAGTATAAAATAATCACACACACACACACACACACACACACACACTACACACACACACACACACACACACACACACACACACACACACACACACGCTTAAGAGATTCTGGCTGAGCACATCTCTTTGTCTCTCTCTCTCTCCCTCCCTCTGAGTGTCTCTTTATCTGTTTGTTTTTCATGGATGAGGCACAATGGTCATGACCTGAACCTGAACACAGATGTTGGTGTTTTAGGTAAATACCTAAATGACATAAAGACGCCCCAACGGGTCGACTCTACATCAGCATTGGCCTTGCAATGTTAGGGCTGATTTAAGACAGTAGGTGGCGTGTTGAGCCCTTTTTTAACCCATGAAATGCTGATTTATATAAATTTGATGAAAAAAACATAATATTTAAATTTTTGGCATTTCATGCCTTTATTTAGATTGAGCAGCTGGAGGTTGACAGGAAATGGGAGAGAAAGAGGGGGTGACATGCAATAAAGGGCCACACGTCGAAACCGGGCCGCTGCGGCGAGGACTTTAAGCCTCTGAATTCGGGGCATCTGCTTTAACAACTGAGCCATGGGGCGCCCCGGAAATGTCTATATTAAAACCAACATTGATCTATTTAATCACAGCTACAGTCATATCATATTTTCAAAAGAAAACACATTTAAGTGTGCAGTTCTCCCTTGAAAGTAAAATAAATGTGTTAAGGTAGTGCACAATACAATTTAGAAATGGGAAAAGTCATTAGTGATTAGAGCCCAACGTGATGTCTGGACAAAGGTGGTGTTGAAGAAATGAAGGGTAAATCCTAAAGATCTGGATGGATGTGATGTGGAGCAGGGCTTCTGATGGTGGAGGACCCCCTTTGGTTGGGGCGGAGTGGGACACAAAATTCCACTGGGACAATTCTGACTGCACCGGCCCACAACGGGCCCAACCCATCCCCTCCACCAGGACAGGGGGGTGTCTCTGTGTGTGTGTGTGTGTGTGTGAGGAGGAACTATGAAGAACTCAGCTCAAATGTTTTGCTAATTCTCAACAATGGCAAAGCTTGAGCTAAGTGTTTTCCTGTCAACTCACCTGCAGCACTAGTTGACGCCTGGTTGTTTCGGAAGAAATCCCTGACTTTTGACCATTTTGATGCACTGTCCTCCAGCATCTGCTTCTTCATTCTGGCCTTTTCAGCCCCTCCTTCTCCTTTCTCTTCTTGCCCTCCATCAGGTGTAACTGAGCAAATCAAACACACAAATCCGATTCCTTTTCTGTAAGAAAATCCTCTACTCCAACCTTGGCCTCTTTCTCTCTGTCTGATGGCCGCTCATTCATCCCCATTCGTTCATTGGACAAGCGCGGAGCGATCATTGGAGCGATACGCAGTTCCCATTTCCCATAAGGCTTTGCTTCGACCATTCTACATTAATTTATGAACAAAAAAACAAATTCAATCGTTGGCCATTTTATATTTGTGGTCATGAAAGTTATGTAACGACTGAATCAAAATAATAAGATGAAGATAGGAGGCTAAACAAAATCAGTAGGCTGGATTAATGAGAGTGAGTGTGACACTGTAGCAACCATGAGTGAGATGTAGAGACACAACAAGTGTTAAATATAGTGGTTGTACTCCCTAGAGATTTCACATGAACATGCTTGATTCTGAAGAGTTTTAACTCAATGGGCCGGTCATTATTTTCCATCTGGAATTTTTCTTCCCCGTTTTTCCAGGTTTTTTTTGTCACAACAGGATTGGATTTACTTTGTTGCTGAATGTGGTTTCATTTTCACATAGTAGTATGCTGATTTTTTGTTTTTAAGCAAATAAATTCATTGAAATATATAAAAAAAATATATATATAAACGCGACACAATTTTTTTTTCTATGTACACAAAATGCCTATTCCTCTCATTCTATGTTCACAAATTCTATAATCTGCAAGCACTTCTCCTTTGCTGAGATAATCCATCCACTTGGCAGGTGCGGCATGTCAAGATGCTGATTAGACCGAACATGATTATTGCACAGCTGCGCCTTAGGATGGTCACAAATAAAAGGCAACTCTTAAATGTGAAAATGATTGTCTTTATTTAATGTTTATTTGTATTTTATGTAGCAACTGTCTGACACACTCGATGTATAGTCCAGCACGTGGCCAGATGTCAGGTATTGGGTTTGTTTAGCACCGCCCAAGATGATTGTGATTGGTTTAAAGAAATACGAACACGTCACAGAGATAGGCCTGAATATGCAAGAGTCATACATTAGCATGAACCAATGCCACATATACTGCATAATGTATTGCCTAGGCTAATAAGTAAATGTTACCATGCTAACACGCTTAAATAGCATGGTGAACATTGTATAGGTATAGTATACCAGCTTAGTATTAGCATGCTAAATTCAATTTCCTATTTCCATGCCTCTGTCAGACTTAAAACTCAGAGTTAAAATTTCTGGTGATAAATTATATGAATCAATTTTTGCATTTAATACACAGCTCTATGGCAATATCTGTATTGCTAAATATTTTAAAAGGTTGATCAGGTTATATGTGCAGTGGCTTTTTTTCCAGGATGAATAAACTGAAGTAGGTTCAAATCTATTTGGACTGACACGTTGTAATTTTAATGTAACACTGCCTCGATATGGAGCAGCTTGTGTTCCATAAAGGTCAAACAGGGAGGTCAGGATTGAAACATGTCCACTTCATGGTTGGCTGGCTTTAGCTTTCCATTGGTCAAATACCAGCTGAGCAGAAACTGCATCTTGGACCCCCATCCCTGTTATTGTAAAGAACAAAACAAGTCTTTAGTGTGTTGAATTGGAAAAATGAAATAGGCTACTTTCTACGTAATATGGCACACATCAAGTGTTGCTTACCAAGGGATTTGAACACAGTTGTCTTCTCTCTGTGGGCGGGTTTCATGCCATTAATAACATCTCCGAGCTCCGCAAACACCTCAGCCTAAAACAAGATATCCACAACCAGATTTGATTCTACACATATTCTACAAAGGCAGCCAATGATACACACTTCAGTTCTGTTATGGAGGCGAGCAAAATGGCAGACTGACCCCAGAGAGGATGACGTCACCAGACTCAGCCATTGCTCCGTCCCTGCTGTCAACGTACACCACCGCCTCCTTCATCAACACGTCGTCCAGCTCCCTCCAGTCTGGCCTGCAGGCTCCCACCGCTGCTCAGCAACAGACGAGAAACAGAGGGAAATACTCAAATACATCATGTATTTACTCTTTCATTTTGTTTGTGTGTTAATTACTTCTCCTCACCTGCCACATGGGCTCCTGGTTTGACCCACTGACCAAGGAGCACCGGCTCTGTGCATCTGGTTACCGTCACTATGGCGTCTGCTCCCCTCACCGCCTCCTCCACTGAGGCGCATACCGTCACTGGACCGCTGACAGAGCGGCAAAACCTCTCCGTTCCCTGTCGTGTGCGGCTCCACACACGTACCTGGGGTGAAGATCCAGCGAAGTGTGACGGTTTGCGAAAAAACAAACATTATGTACATATATTTTACTAAATCACCAAACTAATTTCAACAGTTATGAGTTAGTTGTCAATATTATTGCTAATAAATGGAAGTTAAATGTCCTGTTTAAGGATTTATTGCTAGAAATGCACTTTTATACCACTATCTGTGTATGTATATAAAATAATCCTACCAGACAATTATTATTCTAACTGTGGAAGTGTTTTGGGCTTTTTTTTTCTTTACTTCCTTCTTTCCCATGCAAATAAATCTGGACACCATGTTTTACATTAAAATATCAATAGTGCAGAAATACATCTATGTGCATATAGTAAAGATCAATTACGTTCCTAACAATGACATGTTGTGCTGGGACTAGCATCCCACTTATCAAACATTTATTTCCCTAAACTTCTGTTCAGACTTGCTATTCATACACGTACAAGATCCAGTCGTAATTCTACCTCTTTAAATGAAAACACTTCTGTGAAGACATTGTAATGACTCAAGGCCTGTTTGCCAGTCCCCAAGATGGCCAACACCTCTGCCTCAGGACGCATCAGCAGCTGCAGTGACAAAAGCACAGCAGGACAGACCCAAAGTTAGAACAACAGTGTGAGATTAGAGGACAGGCACGACTGGATTTAAAAAAAAAGTGGGAATACCTTAGCAGAGATGGCAGAGACTGCAGCTGTCCTCATGCATGTGATCACCTCTCCATCAATGACCTGCAGGTTGGAAACATGCTATGACTGCCCGGACTGTATGAGCCTGATAAGCTACAGTTCAGATTTTTTTCCAAACTGGGGGCGGACTGGCTACCATGTACTGTAGGTAACACACTGATATGGATAAGAACCTGATACAACTCCACCTCAAAAATACTGAATCACCCCTTTAAACCCATAAGGCCAGCTGGTTGTTTTTATGAAGCGCTACTGAAGCTAGCGTATTGCAGTGTCTTCTTGCATCAGAGTCATTTATACATGAATTTATGTTACTCACAGCCTTTACATTCCCACACTCTGGGTCCAGCAGCACCACTGTGGCTTGCACAGCTGGCAAAGTTGAATCCTCCCCCCTCTTGTAGAAACACAATAACTTTGTGCACAGGACTCCATCATTCTCCATGTATGTAGGCATCAATCCCATGAAGCTATAAAGGAAGAGAAGTGTCAGCCCGCAACAGTTTGTTAATGTTTTTGATATGCCTACCACCATAGTCTAAAGCATTTGGCACGCTGATTGTAAAGTGGCACACGCTGATAAAAACAGCAACCTTCCGCCACAACGTTAAAAAAAAGTGATGCAAATTTCTTAAGCCACTTTTGACCAGATTTACAGCAATATTTGTGAACTTTGTAATATTTACTTTTCTTGTGGAAATATAATGTCAATGTTAAATCTAACTATTAAATCTAAATTCAAATGCTAAATATTAAATGTTAAATCTTAATATCAGGTTAAATCTAAATATCAAATCGAAATACTAAATGATAAATGCTAAATGTCCCGAATGAAACAACAACACGGTAGTATGGTGGTTAGCACTGTCGCCTCACAGCGAGAGGGTTCCTGGTTTGTTAGCACTGTCGCCTGACAGCGAGAGGGTTCCTGGTTCGAATCCCGGCTGGGGCCCTTCTGTGTGGAGTTTGCATGTTCTTCCTGTGTCTGCGTGGGTTTTCTCTGGGTTCTTCCTCCCACAGTCCAAAGACATGCATGTGTTATTTTAATTGATGACTCTAAGTTGCCTGTAGGTGTGAATGGTTGTCTGTCTCTGTTCGTCTCTATGTGCCCTGTGATAGACTGGCGTCCTGTTCAGGGTGTACCCTGCCTCACGCCCGATGTCAGCTGGGATCGGCTTCAGCCCCTGCGACCCTGACAGGGACAAGCCGTTGAAGATGAATGAAAGTCAGCGGTAGAACCAAAATAAAAGCTTGATGTAGCGATTCTAATGTGTTATTTTTCCCCACACTGGTGTTTCTCCTCGTCCCACTAACATTTAGCATTTAGATTTAAAGGATGAATATGTAGAATCTTAATTAAAAGCTATATACCAACAGAAATACACCCACGGGACGTTTTGAGGGTTACAGAATGAAAGTGTTGCTTTTCCATAAAAATATATATTTAGTCTGAATTAATATTTAAATAATTTTTACGGATTTGACAATGACTTACTGTCACGTTAGGTTTACATTGTAGCAGCCAATAGCGTTGGCCGTTGCTGGTTGCCAGGGTTGTCTGTTGTTGGGTGCAGCTACTGTAGGCTGGCACTGGGTGAAATGGAGTTTGCCAATCCTGCAGCTGCTTATTTGTCCCAGCAGCTGAGTGAGCGGAGACGGGCAAAAACCAGAGTCAATATAAATGGAAATGTTTCTCCTTGATCGGTAAGACCACTTTCATGTTTCAACGGTAACAGTCGAACTCCTCTACAACACTTGTTTTTATGCTGCGATTTGCCGGAGGGGATGGGTTCAAACTGACTCACACAGACTCCTGTCTCCTGTAGGCTACTGGACCGGGTCTGACCAACCTGGCAACCGGAGAGGTGAAATTATCTTTTGTTGTTGCAACTACGATCTTGAGAAACTAGATGGCGGTGTTCTGCTCATTGTCCATATTCAACCTTTAATATTGAGCATTTAACACTGAAAATATATTTCTACATGAAAAGTAAATATCCCAAAGTTCCCACATGTTGCTTTAAATATGGTCTAAAGTGCAGCAGGCTTACCCGTTGTGTTTCTGCAGGGGCAGTATGCTGCGCAAGGGCTGGACCACCTCTACGCTGTCTCGGCTGGAGAATTTCCCCAGAGCTTCCTCCAGACGGGGCAGCAGCTCTCTGTAAAGCAGCAGACGCGCAACTTCATGCTCCCATATGACAACAGGAGGCCCGGCCATGGCTTCACTTCTGAGCTTCAGTGGAGTGACTAGTCCAAAGTTCACAGCGCTGACTTTGGATCGGAGCTGCGTTCAAGAGCCGCAGTCAAAGTGTAGGATTTTTGTGCACCCCGGGTCGCGCTGAGCGGGCGGCTGTCAAAGTTTATTCCCAAGTAAGATTTAAAAATATTTAAAGAAAATAAAAAGAAATGTGTGTGAAGCAGAACTTTTCGTCTTTCCTTCCGTAGGGATTATGGCATAAACATCACATAACTCTTTTTAACCAGGCTTTTAGTTAATTCATTTCTTTTAGGCAGTGCTAATCAGAGCACTTTTTTATCCTTTTTTACTGTTTTAATCTCTGTGTTTTAGCCTTCATGCTTTGATTTATTTTTATGGCCTCATGTCGTATGCTCTTCTATTTCATGTTTTAGCCTCTATGTTTTTATGCTTTTATGTTTTATGCTTTTATGTTTTAGTCCCTCGTGTTTTTAGCCTCCATATTTTAACCCTTTAATGTTTTAGGCAACCGTTTTTAATCTCCAGTGTTTCCTCAGGGGGCCTGCCAGTTTGGGAGTTGTCTCTGGTCTGGCCGCGGGGGGTGCTGTCCCGTGGACGGTTCCGGCCCGGGCGGCTAGAGGGCTCTGCACTCTGGTGCGGAGGCTCCTGTCTGCTCGGGTTGGGGTGGTCTCTGTGGCGGTGCTCCCTGTGACCTTAGACTGGGACCTCTCCCAGTGTGGTTGGCCCCCCAAAGGTAGCTTCCTCTAGACTCCTCTGTACCTCAGGTCTCGCTGCCCGGCCATGTCTCTGTAGTGACAGCTAGTGTTTGCGTAGGTGTGAGTGTGTGTGTCTGTGTGTTAGCGTGGCTGTGTGTGGCTGTGTGAATGTGTGTATGAACGTATATATTTGTGTATGTCTCCGTGCATTACTGTGGGAGGGTTGGGTTCTTTTAACTTCCTTCTCCTGATTTTATTTGATGTTTCTCTTTTTCTGTACATCTCTGTAGGGCACTTTGCGATACTTTTCTGTAGGAAAAGCGCCATATAAATAAAGGTTGATTTGACTTGATTTGATAACCCTACAGATTTATTATGAACCCTTTGGAGGATGTTATCTCCGCTGACTATCTCCAGCTATGAACGCGCTACAACAGTAAAACGCAATAATAAAAAGTATAGTTAAGTGTCAGTCATGACTCGCAACCGTCATCTTCCTGCATAATTAAAACCTACTTTTACTTTTCATTCTGATAATACATTTGAATGAAAGCATTATCTAGTGCAGACTCTTACACCGGAAAGAAAATAGAGCTTTAGGTGGATTGTGCACCGACATGTCTATGCATTCACTACTTACATGTTTTGATGATTAGTTCATTATTAGCTAAAGGTTTATAAATGACTTATGGCGTTTTATTAAAGGATTAATTATAACACATTTGTCAGACCATGAGTAAACAAAGCATTTAGAAATGCTTATATATGACACATTTTATCAAATGCTTATGACTTAGAACAGAGTAATATGTGAAAGTACTTAATTTACAGATATGTAGAAATGTTTGTCAATATGTGCATTAACTTAAAGCTTAAGTGACTTATTACCCTAAAGTGTCACCAATAACTTTATTAAATAATATTTAGTAGACGTAGATTTGTCCCCCTTAAAGAATATGAAAGATAACCCGCTCCCCAAATGAAGTCGATATAACCGTTCAGGGGGCTCATAACACATTTATATCCTCAGTGCTGGTCCTGACCTCCCTCATACCATGAAGAGCATTTAGCTTTTCCACACAGCTTAAGAATAGGTACACAATATGAAACACTGAAACCCCTTTGGCGCTGGATGTGTTGAGAACTTGTGCCAAAGGGGTCATCCCTATGTTCCCCTGTCACATAAGCCTCTGCCTTTTCTGATTTTACGGTTAGGGTCTACATAGGCCTATTTGCAATGGAATTCGGCACTGATTGTGGAAAAAATAACAGAGCAGAACATAGGACCCTTTCTGTGAAAAGCCTGGAACTATTTTTTTTAAAAAGGGTCCTATGTTCCACAGTCACATACATAGGACCCGGAGAACACAGGTGGTGAATGGGGCGGAAGAGGGTCAACTTTGCAATGACATGACAACTGACACCAGCAGAGAGAAGAGCGGTTTGAAAGTTGAACAGCGCTGATTTGATTGGCTCACGAAAATTTTGGCAAAAATCTGCTTTAACTGAAGGAGTTAATGCCCATAGTCAGCTGCTTAAATTGTAAAACAAAGAGAGAGAATGTACGAGAAGCATAAAAGTCTTCCTGAATGAACTTTCACACAGATAAGATACACCTTTATGGATCCCCAGCAGATAAATCCCCTTGATTTGTCTATTTAGCACCATTAAGTCATTTTTAGTAAGAACACGTCAACGTGTGGATGCATTAAAGAAGATCCAAACTCTTTGTTAACAGTTATTAAAACTTTGTAACCACACTCTTTATTGGACGGCCAGTATTTAAAATGTTTCACTCACAATCTCTTGTTCATACCACACCATAGACTTTCTTTTTTCCCCCCCCTGTTTCCTCAGTACTGTTGCTCATGTTTGCATGTCACCTAAATGACGTCTGACATAACATTTGTATGTATGTGAGACAAACACACCAGAGGTGTAAGACAGGGCGGTTTTAAAATCTCTGTGAAGTCAGACATATCAGGAAGTGGCTTTTAGAGAAACTTTTTTGGGTGCTGAGTCTTTGTTTTTTCTTCCTCTTCATGCTTCAGTCTGACTGACTGAACATGGCATCCTGTATCTTTTATGATGAGGAGAGATTTGAAGAATTGAAATTTGATTTTTAATTCTCCAAGCACCATATTTGATCGTCTCCTGGTAACCTGATACGAGACCCTGAATTCACATATAATTCTGTCTGCTGAGACAGAATCTGAACGATAAACTGACATGGTGTAGTCAGTCAGCCACAGTGCTGCTCGAGTCATGACTGAGAAAGATGAGAAGGACCACATTGTGAACATTGACAACACATTTGAAATTCTCACTGCAGAAAGACTTAAAAGGAGGAGGCGACTTAATAACTTATAAATCTACCGTAACAAGAATTTGGCCGTGATTATTATCATTTCACATAAAAGAGGCTCATTTAACAACTAACGGGAGTTCATGTAAAATAGAACACAATGATTCTTGTGCAAGAAAAGTGGGAAAGCAGGAAAGATCCAGCAGTGTACTCCCCCGCTGCTTACCTAAATCCATTCGAACTCTTAGGTACTCAACACTGTATTTTTAAAAGGAGGAAAAATCTATTGGTGTGCTTGCTCAGAACACACTCATCTTTGAACTTGACCTTTTGATTTCCATTGCACACCTGTATTTCATGATTGTATTGTTATGGAAATAGATTCTTCAATAAAGATCAACAAACAGGATCAGCCTTTTCTCCGTGCTTTATTTTGCCAACAAAAATACGTTCATCCCTACATCCTCACAAAGTTAGAGTCTAGCAGCAATGACAATGTGCCAAATCTCGCACAGTCTTTTAGTTAGAGGGACAGGACGCGAATAGCCTTGGTTGGGTGACGTCTTTAGACCAAACAAAAACATGCCTTAGACATTACAATTCTGAACATTCTGAACCTCTCTCATCACAAGGTCTCTAACACAGGGTACAGATGCACAAATATGCCAATATATCATCATGAGTTAGTTATTTGCATTATCCATGACAAAACTATGATTATGAATTACAAATATCCAAAATTCCCACAACAGTCCCCCCTTTGAACATTTTATGTTCACTACAAAAGGAAATTTGTAATTTATCTATATTTCAATTTTTAGCAATGTTTTAAATAGCATGCAGCAAAACTGGAGAATAAGCTTTTTATATTATAGATGAATAAAGGTAATTTGGTTAAAAAATAGTCACAAAGGTAATTATCATGTAATAAATGAGTGAGGGGAAAAGGAACAAACGATGAATAGCATAATACAGATAAACCCCTTTCTTTCTTTCACTACCACAGGCCAGAAATTGACCTGATGGCTTGAAACATCCACCCTGAAGGGGAAAAATGATAAAATATGATTAAAAAGAAGGTGTGGATACAGCATACATGTATTTGGCCAAACTTCTAACCACAGGGCCCCCACTCACCGTCACTGCTCAGCAACTTTCTAATTTCTACAGCCCCCTTGACAAAGTCTGTTGTCACTCTTCACCAGGTTGAGACGATATCTAAACAATCCCCACCCCCCCCCCTTTGTAGAGTAGCTGTAGAGGGTAAAGGAGCTAAGGTCGGACAGGCAAGCAGGCAGACCTGAGTGAGACAGTTTGCACAAAATTACATGTCATGGTTTGCACAAAAGGGTGAGAATTTTATTGTTGTCATCACGCATGTGGTTGTAGTGTAATCACACTCTAACATTCACATTTTGTGTTTACATCAGTTTGACTCAATATCTGGATCCAAAAACGGTGGTAACCACAGATCTTCATCTGGGGTCATGGTGATTCATGGGTACTACCACCAGCTCACTAAGGAAACCACGAGAGCTCTTCAGCAAGGCAGCACGCAACAAATGACCAACAACATTATCACCACCACGATCAACACAGGGAGTAGTAATCTGACAGCGGTGGATTTTCCATCCCCCCATTGTGAGCCAGGACCAAGGTCCCAGCCGTCATGGGCTTCTGAGTTTTGCCTTTCTCTCAACAGTTCATTCAAGTGGGCGACAACATGAGTCAAATTGACACCTAATGCAAGCACATGGGTGCAGCATTTTGTCCCGATAATGTGGCACACACCCCCCAGGCCAGGCTGTGGGTGTGTGTGAGGTTCAGTCTGCACAGGTAAGGGCCCGCATTCTTGCACTCAGGGTTGGTGTAGGCAACGTTCCATGCGCTGTTGCACTGTCTAGTTGCAAAAGGACGTGCCTAGATTTTGGTCAAGTGATGTCCAGCACAGACCGTGTGGGGTTTGTCGTCATCACTGAATGATGCACCTGACTCAGTGTAGTTGTGACGTTTCTGAATCTGACTTTCGATCCCTCGTAGTTGACGACACTGATGTTCAGAACCCCCAACCAGGGAGCGAGGCCGCAGGCAGTGCCATGCCCACACCGTGAGGATGTTGGGCACAGACATAACAACTGTCATTCGTCATCAGCCTGGCGGTTAGAGCCACAGCTCGTTACCAGGCATTCTGCTCCGGTCGGGTGACCTGGGCGATGTCCACGATGTGTAGTTCCTGTCCGTTTCGATCTGCGAGGCTGGAGTAGGACTCGTTCAGCAGCAGGAGTAGTAGGTGTTGAGCCGACAACAGGTCCAGGTGGCGTCTCAACCCCCCTGGAGTGACTGGCCTTGGAAGATCGATGCCATCTGGTTCCTTCGGATCTGTCTGTACGAGGGCGTCGTCTGATGGCTCCGTGACTCTTTTGCAGTGGCAGGCGTGGATCCAGGTGGCCCTCTCTGCGTCCATTACTGCGGTTTCTGTGATGAGCAGCACCTGGTAGGGCCCGTTCCACCTTCTTGATCGCCAAGATTTCCTTCTCAGATCTTGAACCGCTACCCAGTCACCTGGATCCAGCTATTCACCTGCTTGTGAATATCAGAGAGAACAGAGGTTAGATGTGTACAATATCGCAGCATCTCATCTTCACAACACCCTGTGTCAGGGAATTTGCGCGGAAGTGCGGCGTTTACAAAAGGGGTCCCATTGTCGCTTGATATTCGTAAGGGGACTCCCCATCTGGGAAGTATCCGTGTTAGTAAGGCGTTTGCCACTGTTGATGCATCTTGCTTTGAAGTGGGAAAAGCCTCTACATACTTTGAGAACCTGTCGACCATGACGAGGCAAAATTCCTTTCCTTCACTTGGTGTTAGTTCTATGAAGTCCATTTGTAAGTGATAAAAAGGTCTCGCTGCTGGGGGATGGGCACTCTGTTTGACCCTAATGCCTCTGCCTGCATTGTTTGTTGCAGAGATCACACATTTTTTGTATAGTGAGAAACCCTTTTGTGAACCAATTTCTTTAAATATCACGTGTCATCCAATGTCTTTGGATATCACGTGTCATCCCCCCTTTTGACGCATGGTCTCGACCATGCGTCAATTTAGCGTAATGCTGAAACAAATAATCCGGCAAACAGGGCTTGTCATTAAGCCCATACCAAACGTTTTGTTTCATCACACTGCCAGCCTGCTTCCACGCCCATTTCTATTTAGGTGTGGCTCTGTTCTGCAGCTCTTTTAAGTCTGCGTAGGGTGTTACAGCGGGCTGGAAAAGATGTGGCAACAGCAAAGCATCAAGGAGGGAAGCGACCAAGTTGTGATGGGCGATGGGTTTGCCAGATGCAGTGAGAAAATCTCGATTTGCCCAAATTTGTCCAAACGAGTGGCAAACCCCCCCATGCATATCTGCTATCTGTGGAAATAGTGACAGTCTTACCTCTAGTCAATTTGCATGCTTCAGTCATGGCCACAAGCTCAGCGGCTTGTGCTGAATAGTTAGACGGCAGAAGTTCTGCCAAAAGTGTTTTGTGTATGGTGACTGCAAAACCTGATTGGTTAAGGCCTGTTCCCGGGTCCCTTGATGCTGAGCCGCCCACAAAAAGCTCCATGTCGGAGTTGGTGAGTGGTGTTTCGTGAAGATCAGGTCTGGGGGAACAGTTTTCATTAATAATAGCCACACAGTCATGGGGCTTCTGTTTCTCAGAAGTAGGGAGCAACGTGGCAATATTGAGTACGGTGCAGCGGCGTACAGTGATATTGGGCAGTTCGAGCAGAATGTGTATGTACGCTCAAGAAAGCGTTAGCCAAATCTATAACAGAAAGCCACTTACTTTCAGGTGGAACTTGTGAAAGAATTGTATGAGGATTTGGTACTGTAGGGGCACGTGCATGGATTGCTGCATTTACCGCCTGCAAGTCCTGGACAAACCCGTCACTCGTCTGGCGTATGTGGAGGCCGTTTTTTTTTTTTCACCGGACATATTGGCGTGCGGACTGGTGAGTTCTCACAGGGGACGATGATGCCTGCCCTGGGGAGGGCCTCAACCACCGATTTGATGCCCTCCACAGCCTCTTTTCATAATGGATGCTATTGCTGGCAGGGCCTATAAGGATTTTGGGGTGATTACAACAGGTTTTTTTTATTTTTTAAGCAAACCTACATTGTGCCGGTGTTGTGCCCACACTTGCGGTGGCACTCCTTTCAGTTCTGGTACGTCAGGGACATTATTAATCATTATCTTTCCGTGTGGTGCAGTAAAGTGTGATGTAGAGTATACCTCTGGGTTTTGAAGTTTAAATCTCGACCGTTCACAAGAGCAGCAACTGCCTTTTGAATTGTTACTCGATGCACCTTTAAACCTTCATGATGCTCAGTTGCGTCGGTCGGTCGTTTGATTCCATCCGGTCGCCTTGATGCATTTTGTCAACCAAGGTTCCAGATTTTGCGGCTCCTGTGTTTTTATCAGGGAAACATACGGGAACTGGGGCACTTGGAAAGAAACATTAGGCAGGCACACAGAGATTGCACAGCGTGTGTTATCCCAATACAGGCATTGCAGTTCTAAACTGTCACACAGAGTATTTTGTTTAAACCATGTTTGTTCAAATAACATATCTTTCCCTACGCAGATGTGTGCAGCACAATGCAGGTCAGTGTGACACAAAATACCAGGGTGTGTGTTTGTGGCTGTCGCAGCAGTGAGGCTCGAATGGGGGAGGAGCCATAGATAGTGGTAAGTAGCCGCATTATCAAGAGAAGTCAGAAAGGTGTATGTACTTTAGTGTATGAATCATTTTTAATTATGGTTAGGCCTTTAGGACCTGAGTTAATGTTTATGCCTAACACAAACATAAGATCTCTAACACATCTCCTGCTCATTTTGGGTGTTTGAAATCGGTGTGTTGTATTACAGATCCTGTCGCTCCGGAATCTACCAGGAATGTGAGGGGTACGTCTGCAACAGTGAGTGTTAGTGTGGGTAGATTCTTATAGGCAGCAGAGTTTAGTGAAGCATACATTCCTGCAAGTTTTGTGATGTGTGTGTGTTTTCTAAGCATTCAATAGCCTGCAGTACGGAATTTAAACTGTATCGTGGAGAGAGTGTGGATGTGTTGGTGTATTCACATGTTCCGTTCGGATGGCCTGTGTCCGGTCCAGATGCGCCCCTCACTCTCCCCAGCCCTTCGGCCAGTCAATCGCCCCTGTGTCGGAATCCCTGGCGGTTGGTCTACCATTGTTCACGCTCTGTGCAGTCGTTTCGGCAGTGTCCATGCTTTCCATGATGAAACAGCTGTCTTCTCGCCCCCTTGGCCCTCGGCCACGCCCTCTGCCTTTTTCACGACCTCTGTGGTGATTGTCTCTTCGTGGTAGGTCGGAAATGCTGACAAAAAGTCAGGAGCTCCGCTGCATATTTCTGTCCTCCATCCTTGAGCTTGGGGAACAGGGCGGCATTCCTTTCATTTTCGTCACGCCGTTCAGGTTTTTGCTCCTGGTGTAGTGGGAGCCAGCTCGTGCACGTAGGTGGGGGGGTTGTGTAGATGATCGGGATCGCCGGGGGCCGAGTCCTCTGCCTCTTCCTCTGGATCTGCCTGTCGTGGTGGCCGGCTGGCCACCTCTCCCCCTCCCCAGTGCAGCCAGGTCGTCGAGGGGGTAGAGTGGTTGGTGCTGTTGTGGTGCAGGCTGGGCAGCCTCTTGGATCTGGGGCTGAGCCTGCTGAGCCTGCTGCTGGTTGGCTGGTTGGGGAGCCAGCCTGGTCGGAGGAGCCGAGTCGAGGTCGAGGGTCCCATCTAGTTTAAGACACAGAGAAGAAGGAGGGGGAGGAGAGGTTACCCTTTCCCTGCCTGTCTGCTGCCTTCTGTCTCTCAGCCTGGCTTCCTGTAGCCAGCTATCTCATCGGCCCAATCAACTTTGAAAGACTCCTTTCTTCTGCCCCTCCTGCTCTTTTGCTTTTCCCTGTCATCTTTCTCCTTCTGCCTAAGGTTACTTTTGAGAATCCAATTGTCTGAGACTAAAACTGCCTGTATTAGGAAAACCGCACACAGTGGCCCAAAACTTTAATTGGTCAACGCAAGATTCATTGTAGTTTTGTTCATGTACTGGAGATTTGGGCTTAGGGCTACGCCTTCGTTGCGTTTGCTTTGAGTTGGCCCCATCTCGCTTAGTTTAGGTCTGTCTAGAGTGGCACTGGCGTGTCAATTATGTGCTCCATTGTTCCTCTGAGGATGCTATTTCTATGTTTCACTGGTAGTAAGTTTGGGCCTAGCTTACCTTGGTTATGCTAAGCTTGTCTTTAGTGATATTGAAATCAATTGAACCATTAACTCTTTAGCTTTAATGCTAGCTAGTTTAGCTTTAGCTATATTGGTAATGCTAACTTAGGTTATGGCAATACCCACAGTCTAATTTTGATATGCTATTTTCCTCAATGCTAATTACCTTAGCATTAGCTATGTTAGTTATGCTAAGCTAGTCTATGGTAAAACCCAAAGTCTAAATTGATATGCTAGGTTTTTTTTTGCTCAATGCTAATTAGCTTAGCATTAGCTATGCTAGTTATGCTAAACTAGTCTATGGTAATAGGTGCAATCAATCGTAAATGCTAACACTTAGCTTAGCCTTTCTGGTAGCTATACTACTAGGGCCTATAGCTAACTGCTCGTCCCTATCAGCTGGTGCTATCTGTTGCACCCCCCTACTGTCTGGCGGTCTGCCAAACCACTCCTGGCAAAAGTGACGTGTACCAAGAATTTAAACTGCACAACGTTTGATTCAAAATGCCGACCAGGTTCTAAAATGGCAGGTCTCCAAGCCACGCCCAATACCTAAATTTCAACTGCGCCCCAACTACAAAATGGCGATTGATAGCACCACCACACCTACTTCCGATTTACTTCTGCGCCACTGTTCCAAAATGGCGATTCACCTTTATAGCCACACCCAACTTTTGAATTTCAACCTTCAAAATGATAACGTCATTTGTTTGATTCACAGCATGTATGTAACAATTCTATTTTGCTTTTTTTTTTTCAATTTGGATCACAGCAGAGTCATATTAACCTTTTTTACTCAGAACCATAAAAGCCAGCTGCTCAACATGCTGATAGCATTTGCCAAGGCACATACATTATCTCAACTGGTCATCTGGTCAGTCAAAACATGTCTCACACGCACGCACACACATACGCACACACACACGCACACACAGGCCCGCAACATTCATTCCAATGCAAACATCCTTGATAAAAGTGGGTCAGTCAGTGATTTACCCGTTTTTACCTGTTCAAAGATTTTCTAGAATCCAGTTTATGGATCTACATATATATTTATGGGTTATAGATAGGTTTTTACAGATCTATATATTTATTTATTTTCGACAGTAACGTTACCTTATTAGTTGTTGCTTTACATATCGTACATGCAGTGTTTCTATGAGTATATATATTATATATATATATATATATATTCCTGTGGGAGTTTTCACAAGCGGAGTTTTCACCCTACTGACTGAATTACTTTATTTTGTTTCTAGTTATTTATTGCTGTTAAAAACAATCTCTCCCTATATTATCTTATGCTCCCTCTTCCCTCAGCGCGTAGGAAAGGGAGGATAGTACTGTTGATGTGACCTTGAGCTAAAACAAAGCCTTTACACACTCTCCTCTTTCCACAGCTGTCAAACATGCATGCACACACACAAAGATGGGGTAGAGAGGGAAAGAGAAAAAAGAGACGCACATGGGAACAAGGCACATATAGACTTACAACAAACTATCTACCATACTATCCAGAATAACCTCTTACTTTGCTCATGAGCTAACCAGAAACGTTGCTGTAATTCACCTCAAACAGACTCGAACTGTGGGACAACGTTTTCACTAACCAGTACTACTAATCAGACTCGAACTGAAAAGAGAGCAGCTGATCAAACTGCTGGCCGGCCCTCGCACAGACTCTCACTGTACGTCAAAAAACAGAAAGACTCGAACTTCCTGCAGAGGAGGGTCCCGCACACTCGTCTTCTAGGGCCCTAGTGGACGTCAACAAACACACAAATGGACCCGGACCATTTGCAGAAGAGGGACTGGCACCCTCGTCCTCTGGACGTCAACAAACAAACAAATGGACTCGAACCATTTGCGGAAGAGGGACTCGCACCCTTGTCCTCCAGACGTCCTCTGGACGTCAACAAACAAACAAATGGACTCGAACCATTTGCGAAGAGGGAGTGGCACCCTCGTCCTCCAGACGTCCTCTAGATGTCAACAAACAAACAAATGGACTCGAACTATTTGCGGAGCAGGGACTTGCACCCAGTGGCCTGTTTCACAAAGCAGGTTCAAAAAACTCTGAGTCTAACCCTGAACTCTGAGTTGATCTACTCTGAGATAGGAAACTCTGAGTTTTCGGTTCCAGAACAGCAGATTTGCGTTAGGTTGATCAACTCAGAGTAGTTTGACCTGGAGTTAAGCGCGTGCACCACAAGTAAAAAAAGACAGCATCAATGGAGCCCTGATTCGACGAGTCACCATGTCAACAGGGAAGCGAAGGGCTACGCTACAACTGGAAATGGAAATATTAATGCGCTCATACAGTGAGTTTTAGAAGGTTTACACCGCTGCAGCAGCAAAAGAGAGGGAGACGGTGCGGGAGGACATTGCGGCTCGGGTCGGTGCGTAAGTTTAAATGTAGTCCTGTTGCAATCACAGTAATATCACAGGGGGAACTGCTTGAGTGGTAGTCTATTAGTTTATTTCATTTAAGTGCAACCCCGCGGGGGAGAAGCGCACTTGGCAGCAGCTTAAGATGAAACATAAAAACATTGTTCAAACAGGTAAAACATCGGCACAATCTCATGGTGACGCCTCATTTTGAGCATGTTTTACATGGTAAAGTAAATATTACTGTAAGTGGCTGTTGTATATGTTGTATAAAAAACTCCCATTTGCAAAAAAACGCAGCGCAACACACAATATCTGCTGTGATATGAGAGCATTACTGGTTGTTAATGTTGGATTTCAGGGTTAACAGACTCAGAGTTTTCACTAAACCTGCTTTGTGAAACAGGCCCCTGTCCTCCAGATGTCAACAACAAAAAGAAACTCACCGGAGATTATTGAAGAGATCCTCCACCGAGTTCAGTAGGCACCAGCAGTGAGAGGACACGCCTGCTGTTGGACGTTAGGCCCCCACTTCTCAGCTGAATTTGTGGCGAGGTTGAGGTTGGAGCTTCACTCCACTGTGCACAGGTTTCACCCTCAGTCCTGTCCAGCCTGTGCCTCTCACTCCGGGTGCCCACCCAGGGATGCCCAATTGTTGTGGAAATATATTCTTCAATAAAGATCAACAAACAGGATCAGCTTTTTCTCCGTGGTTTATTTTGCCAAAGCATTTTCCTCTGCAGACAAAAATACGTTCATCCCTACATCCTCACAAAGTTAGAGTCTAGTAGGAATGACGATGTGCCAAATATCGCACAGTCTTTTAGGGAGAGGGACAGGACACGAATAGCCTTGGTTGGGTGATGTCTTTAGGCCAAACAAAAACTATGATTATGAATTACAAATATCCCAAATTACCACAACAGTATCGTCCACAGTATTTGGGCCAGGGGTGTGAAGTGTGAGGGGGCGGCACGGGCCTGCGGTGGTTAGCACTGTCGCCTCACAGCAAGAGGGTTCCAGGTTCGAATCCCAGCTGGGGCCCTTCGGTGTGGAGTTTGCATGTTCTCCCTGTGTCTGATGGGTTTTCTCCGGGGACTCCCACAGTCCAGACATGCGGGTTTTAGGTTGATTGATGACCCTAAATTGCCTGTAGGTGTGAATGTGAGTGTGAATGGTTGTTTGTCTCTGTTTGTCTCCATGTGCCCAATGATAAACTGGGGTCCTGTCCAGGGTGTACCCTGCCTCACGCCCAATGTCAGCTGAGATCAGCTCCAGCACCCCCTGCGACCCCGATAGGGACAAGCGGTTGAAGATAAATAAATGAATGAATGAATGTGAAGTGTGTTTATCTCAACTACTCAAGTAAAGTTTTATGACTGTGTCTTGCATTGTTAGCATGCTATTGCGCCAACAACATCTGTCCACAGACAGACAGACAGACATTGGCAAAATATTCAAACTGTCCTCGGTGGTAGCTGCTCGCCGCTACAGTAGGTGTCTCCACGTCCATATTTTGCCATGATGACACACACACAGACACACACACACACACACACACACACACACACACACACACACACACACACACACACACACACACACACACACACACACACACACACCAACGCTAAAGAGATTCTGCCTGAGCACATCAAGGCACAAACAATACCAACATCGACAGCATTGAGAGTCAAGTGAATAAAACACAGGTGAAAAAAGATTTTGCCAGGATCATTTTTCTAAAAAAAATGTTTTTCCCCATGAAAACAGGTGAAAAACACTTTTACAGTACGTAAACATGCAGTTTAAAAATCAGATTATATTCAGGTTATGGCACTACTCCGGTTTCACAAACGCCTTAAAACGCCGTTAAACCCCAGAGTGCAGACCTAGATAAGTCCTTCAGTTACCCGAGTATTTATGCATATAAACAACTCCACCCCGCTGCAGTGGTTTTTGGGAAATTGAATAGATCAGGATGGCGCTGACAAGGTGAGGAAAAAACCCCAGCAACAACACAAGCTATACCTTTAAACTGATTGAGGACTTCCAAGAAGACCCATTTCGGTCGTAAATCTGTCGAAAAGTTGTCCATTTTCAACCCTCTTTCCAAGTTCTTGTGATTTTGACATAGGTCAACCAGGGGAAAAAAAGAATTACCACCAGTTCTACGTTGGCAGAGGAGCAGTTACAACCTAAGGAGGTAGAGTTAGTCTCGATGTTCTACCCATTCTTCCCCGTTCATGTATATGAGGAGAACTGCAATAACTTGGTTTTTCACTTAACTGGTATGATCATACTCCGGTTACTGCTGTGCATGTAAACGCACTGATGCGATACGAACACACAAAATTCCCGTCATTTGCGTATCCGTGCAAAATTTCAACTGAAGCAATCAAACTCTAGTGAATTAACGCAGACATTGTGAATATAAGTGTTTGTTGTAATAATAATTTCACCCACAAGAGACTGAAGTGCAACACTCCTCCTTGTTCTAAATATAACTAAAGGTTTTCATGCTTTATTCCAGGTGAGTTTTAATTAGGTACATGTATGCTGTGTTAGCAAGTTATGTAACATTACTCTTGTGTCTTTCTTTTGGCGCAAAATGTTTAATCCTATTTAGAATGTGGGGTAAGTGCACTTCAGCCTCTTGTGTCCAAAATGAGTATTACAAAAGCAAAACAGCCAAGACTAGAAAAACGATCCCTGCAAACATGTTTTTTTCACTGAGCATTTTCCTCCTCCACCTGATTCACAGATTTTTCCTTTTTACAAAGATTATCCTCGCAGAACCTTTTTTTAAGTCCTTAAGTCATAAATACAGGAGAGAAAATGTTTTGATGAGACTTAGAAAATGGATTACCAGTGGGTTTTTTTCTTACATGCCTCTCAGAGCTTCTGTTGTATGAACCTCAGTATAATATATTTGCGTATACTGGACAACTGTGTAAAAATCTGAAATGTATTGTATTACTTCCTTGCACCACTGCTCTACTGCTTCTTTGCTGCATTATCAAAAAGAAATACTGCACACAGTTAGCAGTTCCCACAGTTATACAAATACATAGGCCTACAGCTGAAACTTTAATGAACAACCAAAGGGTTTTATTGCACACCATGTGAGAAAAATAAAACAAATAATAAAAGAATGAGATTATGCTTGCTCATATCATATTCAGTGATGCTATCATGTTCTTGGGTTTACAGCTGAGGGTTCCACCATACAGTATGTATGACATAAGTTATTTTGCTGGTGAATATTCTGCTATTCCTGTCAGTACACAGCGTTGTAGTAACAGCTACAATACTGTTTCACAGCAGACTTTGTGATGTCTGCTGTGACATGTCATAAGTGTGCGGTTGTGTGCATTTCAATGCACTTAGTAGTCTCTTCCTCTTTTAAGTGAAGTTTCTGTGGTGAAAGTTAGTCATGCAATAATATGCATGATTCATTTTATGCTATTCATATCGAGGTTGATAAATCATAATTTTCCTTCATAGCATTAAAGTTACTTTGTAAATAGAGTATTCAAATAATATTCTATGTGTAGGGGCTTCTTGTGTAGACAAATCTATCATTTGACAGTGTGGTAACTACTGAGCCTGCTAACTTCCTGTTGGACATGTAAGCTGCATGAACACAAGCGCAATTAAAAATAAAGATAAATAGAAATATCCATCCTGAAATCATGACATTGACATAGTTACAATCATTTGTGCAATCTTTGCAAACACCTGAGATATAAACACATTTTGCTCAGTCTCAAAATGCACATGTGTCTCACACTTTCTGTTGTTTAGGTATCAAAAGTCCATACTTTAAAGATAAAAATATCATCATGGCAGTACCTATTGATATTATGATGATATTAAGAGAGTGGTGTGGTAACCACTGTGATGTGAGAGCTATGCAGTTAAAGGGTGTAACTGTCTTAGTTTTTTTAAGGAATGGGCAGAATTGTTAACAATCACTTTGTGCTTGAGTTTGATATTCTCCCCACACATCTGAAAGCTGGTTGGAGTTCTGCAGTATCGTTGTAATGACAGAGGTCCAGTAACAGTTGCTTGTCTCGTGAGGCATCAATGTCCTAAACCAATCACCCCGTGGAGGATCTGTCAGTGCTATTCCCAAGTGCCTCATGCACAGCCCCACGTACACATCTTCTATGTAAACAGCTTTAACATGTGCAGACCCCTCCAGTATCTTCTTGGGTAAATCCAGTGAGAACACATAGCCCATTCCCAGGGCATACGGTGGGTACCTTGACTCAGGAAAGGCAGAAGCAGGCAGACACCACTTTGAGTTATGGTCTCTAAGAACAGGAGCACCCCTTGCCACCATTCCTGTCATGTAGTGATTCTGGGGGGCTTTCAAGAGCATGTCAACAAGCTTGTGAACATTTAGGAACATGTCCGAGTCGACCTTCATCGCATAGGAGGTGTTGGGGCAGTGGGAGCTGAGCCATTCAAACATGACCATGGTTTTAATTGTGAGGTTATTGTAGCTATCCAAGAAGTCACTCTGGAGAATATCATGATATCTCTGGCTTTCCTGTAACACCTGAGGAGGGGGGAGGATAGGAGAGTGAGTTTAAAGCTGTAGTGAATAGGCTGTTAGCTAGCAGTCAGTTGCTTATTTATATGTCCAGCAGATACAGAGTAACATTAGTATTCATTTGAAGTCATGTTTCTGTTGACCTGGTGAATGTAAGTCAAATTTTCATTTTAATTTGGTCTTCTAGTCTGGTCTCAACTAACTTAGCAAATTAGCATTAAATGCTGCACTACATTCAACAGCTAGTCGGTAACCTTGTGTGTCTGCCATTCGGTGTTGAGCAGGTATTGGCCATTTTGGCCAGCGCCATCTTGGGTTTTTGAAACCAGACACGATCATATTTGGACATGAAGGCAATGCTGGGGAGGAGCGCTAAGCAGCATCAGGCTTTGCTCGGCTGTCATTTCAATGACTCTAAGCTAAACTAAATGCTAAAGAGGGAAACTGCCGGCTTTTCAACTGGTTAACGTGATCCATCTGGTGGATAAAATGGGAGCTCCATTGACTGGTGCTGCTTGCTGCCGTGACACAGAGCTGGTTGAAAAACTTCAGTTTCACTTAAGTTACCAGTTAATGCTTGGCAATCTAGCTAACTAACGTTAGCTTTGTCAGCAAGGTAGAACCAAACATTTCAAGACGTTTTAATGCAACCACAATGTTCCAATGAACTCTGATGAAGGAAAAACACAATTATTTCACAGCTATTTTAATGTGTACAGTGCTTTGGATAAGTATGTCTAAACCTCTACCCTGTAACTAGCACAGTGACCTGTCAATCACACAGTAGCCACACAAAAATCAAGTGTAAGTAGGGTCGTTCCCATTGACTTCTATACAAACTGACTTATTTTTGCGATCAAGGGTGTTGCCCCCTGCTGGACATTAGACTTTAATTTTCAGACCTGGAAGCTACATCCATTTTTATCATACATTCTGTGCTAGACCCCACTAAATCCCACACACTGCTTCTTTAAGAGAGTGCAGAAAGCAGTTTAACAAACTCTAATTTATTGTCCTCATGCCACAGCATAAACAAAAAACAGTTTAACAAGCTCTAAATCTTACTCAACCTGGTAGCACTCTGTGGTTCATTTTGTTTGGCTGCAGCTATCTTGAGTTTCTTTCCTTCTGCTCTGATTACCTCGTGAGTTTTACTTTCTCTGAAGCATCTGCTGTAGCTCATTCATGTTTGACTATTCATTTTGCAAACAGCAAGAACAGAAACGTGCTTGGATTTCCCCCGAATGAACCCCTGGGATATTTTTCCCCTCTCTTGTTATAACGTCATGTTTTTGAAGGTTGAAAGGGATAGAGAAAGAGAATTCAGTAACTTGTAATGAATCAACTCACTTGCTCCTTGAGGGTTTCTGTTCCATCTTCTTCTTTGGACAGTCCCAGCAGGAAGTAGTGGCTGATCACTCGGCCCAGCACTGTAGTTTCTTTGCCCCATGTGTTGCGGATTGTGTTACGGGCCTCTTTGTTGTGCGGTGCGACTGGGACCATAAGAACCAAGAATGGGCTTTCCTTCTGACACCTATGGGGTTCGTCCAGTATGAAACTGTACTGATGTGGGTATGCTACAAAGTATGCTGAAGGGTCATCTGGTAATACCTGTGCCAGCAGAGGAGGTTGGGTTTTTTTGAGTGTTGCACCACAAAAGTACAGAATTTATTTATTTATTTTTTCCTGCTAACTTGTCTACACTATAGCCTCATATTAACACAGACAAAATACAGAGCGATTAAAATGTGTAAAAGATAAGATGCAAGATGCAAAGTTAATGCTTGCCTTCCTTTATTAGTGGACTAAAACAGCCAATGTACCAACTGTACAGATTTTAGCTTTAGCTAGCTAGCAATACACGTGTGTGGAGTGTGTCTGTGCGTGTCTCAGAAGTTCGAATCACATATCCTAGCGCAAAATCATGTCTATTTGTACCCAGTTGTGTCTTTCCATTGACCTTGTATGCCATTGCGCTGTTATATTCATTCTGCGTTCTGCATGAACACACTGGTATTGGTATCGGTGAGTATGCAAGTCTATGCACCAATTTGACACCATTTTTCTGCTACTGCTTTAAATTAGTTTATTCATGTTAATTTTCCATTACGATGGACTTGTTAAACTAGATAATTAAAGAAAGTTCTGTAGCTTTCATTCTATGTGTAACCTGAGCCAGGCCATACTACAATGATAGCAGTAAAAAATAATAGTATACCATATATGTTATTTTTTTTAAATGCACTGATATTGGATCAGTACTCGATATTTGCTGATATGCAAGTTACAGTAAGGTATCAGAATTGGTAAGGGGAAGGAAAAATTAGTAGGGACATCTCTACCTATAGGCAAATGACCCATATTTACGTTTTTTAGGCGGCAGCGTCTAGTGGCTGTAGTTATTATTGCGGGGGAAAAAAGTCAGGTGATGTAGTTATAAAAGTCAAACTCCACATTAAGAGTAAGGTTGGTGTGATGGATGGGTCAAACAAGCACTTACACGTGGTGACAATTTTTAAGTTAAACAACTTCTGTCTATGACAAAGGTATGTCTACGACTCATAGCAAATCCATAATCTATTTTTAATAGAACATTTTTTAAGCCTTTTGTTGCCTTAACATAAGTAGTTTAATTTCACAATGTTAAAAACAACGGTCACACCACAGTCACATGTTTAAAACCATCACAGCGCTAGATACAAAGGTCATATGCAATTTTTTGAGTCATTGGCAATCACTCTACTCTACCATTAAGGATGGGTTGATTAAAAAGTATGATGAAAAAGACACTAACAAAAAATAAAAAAGCAGCATGTGCGGTCCTGCTGCTGATAACTTATCTAAATGACATTTCCTATTATCAGATCAGAAGAAAACATGTGTATGACTTTTATTTGGCCTTGGTCATTTTGTCAACTGCATTTGTTTCAAGATGACTAAATATACCTACACTGTCAACTGAAGTGGTCGTATTGTTGGGAGATTGGCTCGACCATGAGCTTGTCGTCCAGAAGATCAAAGGCCATGACGCTTTGGGGCTTGCATTGTAGAAAGTTAACATTAACGTCCCTGTGATGAGTATTAGCATCAAACAACACAACTGTCTTCTGGCTCTTGTCCATGGAGTCTTTTCACTGCCAAGACAAAAAGACAAAAAAATTGATATCTTTAATGCCTTTTTAATGCACATCAGAAGCCCTTTACTATCCATTACCGGAGTTGAATAAGGAAGCACTTATATTGCTAATATTGTCTCTTGCTTGACCAGTGATGTAGGCGTTCCTCATTAGCTGTGAATTATGTGCAACTGTTTAGAGCAAAGGAAGGAGTCTCAATTAAAATCTGCATCCATCAGAAACCACAACCACAAGCTGTAATGGGCTTACTGCAAGCACAACAACATTTGTTGAGAAGAGTAAGATATATGTTAACACGTACACGCACATATTGATGTGTGAACATGCTTTACAAGCTTCCCTATAGACTACGGACATACTACGTAGTCTTCATGAAACATACATCACTTAATCAACAGAATCAGAAAGCTCCAAAACCACATTTCCGACAAGTTGAATGTGAAACCCTGACAGCCCTCAGCATTTAGCTCCAGATGGAAACATACTGTAATCATACTCAAAACCCTTTAAAAAGAAAGATACAAACCTCGGCCAAACCTGTGTTTTAAAATGTTTACACATCTCTGTCTTCATGTATTGACATTGGTATGAATGTCCATCTCTAAAGGAGCTGTACTCAACATTCAGAGCATTAATATAGTAGCAAACAAATATTTTCTTTGTAAAGATATAATGGAATAATGGCGTCCTGAGGAAATAATTAAATCACTCTCCCTCTCTGTGTGTTGTAAGAAGAGTTTCTCTGTTTGTTTTCATAGCTGGTTCAGGCATGTTGGCTGTTGTGTGTGTATTATTGTAATTATATTTAAGATAGTAATATAGTCATTAACACTCCAGCGTGGATGCTTAATTTCCTGTCACATGACTCTAGTTGGTTATCTAAATTAGTGGTGAGTCTTTCAACAGCACATACAAGAGTCAGGTTTACATAGTCTGTAGTATACAAACAGCAGAGTCATTCCTCTTCCACATTAATCAAAGGTTGAAGTGTTAAATCTTACACAGATTTTTGAGGCATACATCATGCAAATGTGAATGAATATGAATACAATTTGCTCAAATATACTGGTAAAAAAATCCCCATGTGTTTGCATCCCATATATGGATATAGATATTCCATATTCCATATTCACGGTTGTGTCTACATGTCTCTCATGTAGGGATGTTTTTTTTCTTATTTGTTGTCTAAGGGTTCTCATGCTGCACGAGTGTCTTACATCAGGCTTAGGTCACTGTGAAAATACCAAAGATGCTTTTATCACATATTTAGGGGAAATTACTTCCTGTAACTATGTGTTCATGTTTGCTAAGGCATATGATTATACAAATTTAACTGGGGAAAAAGTTTTAGAGTAGGAATGCATTTTCACTTGAAAAAAAGGAAAGAATGAATGTTACAAAATCAAGAAAAACAAAAAACAACTTCTATCTGTTCTATCCGTTCAATGTCCTGCTTGTATCCTGTGCAATAATTGTAATATGTTTTTGTATTTTTATTGTACAGTGCTACACACAATGTTAACATGACACTTATGGTACAGTTTTCCATCATGCGCTTATCTATAAGTGAAAGGCGTATATAGCTCTCTCTTTTTTTAACTTTAATTATGTGCATTTCCCTAGAGTGGATGTTCATAAAAAATACCTGTAGTTTCAATCTTATTCACTTCAGAAATCCAGATATGGTACTGTATGGACACCTCTTTTTGTTGTTTTATGTGTTTTTTCTCTGCCTTGGAAACCAGGACAAATATGATTTTGTTGGTATATATATTATCAGTTACAAAATTAGATTCACATTTCGATAAAACTTTACATCCACAGAGTCATAAATGATGTACATTGGACATTAGCTCTAATGTTTGAGGGGAGTGTAGCCTCTGCTGCAATCAATTGGACTGATTCTTTTTTTATAATAGCCAGACAAGATTTCTTTTAAAAGCCTTCATATTTAAGAAGCACATTAAGCCTCAGACTTGACTGTGAGATCCTTTAAATTCAATACCTTTTGAATCAACTAAGAAATCTGGACTTACCCTTTGGAAACAGAGCTCTCCAGCATTTTCGAAAAGGCAGAGAATGGTTTCCGACTGTTGTGAGAGCTACAGCACGCTACCAGACAGACAGCCGGTACGAATGAGGATGTTGCTGTGGATGTGTAACTGTACAGAAGCATTGTGGTTTGTGATGGTGTGTGTCAGACAAGCACACAGGGCCTTATCTGAGCAGGCACAAAGCACACAACTATGGAAAAATACATGACAACTAAATTGAACACAAACAGTTTTAAGTGGAAGGACAGTTAACATGACTCAACAGGCTTCTTAATGACATTGAGTTGTTGTTGCGACATCATTACATTTACCAGAAAGCATGACAACACTCCCTCATTTTATCCTGTTTAAACTCTTTCTGTGTTAACAACAAGGTTCTTAAATGGTCACCTCAATTTTTCTACTGTTGCATTAAATGTAGCTCAACTGAAACGTTTTCTGTATTGAAAGACATTTTAAATTAAAATCTATTTCCAAACTTTTACCTTACTTTTACTTGGAATCAAAACCTCTTTAAGCTGTAGTGTGGGACTTACACTCAAGCCCTTTCCAAATGAGTTCACACAATTCTGATTAAGCCTAATGGCCCCCAGGGAAAGCTCTTTGTATATTTAATTTAATTCAATTCAATTTTATTTATAGTGTCTAATCATAACAAAAGTTATCTCAGGACACTTTACAGAGTAGGTAAAGACCACACTCAATGACTTATTTATGATTTACATAGACCCAACAATTCCTCTGTAGAGTACGGCGGCAACGAAAACCTTCCCTTTAACAGGCAGGAACGTCAGACAGACCCAGCTCTGTGGAGGACGGACATCTGTCTGCACCGATTGGGGAGGAAGAAAAGGAGAGAGAAAGAGAGAAAAGACAGACAGATGGACAGAGAGGGACAGACAGACACACTTCCAGAGATGCAAGCAAAGCTTAACAGTAACTATAATATTTATAGTAATGTGAATATAAGGTATGTGTTAAGACAGTTAATACAACAGAATAGTAGAAACAAGCACAGCTAAGGTGACAGAATATGAAAATGATAATAATTATGGTGGCAAACATGATCAATGATGAGTAGTGGCAATAGCAGCTACGATACAGCTACAAAGTATATCGGAGTTGTCTGTTGTCTGTTTCTTGTCTGTGGCGACTTTCTCGCACAGGCGCACTGGAGGTGATGTGTTTCACATCAACCAGCCAGAGCTAAAGGGGACAGGAAGTGGGGGGCAGAAGTTGTGACAGGAAACCCTAAGAAGCATCAAAGAGTGGAGAGTGGTTGCTCTATATGAAAAAGAAACTTGAGTGGTCGTGTACACCACTCGTTGTTTATTAATTGCTGCACAATTAATTGTCTTTGTATTGTTTTAAAGATGAACTGTAGAGATGCAGATTGTAAGGGATCTTTTTACGAAGTCAAGTACAGCGTCCAATGCTAGGCCCCCCTCAGCTGATGAAATTTATGTCACGCAAATGATGAAACATACCGGAGGACTCAGTAATGATGACGCGATAATGATCTCATCTTACGACTCCATCACTTGGTCTTTTCTTTGCCTCTGCTCCTATTTGCACGGGACTTGAAGAGAGCGTGGAAGGCATTTGTGTGCATAAGCAAGTGATGACAGTGTTTGTGTAATTACTCTCGAAGCCAGAGGGGGGAGACTAAAGGCACTGCAGGTTAAATTGAAAGCTGATTAAACAGTAATTAACACTAACACCTCAATATTAAGTCACATGGCAAATTCAGTATTCAGTATTCCAACGACTTTAATTTAGCCAGCACACCAATGTTTCGTACTTCTTGCAATTGTTTCACAATAAAAGCAAGGGATTTTTTTCACCTGAACAGGCGGAAGGCTTTTATTGTGAAACAGACAAAGGAAATGTGGGGTTTGTTTTTAGCAATAAACACAGCATTACAAAATAAAATATTGATAAGTTGTGTGGTCTGCAGGATAAACAGATATATTATACATCTCTCTATATATATTGTATTACCGTGTTGGCAGTATGTAAAATATTCCATGAGATGAGTATTACACAAAATACAATTCAGCCTTCAATACTCTAAGTGAGAACATAGTTTTATCATTGCACTGTGTATTTAATGTGGTTCTTATTTTGGAAGTATACGTTTGTGTATGTGTATGAATACAAACCGAAACTGCTAATGGGCTTTGAAAATTAAGCAGAATGGAAAGCGATCAACTACAAGATACATTTACAAGCATATGTGGGAATGTACGCTATAATCACCACGTATGTCAGCAGCCAGCATGAACTTTTGAACTCTGATGAGTTGAGTAAAGGTGTTACTTCCTGAAAATGCTTTTGTATGACAAGCGTATGACATATGTTGTCCAGAAATACAACACCCACTGCTAGAAATTAGATTTTTCAACATACATTTCTTTCTCATTAGTTAGATTTGAATAGCAACCATTTTCTTGCTGAGTTCTATAGTAATTTGGAAAGACATGATTTTTTATTTTTTATTACATATGATTCAGTATGATATACCTACTCAATCTACTTAATTCATTGGGACAGGTACAGTAACCCTAAAGTGCAAAACCACAACAGTAATTCACAAAATTCCACAGCAATTCAAACAGCACAACAGCTATTCAGCGCAACAAAACAGCAATTCATCACAACACAACAGCAAATCACACACCACAAAAGCAATTCATCAAAACGCAACAGCAATGTATAACACAACCACAGATCACACAACACAACAGCATAACACACAACAGCATATAATCACAACAGCAAATCACACAGTACAACAGCAATTCAAACAGCACAACAGCAATTCAAACAGCACAACAGCTATTCAGCGCAACAAAACAGCAATTCATCACAACACAACAGCAAATCACACACCACAAAAGCAATTCATCAAAACGCAACAGCAATGTATAACACAACCACAGATCACACAACACAACAGCATAACACACAACAGCATATAATCACAACAGCAAATCACACAGTACAACAGCAATTCAAACAGCACAACAGCAATTCAAACAACACAACAGCAATTCAAACAGCACAACAGCAATTCATCACAAAACAACAGCATTCATCACAACACAACAGCAAATCGCACACCACAACAGCAATTAATCAAAACGCAACAGCAATTTATCACAACACAACAGCAAATCACACAACACAACAGCATATCACACAGCAGCAAATCATCACAACAGCAAATCACACAACACAACAGCAAATCACCAAACACAACAGCAAATCATCACAACAGCAAATCACACACCACAACAGCAATTTATCAAAATGCAACAGCAATTTATCAAAATGCAACAGCAATTTATCAAAATTCAACAGCAAATCACACAACACAACAGCAAATCACACAACACAACAGCAAATCACACAACACAACAGCAATTCATCTCAACGCAACAACAAATTATCACAACAGCAAATCACACAACACAACAATAAATCATCACAACAGCAAATCACATAACACAACAGCAATTCATCACAACGCAACAGCAATCCATCACAACCAAAGACTGTATGATAAATGGACGTAGCCCCTCCGTCGAGGTCCGTTCTCTCAATTTTATCCAATCATATTCGCCTCTGGGAGTGGCCAACTTGTCAGACTTTGACTCTGCCTCATTTCCTCTTACCAAAAAAAGGCATTGATGTGATGTTGGGGGGAGGGAGATACGTCAATCTGGCTGACGTATACCTGATATATACTTACAGTTTTTTTGATTGCTTTGACCTGGTTGAAGAAACTGGTAACCTCTCAGGCTTCATCATCACACTCTCAGCAGAGCAAAAGACACCTCTTGCAAATGAGTTAATCCATTGTCATTGTTTTGACACACTTCCCGCAGACTTTTGCAAATCAGTTAACGCAGATGTCATTCAAGCAGTCCAAACTCCACTGCTTTAGCTGTGGCAACCAAACAGAACATATATTTTCCAATCTCTTTGACACTTCTTGACGAGTATGAAATCACTGAAGCACCTGTTTGACACTGCTTCAAAAAACCTTTCCATTTGCAATCAGTCTGCAGGCTTCCTCCATACTCTCCATTTTTAAATCCTATAGAGGAATTTTTCAGTGCATGGAGATGGAAGGTTTACGATCATCGCCCCTATGACCAGATGCCCTTGATCGATGCAATGACCGCCGCTGCCCAAGATATAGATGCAGAGGCATGCCAAGGCTGGATCAGGCATGCAAGAAGATTTTTCCCTAGGTGCATCGCAAGAGAAAATATTGAGTGCGATGTAGATGAGGCCATGTGGCCCATTCGTCAAGAGAGAATTGACTAGAAGAGATTTTTTTCTTTATTGTACAGAATTTTTATTTTTATTTTCCTTATGTCTTACACAGTGATGGATTTTTATACTATATATGTGGTTTCTGTCGGAATATTTCATTTCTTAGCCACAATCTCAAAAAAAAAAAATGGATACTGCATTCAATAAAATTTGAAAAATCATTGTATATGATTCTGGATCTATGTTTTGCAAGAAAGCAAATTGGCACTGATATGTAAGCTGCTGACCAGTAATGCAGCACTGATTCACATTGAGAGATGAATTTTGTATTTTGATGCCCCTTGTCTAATGAGCGCTTATGCACTTGTGTGCAAGTTGTGTTGTTTGAGGGCAAAATTTGCTTTTGGTCCATATTTTAAATGTGGGAGGGAACGGGAGTCTTTTTTTAAAAATTTCCCCTGTCTGTAGCGGATATTACACACGACTCTGAGAGTCAAGTGCAGGCACTGCTGTGTCAGTCTAGTGGGAAACACACCGGCTCTGGGAATCACGTACAGGCAGCCCGAAATTAATGATCTATGATTTAAACTGATATTCAACATAGCACCATGCTCATAGACTGTAAAGCACAGACCCTCATGTCCCAAATCCTCCCGATGCTCCAGACTAGCATCTAGTGCATGTGTCATAGATAGTAGGCTGTATTGCAAGTCATTGTGAAAGTGTGGCTACGTAATTAGCATAACAGAGCTAACATGTTGTGTTCCTAAACCATCTGTTGGTACAGTCGATCGAAGAGCAAACCATCTTGTCACTTATGGTAACACCACCACACTCCAGGTCGAGATGTCGGAGTTAGCATGCTAATCCTGACAACTAGCCTCCGAGGAGAAGTGAGGGCAAGCAGCTAGCTGTCACTCAAGAGGCTGCGCCCCTAATTATTAATAAACTTTAACCTGCAATAAAATAAAAAACTAGAATGGTATAAAAAAAAAAATCACTCCCTCAGTGTTGTCATGGAGATATGAGCTAAACATACAGACTAAAATGTTTTTTTGTTCCAGGCCTTAAACAGGTTTAATTATGCTGTGAAAACTCGTAGTGGACACTCAGAGAACTGCAGTTTTTGGCACTTCCGTATTGGCTCAACCAGGAAGTTGCTGTGGTGGGGGCTTGATCACAATGCAACAGCAATTCATCACAACACAACAGCAATGATGCGACTGAAACGGAAAGGGTACATACACATTTTGGTTGCACTGTCTGTCATTTACAATGCTTATAAAGTTTGGAGTTTGTAGGGGTGAAGTAGGCTACTCTGCAAAGAGAAACGTAAAAGACAGTAAAAGAACTTGATTTAAAATTAAATGAGACACAAAACAAGGCCTAACTCACCTGTTCATTCCTTTTTTTTTTTTTTTTTTTAACCCATTCCCCCAAATTCTGCCTTTTTCTGATGATATTGCTAAAAAGTTGGGTTTTGTGGATCCACATTGGGTAAACAACAACTCTGCCGAAATTTGCATCCTCATTGTAACTTTATTTCTGCAGATCTTTTAATGAAATGGTTTTACCAGCTCATATTTTGGGTCATTCTTACTCGATAGTGTGGCTTTGATGCAACTTAACACATGCGGGACACAGAACTCCATCCTCAACCTCTAGAAGGCCTTAACGGCGTGGCTATCACAATCATAAAGGTATAAAAATGCATTACATAGAAAAGAAAAGTTGATATTGTAAACAACTTGACCTTACCTGAATGTGCATATCCCCGAACCCCTTGCCACAGCCACTGCAAAATCTCGGCCATAATTTTGAACATAACTCCTTGCCGCAGTGAGGACAATACATATTGAAGCCTGTATGTTTTACGTTTCTTTTTGCACAGTAGCCTCCATGGAAGTAAATCTTTGTCATGTGATTTTGAAATCAAAAAGCTATTGATTTTCTAGCACTTAAACTGTATGCATTGAGAATATGTATCTGAATGTTTTGACTCTGAATTTAACTCTTTTTTTCAATGTTCATAAATTTAAGGTTAAAAAATGAATTGTTAAATTCGGTCCCGCTGATGAGTCAGAGCCAATAACACAATCTGCTGCATGAAAGCATGGTGAATCATAGATAAGTAGTATCTGGAATTGATTGCTCTTCCTTGGTTCCCCGAATGTCAACACTATTTTTTTATACACTGAATTTTGCGGCTAAATGTTTCCGGTTAGATTGTTTAACTTTGATTTTTTTCACTCACTTTACTTTATGACATATTATTTTATACATTGTATTTTACTTCAAAACATTCAGATACATATTTCCAATGCACAAATATTCAGTGCTAGATATTAGCCTTTTAATTTCAAAATTTAATCACAGTTTTACTTCCTTAAGCCTGCCTTTCCCCTTGACTGCAGATGGATAAACTGCCAAACTTTATGTTAAGCATTGTAAATGACAAGGATCAGTGTCCAATATGCGCATACTGTTTCAGTCTCACCAATGCTGTTGTGCTGTGATGAATTGCTTTTGTGGTTTGCACTTCAGGGCTAACGTACATAAGGCCACAATTGTATAAGGTATACAGTAAATTAAATCCAGAACAAATATTTCAGAAATAAATAACTCCAAACATTTTTATTTACCAAAAATGATGTACCATCCTAGCTCAACTAATGACAAGTAAGCAGGTTTTGCAGAATATGTTTTTGCATTAACACCTCCTGTGAACATTGAAATAAACATTTGAAATCATAGTATCATAGAAGTTTGCCCAATGCCAAAAGGAATGACCTATCAGCTTCAACATAAAACCTGGTGTTGCTTTAAAAGGTGGATAAAAGAAAAATAAGGCAACAATTGCTTCTGTTCTTAATATGTTGTTCTGCCAGGCATTTTTTTTTTCACTGTCAGACATGATTGTGTACCAAATTCCATGGCTGTCAATCTAAAGGTTGTCTTTTGTTCTCTTTTTACACAAATGTCCACCTTATGACAGCCGTTGAGAGAAAGTCAGAGGAGTTACTGGTATCGTTTATGGTCTGTACCAAATTTTTAACCACATCCATTTTGTTGAAATATTTCAGAGGATAAAAGAAACCTCGAGCTAGTGGAAAAGTCGCAGCATCACTTAAATCAGTATGAATCCTCTACTGGGAAACATGAATGTCTGTACAAATTTTCAGGGCAATCCACACAATAGTTGTTGAGATATCCTATTCCTTCCATTGTATCTCAGTTCAGTTCAGCCCAGATTAGCCTGACAGAGTGGGAAACTGGTTGTAGTGTCTAAGAGCCTGAGTCTATTTCCCCGAGTCATTAATATGACAAGCAGGTTTATTAATAAATCAAAATGACTGTGGAAAGTGGGCTGAGAGTAAATGCTAAAGAGAAGTGTGGGAGGAGCAAGACTGAGAATGAGAAAACAGCTTGCAGAGAGTGTGCTTAAGCAACAAACAAAAAAGGCTATATGATAACAAGGGAAAAATGTGGGTAAGAAGTAGAAGAAAGAACACTTGTGTCAGACAACAGGCATCCAAGATATAGAAAACAACTCATCATTTTTATTTGCTCTCAGTTAAATTATTTCAACCAATATATCCAAAGAATAGTCAAAGAAATGAGCAGAAATCAAAAGACAACTACTATACTGTAATGTATATTGCCATCGAATATAACAACTCAAATAATGAATAATTGTATCAAACAATCTCAAATATCCAGAATTCATTGGTTCTAATAAGACAATGACAGTACTTTTGTGTAGATTCAGAACATTATTCACTTTGCTTAAATATTATGGTAATCATCTTGTTTTCTTAAAGCTCACAAAGAAGAATGTGGTCTTGTTCAGCTTGGAGTCCGGCTCTGTATGCAGTGAAGCCCCCTTTGGCTGACTGGTAATGGTCTTGATTCCAGAGTGACAGGTTCAACACGTCAGTCCGTTAGCAGGGTTGTACTGCTGTGAGAATCCATCCATCCATCCATCCATCCATCCATCCATCTGTCTATCCATCCATCCATCCACTGCTGAAAAGAGGAACAGCATGAAAGCAAAGAAAGGCTCTGGGTCTCACACACAATGAGTCAACAGAAATTGTAGGAACCAACTCACTGTCATGTATTAGGTCTATGCATAAGTTATGGAGACTGTACACAGAGATTATTGTAACAAACATTAAAACAAAGACTGATTAAAATGCTCACCAAGCTTCTCAAAGCATAACATTCTTAAATAAAGCTACAGAAAATAAAAATGTTTTTGGAGGGCCACCTCCTTTTTTCCATCAGCAGTTCTTATCATTACCTTATGGCCAGACAGAAAACAAATAACGTATCAACAAAAGACGTTTTATTCTCCGCCATATTAAAAGAGGCAGCGATAAATGATTGCGTCATTTACTCTTTTAGATAGATTTATTCAATTTTTTTTGTTGTTTTTTTTAATCTAAATGGGTGGTCATGCAAATAGAAAAAGCCATGTCCTTTATGCTTTTAGCTTGGTGGTAAGTTGGTAGGTCACCTCTTGGCCAGTTCACCTCTTGAGGAGTTGACTAGTTGCTGATCGCTGGGCAACAAGGTGATCTGGCTGGTTTGCAGGCTCTTGGTGCCTTTTAGCTCAAGAAGTAACTAGCCTTTTAGTCAGCTCTTCTTAACACCTAGCTATGTTTCCATGTACACCAGCTCATTGTGCTCTCTCGGAAGTAAGTTGAACAACTGCTTTACACATCACTTGTTATCTTGATATTCTTGCTGGAATCCATTCCCTTTTAGTCAACCATTTTAGCTTCTAAGAACCAAAACAGCTAGCTAGCCAGTCAGCCGGGAATTGTATTTCAAGAGGTTGACTTGTTGTTTTAAGGTGGACTGGTATTCCAAAATCATTGCCTGAAGTCTGCCTCGTTCACTGACAAGCCACCTAATCAGCAGGTAGATGGATATACTGAAAACCCAACCAGGTGGAAGGTCGACTGGCATTCCGAAGTAACTCTCCTTTTTTTTTAAGTCAACTGATAGTTCCAAGCTTGTTTTTCAGGTACATAGCTTGTGTGTGAGCAGACGACAATTCTAGATACTTCCTTCTTTTGTGCTCTGGGGTCCAACTTGGTAGCACTCCTGTTAGTGGATACTAACATGATACTACTCATTATTTGAGTATACTGGACATTTTCCTCGACTTTTCCAGTTCATTACATCCACATGTCCGTACCTGTGTGCACACTCTTGATAAAATGTGTATAACCAGTCCTGTTGTATAATAGTGCTCCTTTCCAATGGTCATGGCTACACAGCAAACATACCAGTTTGTATCAGTCTGGTCCCAGTTTGTATGTCCAAAATAGTCAGTTTTATAATCTGAATCCATCTGTTAGCTGTCTGCAGCCAGTATTTCCAACTATTGTGAATCCAAGGCTTATACGGTCTGTAAGCAGTCCTTTGTTCACAGCGTGGGATGAAAATGCCCAAAACTAGTCTTCAGGCAGTCTACAAGCAGTCCCCCCCGCAAACCAAGGCTGTACACCCATTGAAAACCAGTCAACCAACCAGTCTACCCCATTTCCAAAGCCAGTGTAAAAGCAGGAAACTGAACTGTACTCCAGTACCCGTTGAGCAGTCCCTCTACCAGATGTCAGAGCTTAGTTCTCTGCTGGTGAGCGGTACAAAGGTGCTGTTCAGGTGGAGTTCTGGCTTCTTCCCAAGCGTACTGCTCTGAGGCACCTGGGAAAAACACAGCACAACAGTGATCAGCGGGAATTTCCCCCAAAACTCCAAGCAAAAAAAAACATCAATACATTGAAAAAGAGAAAACAGGGGCTGCATTCTACAGTGTATACAGTACTATTGCATGCCTGCATTGCACCATGTCTCAAAGACTCTATCTATATGACAGCTATTTCCCAGTCTATTCTATTCCTAAAATTAATACATATTTTAGGCTGGATTATATGAAGATACAATTTTCTTTCTACATTTTATTTTATCCAAACAGACCTCTTGTTCCCCAGTGAACTGCTCTGAACCCCTGGGGAGAAAAGAGGGGTTTTATTTTTAATGTGATAAAACTCTGGGTTCATGCACATAAATAACAGTATGGACATTCAAGGAAAGGATACACTGTGTAGATGTTGGATGCTAGAAACTATCTAGTGCTTCTCCCACCTGTCCATTTAGCAGTGTCATAGGGATGTTGCAATAGACGTGGCGCCCTCCAGGGCCCAGAGTGGAGAACTGCACGGTGGACGGAGGTGGGAGGGGAGGCGACATGGAGGAAGGCTGTGGAGGAAGCTGAAACTCGTAGCTGCGGCAGAAATGCCTCATCTGGGCTGCAGTGTGACCACCTCCCAGCGGC
This sequence comes from Echiichthys vipera, assembly GCF_963691815.1. Lineage (NCBI taxonomy): Eukaryota > Metazoa > Chordata > Actinopteri > Perciformes > Trachinidae > Echiichthys > Echiichthys vipera. Next base: position 25,232,351 of record NC_139831.1, read on the forward strand.
AAAGTCATCTGGTTGTAGTCAGGGATCTCTGTCGCCAAGGCAACCTGTAGTAAGATAAATTGACTTTCTGTTAACTTTTATCAATTAAAGTATTTTCCAAGAAGCAATTCGACCTTCTTAATGCCAACACTTTCATTTCTGGATTAACTGTGAGAACAAGCAATGATAAAAACATGAACTCTGTGTTCTGGTAAAATAAATGAAGATGGTTCTTTGCCTCTTTTTCAGCAATGATCTAAAGTGAGAAAAACTCATTGTTGAATCCAGTCCAGGATAATTAGGGTAGCTTTAACCACTGGTTAAACTCCACAGTCCAATATGAATTTTTTCTTTTTATTTTGTATACAGTAGGTCAGTACACCTTTTTGGTGGGTGGGGTGGGGGGTCGGGCTCTAATATTACAATTAATTATGTACATAAGTCTTGAATTCCTTTGTTTTTGAATGTTTCTGTTGAAGTCTGACCTAAAAAATCTAAGATCGCTGTGTGTTTGTGTGTGTGTGTGTGTTTGCATGGCTGTGTGCGCATCTCATACGTACGTTTTAGAAGCGCCAAGCTTACGTAACAACATCAGTTCAAGCTTATGCACATGCAACAGCTTACCTGATGATGTCCATGACGACTGTCATTAGGGGGTGCTAAGGAGGCGGAGGTGGTTGTCATGGCAATGGTGGAGACGGTGGTCTGTAGGTCACCAAAGAGGCCCTGTTCACCGGAATCCATCACCTGTTACCATAGAAACACAGTGGTATAGCTTTTGCTGTTCAGATTTATACAATTGATGATTGAGTAGTCAAGGAGATTTGATCTTAATGGAGACATTACCACAGGGATAGATACATGGGTTATGTTAAAAGATAAGACTTTCCTCAATAACAACAAACCCCATGAAAAGGCCAAAACCAACAATGAATTAATCAGCATTAAGTGCTATCTTTGTAACTAAAATCTGATACATGTTATTCCTCTGAAACCATTAAACACACATTAATCCACTTAATCTGCAGCTGGAAATAGTTCCTGACAAAAAAACTGTTTACTCTTATATGAGTATAATTTGCTAAAAAATACAGTGCCTGGAAGTTTAAGGAAATTATTTGGACTACATTTATAAAGATTTATATTTTTAAGTAGGTGTGAAGGCTTGGGGCCTTATAATATGTCAGAAACCATTAAGAGACAGACTGGCACATTTTCCCTTTGGGATTTGCTGACAATAAAAAATGTAGTCTGTAGAAGAAGTTTATTTGGGGTAGGTTTTTTTTTAGGATTTTATAGCAATGTATAGTGTTTCTTGAAACAACAGTTGCCACATGTATCATGGTACACCTCATGTCAGTACAGGTCATATAATGTAAAGCACATGTGTATAGAAAATCATGTTGAGAGTTATATGATTACTGATTAATGTGTAATTCTGGCATAAAATCATGCCATGGTCTTTTCCGGCACTTATATACATCAAATAAGCCATTGAGACGGTTTTTCATGGTGTAACAACTGTTAACCGAGAAATCTCGGAGAGTCGCTAACAGCCGGACGTGGCTAACACTGATTAGCTCGGGGCAGTACGGTCAAGGCATTAAAACGTCTTTTTTAACCACTAATACTGCTCAAAATAACACCAAATGTTTGCAGTAACATGAGTTTCCCTACACATAAAGCAAAGCATCAATTGGTTCCTTTATTTTGGATTGCATTTGGTAATCGACTTGAATGAACTTTACTACAAGAGGAGCTGGTACAGGGGCCAGTTGGTAAATCTTACAAAATACTCTTTTAATGAACCAATGATGTTGGTGCTTCGTTTTATGTGCAGGGATTCTTCTCATGCTGCTGCAGAGGTTTGGTGTTATTTTGAGCATTATTAGTGGTTAAAAAAGACGTTTTAATGCCTTTAATGCCATTATGGTGCCTTCACCATAATGCCCTGAGCTAATCAGTGTTAGCCATGTCCGGCTGTTAGCGACTCTACCGGATTTCTCCGGTCTCAATGGCTTATTTGATGTATGTAAGTGTCGAAAAAGACCATGGGATGATCTTGCGCTGGAATTAGACCTTAAAACCTAAGGTTTAGAATATACAAAAAAAACAAAAAACGATGAAATTGTAGCCTGTTTGTTTCCTTTGGTCTGAAAATATTTGGCTAAAGTTCCATTTGCGGAATTTATGTGTTTAGTTGTCCAAGTTCAAGTGAACTAGGACAGGTAAAAGACACATGGATTCATGGAGTCCATCAAATGTCATTCTCCAAGGTTTTGATGTTGGTTAGTGTTCAAAACAGCTGATTGCCATTCGGTGTATGTAGCCTAGCATGATGGATGGCTCAAATCCTTTACTGTGGTCTCCCATTTCTTAGTTATCCAAGTTACGAAATTTGTTCCTTGGCCTTTAAATTGAATAAGCACTTTTGCTTTTCTTGGCTACATTTTGTTATACCACATTCTCTGAAGATAATGAGATGCCAATGTCTATCCACTTAAAGTCATAAAGCTGAAAGTTGGGGTTGTTTTATGTGTGATGGTTTTTGGATCTATGGACGTTACAGTGGCACTGTTCTCAGCTGTCCTATGATAAAAACTAGTAAACATTAAACCTTTGACTGAAGGACAATAAAATGATACTATCCCATCTGTTCCACTTATATACTGTAGTCCACTCTATATTTGTTCCTCAGTTATTACTCTCCAGTGTCAAGCAGCAGGAGAACATCTCTGCTAATCAGGGCATACACCACCTGAGGTGTTCACACATGCTAAACATGTACACATTTTTCCCCACTGTGATTCCAATTTTCATACATTACCTGTATTAAGCAAGCGTTTCAAAGGCCATCTGTTTGTTGCGAGTGTATGTGCCTCAGGGGAGCATAAGTAAATGTGTAGACTACATTTCCACTTTTTTTCTAGATTCCTGGACATGCAATGGCAAAACAATGGTTTGCAGTGCTTTTCTGCACCTGTAGTTATACACTACATGTAGAAGAAGAAGGGTTTCAGTACATATTCTTTAAGATGTGCAACTGTTTTTTCCCCAAACTTCTTTATACTTATGGACACAGTTTACAGGGTTTGGCAAAATAAGTAATATTACATTTTTGTATAATATGTGGTAGCCAATGTCAAGGTTTTGTAGTTTTACTCATAGAAACTATACCAGGGTGTACATGATTGTGAAAAAAATAATTCTGTTATTAATGGCGGTATACCTGGCGCCTGGACAACGTCTCTCTGCGTTTAGCAGGCATCTCGTAGACCACTTGTTTCCAAAACTTAGATGACAGCTCATTGCTCTTACATCCCCTCCACTTGATGATGGATAAAACCTGAGTAGAGCAGAAGAGATTATTTAGTTGGCTTATTGATTCTAGTCTCTAATGGCATGCTTTGGACCACAAAATTCTTCCCTCCCTCCCTCTATTCATCCCTCTCTCTGTATTCTTCTTCGGCTGTCCTGCCTTTTTTGTCTTCTCCAGTTCGAATGTGTTTGTATACCTTGATTGTATGTTTGAGTGCTTCCACCTCTTGGTAGTTAATGACATTCTTCAGGTCTGCACATTCGATCATGATCACCTGGACACAGAAGTAGAGGTGTTTAAAAAGGGAGAACAGAGCAACTCTTAAAAGTACTTCACAACTTCCTCCAACATGTAATAATAAAATCAAAGCCTTTTCCGCAGATTTTTGTATTTCTTGTTGACTTCCACCATCATACCTTGATCTCCCCGGTAACCAGCATGGAGTGGAGGCGCGTCTCTATTTGGAAGATGCTCCACCCTCTTTTGGCGACAAACTCTGGAGTCAAAATGATAATCAAACGTCTGCTCTGCTCCACGCTACGAGCCAAGTCCTCAATGTAGGCTGGGAGAGAGAAACACAGAGACAAACTTAAAGCTGAAAAGAGTACAAAGAGAGGTAGAGAGGGATTCAGAAAGAAGTGAAGATCAAAATAGTTCTGACTAAAATTGAAAATGAATGTGTTCCCATTGTTGTCTCTGTATCTTTGATTTTTGTTCTTTTTCCTAGCAAATAAGTTATGATTAATACAAAAAGGAAGGTAACAAAGTAAGCTTTTGCTAGATGGCACTCCGCTTGTAGTGCTCAAAGCACTAAAACGAACAAACAAACAAAAAAACCCTCAACAGCAAAGTGTCTATCCAGAAATTATGATCCGGTTACTCAAGATAATCCACAGACTTTTTGCGAGCAGTTCATGTTGGAACTATTTTCTTCCTACTAAACTACACCGTGCAGAAGAAAGCACACTCATGGACAACAGACTTGTGGTCCAACATTGCTAGCATGTGAATATTAGTTCATTACTAACAAACACTGCTAGCTCACTAGTTAGCATTACAGCTCAGCTGAGGAGGATGCCATTCACACTGATGGGTGTAGTTTGATTGAAAGAAAATAGATCCTACATAAAACGGCTCGAAACCAGAGAGAGCTGTAGAATATTTTGAGTGAAATGGCCATGATTTATTGAAAGTGATATTACTGTTGAGATTTGCGAAGTCAAGTGCCTTCTAGTTCTATTATATTTGACAGAAGTTAGACATCTCTCTGGTCGATATCTCCAACACTGGGCAATTCACACCGAAACAACTTACGGCCCCTTTACACATGGAACTAGAGTCAGAATGTTGTTAGCCCAGCTTAGCATAAAAGCTAAAGAGAGAAAAGCTAACCTGGCTCTGTCCAAACTGATTGAAGAAAATAAACCTATACCTTCATCTCTAAAGCTGACTAATTCACACATTATATCTCATTTGTTTATCCTCTACCTGAGAAATTATGTAAAAATGGTTGTGGTTATAGAGGGAATTACGTGCTTTAAGTATTTCCTGGCAAACAACAGCTGGGTGCAGTGGACTGTAAAGCTTCTAGAAGTGTCATCATAGTAAAGATACTAAATATGATATAAATAGGGGTCTTTTTGCTAAGTGTATTCCATTTTTTGCTAAGCTTGCCTAACACATCACATCCAGGAATGCATTTGTCATAAAACTATTTGGTTAAAACTCTCGTAGTCTCACATGTGACTCTGTGATACACAAAATACACTGCTAGAGAAAATAACTTCTGAAATAAATTCTTAGCTAAATTTTTGACTTAGCTAAGTAAGCATTAGAGGTGCTTGTAGATTTTTGATGAGAGCTAGGCTAGCTGTTTCCCCTGAATGCATTCTTCATGCTAAGCTAGGGGGAGCATGTTCCCTCGGGGAACATAGGACCCGGGGAAAGGAGGGAACATAGGACCCGGGGAACATAGTGATGACCCCAAGCTAGGCTCGCATGACTTCAGATATGGTACAGTATGAGAGTGGCTTTAATTAATATTCATCTAGCTTGAAAAGAAACTAAATACATTTATTTCTCAAAATGCTGAACCATGCATGAACAAATGTTTAACCAAGGAATGGTTCAACCTTTTGAGAAAATGACAAGAAAATAACAAGAAAATATTAAAGAAGAGGGAAGACTGAACATTGGTATGTAGGCAAAACCTCCCTGTATAGTAAATGCCTTATTTTTGCTGGCAGCCTCCTTCCACTCATTTTGTTCATAAGTGACTGGAATGACTGACAGGAGTATAGAGTAGAGTGACAGAAATGCTTGAGCAAGGACTTTGGCTCTGACACAGAGCGGTGGAATCAGCTCTTACATGGGGACCAGAGTTTTGCTGATACACTACCATCAGCTTTTACTTCTAACTTAGGTAGGGACATGTGAACTTGAAGAGGTGATGAGATGTGAAAAGTGAGCAAATCTGAGGTGGATGTATTGTACCGGTCAATATCTAAGTCAATACAGAGCCACAGGTTGACCGCATTTTTAAACTCTTTCCATCCTCACTGTGGTGCTGTTGCTTCACACCAAGTCCAGTGTAAAGTCATCTTCCCAAACTGTCCTATTTCCAATTATTTGTTGTGACATTCTAAGTGTTTTTTTGGAACGTGCCTCACTGAAATTGCTCATTATTTCTCATATTTGTATTTACCGAAGATGTCTGAAAACTGTTTTCGGTGAAACAAAGATTGCCTCTTTTTGTATGTCTCTCTCCCTCT
>NC_139831.1:25238619-25261119 GCF_963691815.1 Echiichthys vipera
ATGGAGTGGATAATTGAATGGTGTATTTTAGGTCGCATTGCCATGTTGCTCTGTCAGTGGCTTTGGTGAGCATAGAAAATGCATCTCTCTCTGTCCGTGATCCACTCATTCCCTTTCACACTCTGTAACCTTCCGTTTATATGCAGCTTAGAGAAAGTTGTGTATATTTTTGCACAGTGGATATTTCATCTGAGGATGTTTTCAGGGCACAGTTGAGGCCTCATTTTTTGGAGGAAATATGACTTTCTCATCTGTTTTCAGGATGTAGTGTGTGTGTTTGTGTGTGTGCGTGTGTGTGTGTGTGTGTGTGTGTGCGTGTGTGTGTGTGTGTGTGTGTGTGTGTGTTGTGTGTGTTTGTCTTGCTCGTGTATTAGGAAGTGGCATAATCTTTTAGCAAACGGTGATTCATTATGGACCATATTTAAGTAAATTTATTTACGAACTTTTGGGGAAAATGTAAAATAGTGCAAAGAACACACATTCGTTTGTTACTTTCTAGTCTATTTTAGCAACTGCCTTCTTTTTTAGGACGTTTTTTAGACAAGTTGAATGCGATTTTGGTGATAAAATGTTAATGCGCAGGGGATAATGGCTCAATATTTTATTCATGCATTAGTTTTATACTTCAGTTGAAGTAACAGTTGCCCTTAGGGAATACTGAATATGCTTTATACTGTTTTTAAAGCAGTGAGTAAGTTTATTAGCCTACATATTCAGTCTCCTAAAGCACATAGTCCTATTGAGTAATAAATAGTGAAGAAATATCTAAGTAAAAACACAGACCTTGTCCATAATTGGACATGAAATACCATACCAACAAATGGTGCAAAAATGGTAGATATACTGTACATTATCAGTAAGTCCATAACATCTTGGATACTGCTGATCAGGTTTTGATGAGACTTTAGGAAACTATCTTTGCCACTGCTCTGCTATCCCAAACCACATTTAATGGTTTAAATAGGGCACCACTGAGCTTGGTAAATTGTCCATGTGTCATAGTATCACACACAAATGGCGATTTAGGTCACTGAAGATTTTCAGAAACTCTGTTTTCGTGTCGAGGGGACAGGGACTTTTTCGGTTTGTAACATAAGAGTGTGCACCGTTAGCTCCTTTGTGAGGTGTCACAAAACGGTTAGTGAGGTTTTCTGATCAAAATAGGGTCATGATTGGATGGTAAGCCAAGAATTGTGAAAGTCTTGTTAGATGGTTCAGGTTAGAGAAGCGAGTCTTGTGAGAGTTATCGTATAGGGTTACCATCTTTAACCAACTCAAAATAGCGCTGGTTCTAACCTTGCTTACAGGACGTTTTATATGTTTACACATAAATGTACAATTACTCTCCCCTTTATTGGGCAACAGAGTTGTCCAAATGTGCTACAGCGTGATGGGCGCACCATTGCAACAAGCTTTACCTAGCTAGCATCTTCTTTGTGCGATTGGCCAACATGTCTTTAGCGTTAGGGTCATAGCGCTGCCAGTTGGTTCAATGTGTTTTTGCGTTTTCTCCATGCCAACCCTTTAAAACTCTACACGCAACTATTTGAGAAATTGTTAATATTATAATATTGATCATTGCCGCTTCAATGATCCTCACTATTGTATAATATAATATTATATTAATATTATAATATTGTATAAATCATCAGAAAATCAGTGCATATGTGCATAGACATGGATACATTTAATGCATGTGTAAGAATGTTTTTTTTAATGTAATAAACAGTTGTATAAAACAAATGGACCTCCCTGCTTTCCAATCTAAATGCTCCATTCACCTACCCTGCAGCTAGCAAGCAGAGATGAGTTTAACAATGATGGATGTGTGTGTGTGTGTGTGTGTGTGTGTCTGTGTGTGTGTGTGTGTGTGTGTTTGTACTCACAATATTGTATCTGTATATTACAGTATATCTGTCTTTTCCCCTTATACTCTCCTTATTGCATGTATAACCACAATACCCTAACCATCTATCACCAACAAAGCTTATGACGTACTAACAGCGTTAAGGCAAGGCTCAGAAAGTAAACAACATGTCGGTAAAGGATATTTGCCGTTTGTGAAACGTGAATTTACGGATAAAAGGCACAATTTCAGGTGCCTGGTCCACATTCCAACGGAAGGATCCAAGAGAAAAAAGCTTTGTGGCTTGCTCGATAGCTGCGCTCATCTCATCCACGGAAGCCGCCGTGTTGTTTACACTGAACAGTCGCTTCTATGATTTGATTCAATTCTGCCCATTTACATTTATATCAGCACACAAAAAGCAACTAAAATATGATTTAATCATTTTATTACTGAGCTTATTCCGACATTTAAAAGAAAAGAAGTGTGCTTATTAATAAAAAGACAAAATATAAAGTGTGAATTTAAAAATAAAGGTGCATTTTTTTATTATATTTTCACTTTGCATCGATGATATTGGATCACTATATCGATCCAGATCGATGTATCATTATTAAATGTATCATACATTTGTAGTTGTGAGCATCTGTTGGCAACCCACACTGTCATCGTCCAGAGTAAACAATGCTCAGATTTTTAGCATTTCAGTAAAATGAATGGGACGGATGGGCAGACGAGTAGATGGTGTCTCTGTGTATGGCTGTTAGTGTTTCCCCCCTTTCCGTGTGCACCTGTGTGTGTATGTCAGTTCAGAGCATTGACAGATGGAGCAATAATAGTCATATTTTCTCCACCAGCTGGACAGAGAGTGATACCTAACCCCAGAAATTATGACACAGAGAAAACGGTGTGTGTGCTGTGAGAACTTTATGCATCCGGTGCAGTATGGGGGTTTTGTTTGTGGGTTATTTTCTTTAGAAAGCGAAAACATGAACGTGTGAGAAACTGTGAGCTGGGTCAATGTGTGTGTGTGTGTGTGTGTGTGTGTGTGTCTGTGTGTGTGTGTGTGTGTGTGTGTGTGCAATTTACTCCTGAGATCATACACAAATATGTGTCTGTGAGTATGTGATACATTCTTATTTATTCTGACAGAGTGATGAATTCTGGGTATTGGGGGCTTGCCGAGAGACAGGAAGTGTGTGTGTGTGTGTGTGTAGGTATGTGTATGTTTGTGTGTGTGTGTGTGTGTGTGTGTGTGTGTGTGTGTGTGGGGGGGGGGGGTGGTACAGTATACAAACAGATAGATAAGTGGATACTTACTGCTGCTGGGTATTAGATCTCTGTCTGGTATAAACAGCTTGTATCCATAATGTTTCTCTAAAACGTCCGGCAGGATCTCCAAAGCAAATGTTTCCTCATCGTTGCTCGCCCTGCTGAGGAAGAGAATAACAATTAAGTCTCTGGGTTCAAAATCAAATACTTACACAAGCATATAGTGGTAGATGCAAATCATTTTAGGGGTTTACAGTTAAAAAAAAGCAACTGCTGGAGCAGGGACGTGGTTAGCTTAGCTTAGCATACAGACTAAAAGCATAGGGAAACGTCTGGACTTGCTCACTCCAAACACACTGAAACTTAACAAAGTAATGAAGTTATGTTATGTTGTGTCACTATTTCTTATGCGGTCAATACTTCATAAATATCTATGATATGGAATGTTTATAATGTCTGGGAAATGACCTGCCAGGTGACAGTAATGAACTGTGAATCACAATCAACCACAAATAAGATGAGAGCTGTATTTTTACTGAACTGCTGCAGGTTTTTCCATTGTTGCTGGGTTTCTTTTTCGCGGCATGGATATCATTTCATTGTGTGTTTACAGATGACCCAACAGATTGCTACATAAATACATAACTGTATACATACAAATGAGCAAATCCATTTTCTGTAGCGATCTGTCCAGATTTAAACCCCATAGAGAATCTCTGGAAAATCCTTGGAAACAAAGTAATGGCTAAGAAACCCACTACATTTACCTTCCTATTCATTTTTGAATCCTATAGCCCTTAAAAAAAAACATTGTTTAAATCTTCTCTTCTGACACAATGGTTACTGTTCTCTAATTTTGCTGACTGTTTTTTTTTTCACAAAATAAAGGTTTTTTGTTGAAGTGCCTTGGTTATCTAAAAAAACATGTAAGTACAGCAGTGGTATAGCCACAGCTGATATTCTATCAAATTCTGAATAATAATAAATCAAGTATTAATACTGTGTTCTCTAATTTTAAACTCCAGTATACATTTAACAGAAAATTTGCCACAATGACATCCATCCAAACGTGCTAAACACATACAATTTGTTTTAATGAATGTGTAATGGTTTGGACTGGTTTGAACCACAAACTAATTGCTCAGAAATTTAACTTATAATTTTGAAAAAAAAAGAAATCTCATTCAAGAATTGAACTAAAGCGAACGAGAAAAATTGTAATGTCCTACGCACATGATTGAGGTTAGAAAGTCCTTTTCACGCTTATTGTGAGTTTGTGAAGCAGAGTTGCTGGCATGAATGGAAAGCACTGTTTAAGACAAAAACAGAGGTCACTGACCCGCCCAAAAAGTCCAGGTCCACTTTAGTATAGGACAGATAGCCATCATACTCCTTATTATCTGTGAAGAGAGAGAGAAAGAGTTAGCCACAACACTTTAACTACATTATAAACATCATCAACAGACCACGTCCTGTATGATGAGACTTTCTGATCCTCCTTGATGAATTTGAAAGGGGTTCATGTTTGGGGCATGCGATCTTCCCTGCTAATGCAACCTGACCTATAGGGCTAGGAATCACTACTACAAAATCGCAAAAAATTTTTCTCAGCAGTTATTATTATCAATTTTAGTATTGAAATGTACGGTGCTTATCATTATTCCACCTGAGGATAAACAACAACAAAATAAATAAAATCACTCAGTTAAGTGTTCATTGATCACTTTGGTGCGTTTTTTTCAAAAATTGCTTTCTTGTTTTGTATCTTTTATTACATGTAATGATTCACTGTTATACTGTATAACTATCATAACTTACCAATGGCTTTTACTAAATTAATCTTTTTATTCACACACACTCATTATCAAGCGTGATTGTGTGTACCCAGCATTTATGATTGATTATCCAGAAGTAAAAGTGAGCACGTTAATAGTCTTACCATCTTCAGTCTCATCACTTCCAAAGTGTCTCCTGTAGCAGAGCATGATCTCCAGGTTGTAACACTTATAAAGGGCTGTCAAGACTCCCAGCAGCAACAATATGACCCCAAGACCACCAGCCAACTCCAGACGATACATATCTGAGTCAGAAACATACAGAAAGTGGATGAGAAATCAATGAGATCATACAGTATATCAATCAATGTTTAAAGGGACCACTGATGGTAAGGTAAAAACAAAAAAATCGTACATTTTCTCCAGGTCGGCAGACTTTAAACACTTTATGACTTAAGCTACGTTTTGTTTGTGTTGATTTTCTTTTGTCCTTTTTACAAACGTTCGTTCTTGTCACAAGTCAAGTTTATCTGCAACGAAGTGACTTTAAGAAATATAAAAAATGGAAACTGAAATAACCTACAGCTTGGCAAATTTTGTAAATCGGTGACTAAGACCAAAACATATACAATGCTTTGTTAACAGTCTGCTTATAATAATAATAATGCCAATGAAGCACACAGAACTGAACTGAACTGAACTGAGTGAATGAGGCGCACACACACACACACACACACACACACTGAACCCGATGTGTAAGATATGTTAACATGGCTTCTGTAAAACCACGGAAACAAGCTTACTGACAAGAGATAATTAATTAGGAGCTGATTATTAATGTTTGTTTCTTTAATTTGCTCATACAGAAATTCCCATTGGGCTTGTCCTTTTCTGCAGGAAATATTACAGTCTTTTTTAAATGAATGCTCCATTAGGCAGTATGTCGCTGTTAACAGAGAATGCCGATTACCCGTAATGTGAAAGGGCTGTGAGAACTGCCAATGCAACTGTACGAATTACAGACCATTCTGCAGCACTTTGCAGCTTCAGTGGCAAATACTTAGCGAAACCAAAGAAAGACAGAGATTTTAGTTTAAAGTCAGCACATCAATCCAGAGCTCAGGCACCAAAAGGACTCAATGGGTGGCAAAAGAGGACGTTTGAAATACCCATGTTGTGTTTCTGCTGGGTATGTGAGTAAAGTCTGAAGAACGCTTGCTAGCTTGTTAGTAGGGCTGTGCGATATGACGATATGTATCGTATGACAATAGTAAAACGTTTGCTCTATTGTTTATCTCGTGATGTCATAAACAATGCACTTTAGAGGCTGAGGGTGTGTGAGGATGAAGCAAGCCGAAGCCTGAAACTGAATGGAGTTGCTCTGTACATTGTGAGCATGGTCATAGACTTTGTTTCTCTCTTCATTAAATTGCCAGAAAACAGCTCTAGCACACAAACAGACCAGTCTACATACCAGACGCGGGACACACATGCTCAGTTATAGTCTCCGTGTCTCTGACATGCACAGGCTGCAGTGTTTCATTGGAATTAACACATTAGCGGCTAATTACAGCTGTGCCGAATATAATTTTTGTGCTTTGGATACTGGTAATAACCAACAGCGACTATCTGCTCATAACATGACGTAATCAACAGCACCACTAACGCTCATCCTGCCGAAAATTGCATTCACTGCAATGATCAGAAACCGCTGCGTGAACCCGGACTCACATGCACCCGCCTCCGTCTGTGTCACTGCCACCCAGAATAAGAGGGTTTATTATTTCCACACCTTAACAGTGCAATAAAAAAATAATAAATAGTCCAAGAATGTATTGGGAAACATTTATTTTGCAGTTCGCCTATATTGATAGCCTGCATTAAGCAGAAAAAAAATATATTAAAAAACAAATAGGCCTATCTGAATACCGAAAATAAAAATAGAATACCTATAAAAGAATATTTGAATATTCGGGTCCAGCCCTAAATCTAACATTAGTATCCTTTTTTCAAATATATATAAATCACGATATAATAGGTAATAAGCCTTTCTATGTGCTGATTTTACATAAACAACTCATCAGTTTGATTTACAAAAATGTGATATTGTGAAAGGGTTATATCATTACTATATGACCTATATCGTAATATAAGATTTTTGTGATTGAGCTGAGCTTACCAAGTTTATTTAAGAAAATGACCACTCATTGATGTCAGTTTGTCTGTTTATCTCCTCTCCCAGCCTCATTCTGTTCAATTCAAGCTTTGAAACAAGCCCAACTTTCGCTGAGGAAGTGGAAATTAGCCTACAGGAAAATAGTGAATGCTAAATTGGAGTCCTCAAAGCAATTTCAGTCAAAAACAACTGGACTGGTTGTTTGTCTAGGAAGACGTTTCACCTCTCATCCAAGTCTTCCTAGACAAACAACCAGTCCAGTTGTTTTTGACTGAAATTGCTTTGAGGATAACGATGACCTGGACGAATGAGAACATTCACAGGCCTAAATTGGAGTGTAACAACAGGCCTACAGTCATCAAAGTGAACCAACAACGCCAGTTACACAGAAACCTCTATGTTTACTACTAGGTTATTAACATTGACTAACTTGAACCACCATAAGCGACTGGTCATACCTGAACAAATGAGGCTGCAGTGGCCCAACCCCTGAGTTTGTTGAACTGAGAAAGGGTGCATTTACTGCTAACTTTTGTGAACTAACACAAAAGCGGTTTTGAGTATTTTGCCAGGTGTTTATATGTCTGTCTGTCTGTGGCCATATTTTGTCCCTGCATAGCATCACAAACATGCCTTAAGGTATGTTGTTAAGATCAAAATGAAGGCCAAGATAAAAAATGGGTTGTATAGGAGCAAGGGGGCAGGAAGTTGGGGCCTAGAAAGCTGGGAAGGGGCCGTGATCCCTTCACCTTACTCCCCAGGCCCAATAACCATGCAAGATACAGTCACAAAACTGTATAGGTGTGTAGTTTAGATCGTAATGATGGTTGAGTTCATAGATGGGTGTGGTCCAAGCAGCGGTCCCAGAAGTAATCACATGGAAAGTAGGGAAGGGGCCAATGCCCCACCACTTTTTGTGATCCCATCACAAGATGGTCTATTTCTTAATTCAAATGTAACATTGTATTGACATAATGGTACATTTTTTGCTTTGACAGAAGATTTTTAAGTTCTGGGTTTATTATTATGCTCTGTATAGGCAGAGCTGTAGTCCGTAACTGTTGCATGCTGACCATTGGAACATTCAGAGACATGCCTGTTCATTGCTCTTTATCAGAGGTGGGTAGTAAACCCAAATCATAGACTGGTTTATTGGATGGGTTGTATTGGGTTGAAGCCAGCATGTCTCGAATGTCAGGCCCCTGTTTTTTCAGATCAGTCAAAAGCCATTTGACCACTCAGATCCAGGGGATATGCAAATTTAGTCATCCAAACCATCTGATGAACTGATTGATGGATTTCATCTCCCTGCACAAAGCACTTTACAACAAAGAGATGCAGGGTTTAAACTATCATAATTCAGATTATAGCCTACCTTCAAAAGGTCAGATAGTAAAATTCAGGTGGATGGTGATGATGATGATGAGGAGGAGGGTGAAATAGAGGATGAGGACAGCACACAAACACAGGATGGAGACTGGGAGGGAGGACAGCTCAACCCCATTCAGGGGGAGCCTGGAACCTTCAGACAGCCGGGTTCCTCCAGAGGAGAGAAGAAATGAAAGAGAAGGAAGGAGAGACATAGCAACAGCATTCCGTGGACTGTCGCAAACAACTATAAGAATAAAACACATCAGACTCGATGTGCAAGGTTTTTGTGCGGAACGACCAGCCAGACCATACTCTAGTGCTGACACAGCACTATGGAGACAGGTCTAGAAATGCAGGAATACCCAGTTCAAAATATCCAAACCATTTAGACCTCATCCTTTAAGCTTTTTTTAATCATAAAAGTAAAGGATACTGTTTGAAAAGTCTTTCGACACTACATACTTGGTTTTGATTTCCAATTGTCAGTTTCACTTGCACAAGAGAAAAGGCTTCAGTGACTTTGGTTTTGCAAATGTGCTCACCTCCGATAAAGAGCAGCACACAGCCGCTTCTCTAAACTTTTCAATGCATCTGGAACTGTGTCACACGCAGTGAATGAGTCAGCAGCACACAGGGACGCTATCACTGCAGTTTTTATACGTAGTTTGCGTGCATTGATTTGGGTGGTCTATGTTGAGATTTATCTGCGATGCGTTTCATGGTGGTTTTATGGTGTGAGTTAAGGGCATTGAATCAAACTGGAATTGAAAGGAATGGAGGAACCACCTGCGTAATACTGTATTTTACAGAAACTGCACAAGTAGGAAAATAACATCAGTCAATCTCAACACAGATGCCTTGACTGAGAGAGACAGATGACCTCACATCAGCATGTAACACACAAACACACACACACGAACACTCACACATGGTCTTAGATTTGCACATGAATGAATGAATGATAGTGCTATCATAGGTAATATGAGTGAATGGGAGATTTATGGAACATGGCTGGTGAATGACACCATGGGAAATATGATCTATTACACACGCACACGCACACGCACACGCACACGCACACACACACACACACACACACACACACACTCTCTCTCTTTCCTATGACTTTTCTGGAACACATGTTTAAACTGTTGTTTATTATTGGTATTTTTTACATACAGAATATACACTCATGTCGAAATATCAATGCAGCGTGAATTCAATTCTTTGTAACTAAACACTATCCCCTAACATGATTAAAACCTTACACTACAGTGTGTCATCCTAACGGAGTCAGCAGTTTTCTGTTTCCACCTGGGAGCGTCACATCGCCACATACTGGTATGGTGCACTGTCACATGTACTTATGTGAGGAGAATACTATCTTTTTCTATCATCTATTTTTGCTTGGCATTTATAATCTCATGACTATTTTTTTTTATGAATGGCGGCATAGCGTGTCCCTTCCAACATTGATGTTACTCAATAATATCACAACAGTCAAATGAAAAGTGTCTGAGCTAGACATGACATATACAGTTTGAAGATGTAATGTATGATGATTTTATGAATCGCTTCAAAGGGTAAATACAAAAAGGAACAAAAAGAAACAAAAGTTTTGATGCAAAACCCTATAGTCGTCGTTACATCTCTGGGTAAACTCCAGCGATCTGAAACTTAAACCTTGAAATTGTCTCATACATGACAGTTGAATTGTTAGCTCCTTTGTTCTCCTGTCAGTTTTAGCGTATAATAGCAACCTTCAGTCCGCATACAGTGCCTGCAGATCACAGTGTAAGCACTCCCTCTTATGTGTGACTGCTCATTTGTGATTTCATTTCAAGTGTAACTCTGAAGGCATCAATCACAGCTGTAGTGATCATCAAGACGTACAGTCATGAGCTATATTTAAAGGATTTAACCTAACCCTGTAATATTAAAGGGTTATATTGAATAGAAGAGATTATGGTTCTATATTATTAAAAAAAAACCTGTATATGGGCAAAAGCACTGAGATCCCTTACATTAGTAAATGTAATGGTACCAGAATGTAAAATTACTCCAGTCCTGAATTCAACATATTAAATCACAAGTAGCATTTTGTGAATGTGTATTTCAACGACTGTTTTTGGTACTTGGATCACAAAGGGTTCCAGTGACATCATCGGCCCTGTGCACGCCCTCACTAGAGGTTAAATACCTGGATCTCCACACCAGTTAGTTGGACCAGTCCCAGCCTGGTCAGTTGTGTAAAGGAACTGATGAAGCCTCTTGGATGAGAGGTGAAACGTCTTCCTAGACAAATAATCAAGTCCAGTTGCTTTTGACTCAAGACATTTCTTTGGGGATAAGTAGCATTTTAAGTCAAATTTAACAAATGTGCTCATATTACAGCAGATTCAACTGTCAGTGTTATATTATTATGTACTATATTATTCAAATTGTTATAATGAACACATTAAAAAGAAAAGGAGCAGGAAAAGGAGATATGTAAAATAGAATGGCTTTTGTTAATTTTTATTGTTGGCATGTGCAATTATTAGTTATTTCATTGTATTTCTATTTTTATCTTGTTTGCTATTTTATTCAAATCTGTTAATCGCCAGATGACTTTTGTTCTGCCTTGCTTCCGTCTTGACTCCACCTAGCTCCGATCAACCATCTGGAATAGCTCCACAGCCAAAATCCTCAGGCCAATCAGAACCGCAGGGTTTTATAGAAGTGACGTAGCAAAGAAGCGAATGTTTGTGATTTAACAATGGCGGCTCGCATCGAGGAAGCAGACGTCAACATGGATGCTGCTATTTCATCCGTGTTGTCCAATCTAGAGAATATTTATTTTTTAAAAGAACACCAGAGCACGGCTCTGAAGGCTTTTGTTGGTGGAAACGATGTTTTCGCCCATGGCTCTCATCAGTGCCAGGGATGGTTTCGATGTGACTGGTTGAAGTAGCACGTCAATAAGGTTACAGACAATTGGTTTATCCAATCCTATGCAAGGATTTTTGATAAGGCCCAGCCTCCTGGAATCCCTTCCAAGTCAAGGGATCCCAGATGGATGAGGGAAGCGAGGCGGAACGAAAGTTATCTGGTGAGAGTCAAGTTATTTGTATTCTGTGTTTTGTGTTAATGTTTATTCTTTTTGACTGATACATTTTCATTTCAGATGCTATTTTCTGTATTTTCTATTGTCTTCATACGTCTATATCTCCCCAGTACAATCTGAGTCACTCCTTTTTTTTCACTTTCATGTAAATTTGTTTTCTCATTTATGTAAATAAAAAAAGAAATACAGTAAATTGAGCTCATCATCTCACACGTGCTGTTATTCACCTGGGGACAGTACTTTACAACCTGAGCATTCTCTGTTTTCTATTTTTCAAAGTGAGTGACATAAGATGGAGCATTTTAAGGGAAAAACTTAAAATTGAAGGCTCTCTTGACAGAATAGCTGAGCAATAAAGCTATGAAATAATCTCACACATGTACCTACTGTATATTTTTACAGTATAAGCTGACTGAAGTTACCACATTTCACCAGTAGACGTCTCTCCAACTCTACTCTGAGCTGCTACACAGCTTTACTTTTACACAGTGCCACTATACAGTATAGTAGAGTGAGGTGGGACAATCACAGAGAGGGAGATAGGGAGGGAGGGAGGAAATGGTGGTCTGAGGGGGGGAGAGAAAAATAGTGAAATTAAACTAATTACCAAATATTTGCTCTGCAGTGAAGTGAACTCTGAATGCTTCCATTAGTAATGAGACACATTTAGAAACGTCCGCTTCTCTCTCCATCTCCCCCTGCCTCCATCCAGCCCTCTCTCCTTCCGCCGTGTTCCTCTCTTCCTCTCTGTGTTCTGTCATCATTCCCCCCTTCGTCTATGTGTCTCAGATATTTTCCATTAGTAACGAGCAATTTGCTGCTGCCTCTCGATATCAGTGCACAGGAAAATAGCAGCAGAATTTGAACGTTGAATTTTAATTATGCTATTTTACTTACTTAACGCTTCAGGTGTCTGCATGTGTGGGGAGTAATATGCTTTAAGACATTTCATTGAGAGTTTTACATAACTTTTCTCCCTGCTGTGCTCTTTGCCTCTCTTCACAATCCAACACAGTGACCCTAACACCACCTTGTTCAATTCCACAGCATTTGCTCTCGTTCTCGTCCCTCTTTGTCTTTTTGTGCTTCCTGCTTTGCTACAGTGCGGACGCTTTTCTGCTTGCTCTCGCCTTTGCTTGCATTTTTTGCTACTATCTGCTACTATTTGCTTCTCCTCAATAAGAAACAAAGAGCAACAGCTCCTGGATACTTACAAAACCAGTGGGATTATATTTCTTTTAGATAACAGAGGCATTTTTCAATATTTTTACGACTTCCTCAACGCTAGGCAGGGAGGCCTACCATTCAAGATAAGCCTGAACCTGTGCTACAGTGCTAAAGGTAATCACCAGAAGATGCCTCCCTTCTCTATGGAAGATTACCACAAACTACTACAGAAGATTTTGCTGCTGGAAACAAAAATTAATCGGTTAGAAGTATTTATAGAAGTGAATGGATATTGTGACAACAATACCACCCTAGCACTGACTGAAAACAGTGGACAGGGGCATGCCAGAACCCAGCAAACTAGCAACGATGAAGCTACGAGGAAACGGGAGGTCCCTGTACAGGGTAATAAATCTACCAGCGATAATCCTCCCTTGAACACACTTGGGGCAAAGCCAAAGAGAAGACCACCTCCCTGCGACAAGGGAGAACGGACAACCGGGAGGACCCAGCGCCCCGATATCTCTGATCTGACGGGTTGGCCTGCGCTACCATCTCTATCCAGGCATAGCGCTTCATCAACTCCCATGCCACGGAGGACACAGCAGCGGACAGCTGAGAAGAGGAAAAGTACCAAGAAACTTCCCCAGCAAGCAAGTGTTCAACTAAAGAACAGGTTTGCTCCACTGTTGTCGGACAATGGATCCCCCTCTGACTGCCTGAATAACCCACCATCACCACGCAGAAGGGTAAGACCTGCTAACTTAAAACCACCAAGAAAGCTAACAAGTGGGCCTGAAAATCTGATTGTGGGTGACTTTTCTGTAAAAGATATGAAAAGCAATAATAACACCAAAGTACTCTGCTTTCCGAAGGACACGGTGTCTGACTTGGAAAAAAGAATCCTGGATATTGTGGCTGCACACCCAAATGTGAAAAATATCATTCTGCACATTGGTTTTAATGACATTGAAAAACAACAATCAAGTGAGCTGAGAGAGCACTTCAATAAACTCTTTGAAACAGTCAGCGCTGTGAATGCTGAGGTGTTTATCAGTGGTCCTCTACCCCCGATCAGGAGAGGAGCTGAGAGATTCAGTCGACTTTACTCGCTGAATGAGTGGCTCTCCAGCGTTTTTCTTGCTCGTTCGATGCATTTTATTGACAATTTTAGCTTTTTCTGGGACCGCAGGCATCTTTTTAAGGCAGACGGACTTTGTCTAAATAAGCTGGGAGTAAAGCTTTTCATGACCAACATGTCTTACTTCCTGCGTCATCCATCTATTAACACTGCCAAGGACAAGAGACAAGAGGAACCAAAGGAAAAGACAGACACAACACAGCTTATCATGAACGTCGAAGGAGGACCGCCATTGCAAAAGGAGAGCGCTGACCATGAGAGACACCGGAGCAAAGAGGAGACGTGTCCATCCCCCTCTACCTCCCCTTTCATTTCAAATGGGCTTGAAGATCCCTCCCCCACACCCCCCAAGCCTAAATCCAGGTCTCCATCCTTCTCCCTCCCTCAAGTAAGCCTTTCTCCCCCCTTATCCCCTTTGGAGTTCCGGGAGCTACCCCCACCCAC
This sequence comes from Echiichthys vipera, assembly GCF_963691815.1. Classification (NCBI taxonomy): domain Eukaryota; kingdom Metazoa; phylum Chordata; class Actinopteri; order Perciformes; family Trachinidae; genus Echiichthys; species Echiichthys vipera. The sequence goes on from NC_139831.1 coordinate 25,252,918, forward strand.
TCCCCGCCCTACTCCTATTTTTACTCCCCTTGACCGACCTCAGCGATCCCCCCCTCAGCGTTATCTCAGTGGCACCTCCCTCCCACCTCCTCCCCCCCCTCCACGAAAGTGTGCTTCACAAACCCTCAGCCCTACTCCGCCCCTCTTACGTAAACCCCCTCTACTCCCTCAACGTCCACTTCCAGTAGTTCATTCCAGCTCTGACGCTGCCCACTCCTCCTCCCCCCCCTCATGGCCACCCCCGCCCCGCCCTGACAGCAGTCCTGAATATTATTGATACAAAACAGGGTTCAGCAGTAGACCACATTATCAGCTGGGCCCAAGGCTGCCTACGTCAAAGCATGGCACCTTCTGCATTCCTGTTGTGACTACCAAGAGAGAGAACATTGGGAAACGTAGACACCCTGCTAACCTGAACAATCTCATTCCTATCCTCTCCAAATCAAAGTCAACATCGAAGCCTGTCAATAACACCATCAGGATGGGTCTGCTCAATGTTAGGTCTCTGAATAACAAATCATTTTTAGTCAACGATTTTATTACTACTTCCAAACTTGATTTTATGTTTTTAACTGAAACATGGCTGGAGCAATATAACAGTGCAAGCATTCTGATCGAGACATCACCCCCCAACTATAACTTTATTGATGTATGTAGATCTGGGAAAAGGGGGGGAGGGGTTGCTGCTATATTTAAAAACATATTTCAGGGGAAACAGATGTCACTTGGTGATTTTACATCATTCGAATACCTGTGTGCTGTGTTGAAATGCTCTCCCAAAATTCTTCTGTTAATTATTTACAGGCCACCTAAATACTCAGCAAATTTTTTCGATGATTTTACCGAATTATTGTCTAGTATCTCCACTGACTTTGACTGCCTAGTTATAACTGGTGACTTTAATTTTCATATTGACGATTCGAATGACAAGGGTGCAAAGGAACTTTTTACTATTTTAGATACATTTGACCTGTCTCAACATGTGAAAGAGGCTACTCATTGTAAAGGACACACCCTGGACCTGATTATCACAAAAGGTCTCAATGTTTCTGATGTTCTTGTGACTGATCTTTCATTGTCTGATCACTTCTGTGTTTTCTTTAATATTTCTTTAATTCCGGAGACACAAACAGAATCAAAGAATGTCAAAAAGCGCTACATCAATGAACATGCTAATGTACTCTTTAAAAATGCCATCTCCTCGCTACCACCTCTAAACCCATGCCATGCTGATGATCTTGTAAACAACTTTAATTCCAAAATTGTGAATATCTTAGATGTCATTGCACCGGTTACAGTTAAAACGATTTCTGGTAAGCAAAAGGCACCCTGGAGAAAAGCTGCTGTTGTAACAGCCCAGAGAAGAGAGTGCAGGAAGGCTGAACGAATCTGGCGAAATACAAAACTTCATATTCACCATGACATCTATAAAGAGAGGCTCCAGGCCTACAATTTAGTCTTAAAAAGTGCTAGAGAAACATTCTTCTCCAATATCATAAACAGCAACACTAATAAGGCCAAAACCCTATTTGCAACTGTCGACAGACTGACCAACCCCCCAACACAAATACCAGCCGAACTCCATTCCACACAGAAATGCAATGAGTTTGCATTCTTTTATACTAATAAAATTGAAGGCATCAGACGTGCCATCAATATCTCAAACAAAAAAGTTGGATCACCACCCCGTTTAGGCCAAAATAACACAGCAATGATGGCAAGCTTTAATGCCATAGACTCTAAAACTCTAGTGGAAACAGTGACGAATCTAAAGCCAACCACCTGCTGTCTCGATGCTTTACCTACCAACTTCTTTAAGAATGTTTTTGACTGCCTATCAACAGACGTATTGCAAATAGTTAATAACTCTATTCAATCGGGCAATTTCCCAAAGGCCTTCAAAACTGCAGTCATTAAACCTCTTCTAAAAAAGCGGAGCCTAGATGCCTCTATTATCAACAACTACAGACCAATTTCAAATCTACCATTCATAAGTAAAATAATTGAGAAAGTTGTACTCCAACAACTAAATCACTTCTTGGCTTCTACTGGCTGCCACAACAACCTCCAGTCAGGATTTAGACCTTTTCATAGCACAGAGACGGCCCTTATTAAAGTTATAAATGACATCCGTCTTAACACAGACTCTGGCAAAACTTCAGTACTAATGCTATTGGACCTCAGTGCTGCATTTGACACTGTCGACCACTCAATACTTTTGGACAGGTTGGAAAACTGGGTGGGGCTCTCAGGCACAGTCCTAAACTGGTTCAAGTCATATCTACAAGATAGGAACTATTTTGTTTCCATTGGCGACTTTGTATCAGAACAAACCAACGTAACGTGTGGAGTCCCCCAAGGTTCAATCTTGGGGCCGACTTTATTTAATATCTATATGCTCCCACTAGGACAAATCATGCAAAATAATAACATTGACCACCATTGCTATGCCGATGACACCCAAATCTATGTAGCGCTATCACCAAATGACTATCGCCCCATAGATCTTCTGTGCCAGTGCATTGAGCAGGTCAAACACTGGATGTGCCAAAATTTCCTTCAACTAAATGAGGATAAAACTGAGATAATTGTTTTTGGTGCTAAGAAAGAAAGGTCTAAAGTCATCCAACACCTTCAATCACTGTCCCTGAAAACCTCAAATAAAGCCAGAAATCTTGGGGTTATTATGGATTCTGATTTACATTTCGACAGTCACATCAAATCAGTAACAAAATCGGCCTACTATCACCTTAAAAATGTAACAAGACTTAGAGGGCTCATGTCAGCTCAAGACTTAGAAACACTTGTCCATGCCTTTATAACCAGTAGGCTAGACTACTGTAACGGTCTCCTTGCAGGTCTTCCCAAAAAAACTGTCAGGCAGCTACAGCTCGTTCAGAACGCTGCTGCTAGAGTTCTAACAAAGACCAAAAAATGTGAGCACATTACACCAATTCTTAAATCATTACACTGGCTTCCTGTACGTCAGAGAATTGATTTCAAAATCCTCCTGCTCACATATAAATCACTTCATGGTCTAGGGCCGAGGTATATCACTGATATGCTCCCACTACATAAGCCTTCTAGATCACTAAGATCCTCTGAGACCAATCTGTTAGTGGTTCGCAGAGTAAACTCAAATCAAGGGAAAGCATCTTTCAGTCATTATGCAACAAACAGCTGGAATAAACTTCCTGAAGATTTGAGACTTTCACCCACTCTGACCACTTTTAAAACTAGACTGAAAACTTTTATGTTCACCTTAGCTTTCTGCTAAATCTTGGCACTTTTAACGTCCGCACTGTTTTGATTATTGTCTATGTTTTTATTCTCTTTGTCTTCCTGTAATGCATTTGAATTCATGACATGTTGTGCTGTGAAGCACTTTGAGTCTGCCTTGTGTATGAAAAGTGCTATACAAATAAAGCTGCCTTGCCTTGCCTTGCCTTCCCTTGCTTCATTAGAAGGACGTTTAGCATCTGTTGCCAAAGCAATTTGTCAGGAAACAACATTAATGGGGATGAAATAAAAATAGCCTTAAAGTTTGTCTCCCAACGTACCATCTGTCGCATCTTTGATTAAAACCATGAAATGCTGAAATGCCGTAAGATGCTGCTTGTTTTAGGGCAAATAGAAGCTGAAGTGAAAACCTTCTTCTCTTCCCGAGATAGATACTAAATGATATTCTCAACATCCAGTCAGCTTTTAATCCAACACAAGCTGTGTTTCCATACACATGTTGCTAAGTGCATTTTGAGGTTGCGTTAGGTAAGCTGTATGGAAGCTGCAAAATGTGATAAAACCTCCTCAGTTATGCAAAAATGATTTATGTTGGCTTGGGGGAGTTTTGTCAAAAAATGTTCATTTATCTATGAAAAATAATGCACTGTAATTTTATGTAATCCACGTATTTATTACTGTAGAAATTACTGCCCCAGAGCAAAGAAGGAAATTATGTGACACAGTATAAGAATATTAAAATCTGTGAAGGGAGGAGGGTTGGGCTGGTGGATAGGTCCCAAAACACAGGACTTTCACCTGGGGAGTGGGGGCCCATGTTCATGTCCCGGAAGTACCATACCACAACCTTTTTTTCTACTTCTCACGTTTTTGTAAGATAACATATGAAACCACCAATGAGAAAAAGTTGAAATGGGATACTGAAACGCTGAACAGGTAGTAGGGAGGGCATGAATATTTAAGTCACATGAATGATCAGCTCTTTGTGCTGTCGGAGTCTATAACGTGTCTTTCTCAGCACAGAATAAAACTAGGTGAAGCACAATTCGCTGTAGCCTAGTTTTTTCGCTCCAAATCAGTTGATGGAAATGTAACTATTACTACTACTATTATTTATTTTTTGCATAATTTCAAATGTTTGCTTAAAATTCAAACAAGGCTCGTGTTGGCATACAGTATAAAAACTAAGCTTGAATGACACCTCCCTCATTCTCACGTTCGATGTGTTGTTGCTGTCAGGGAGGGACAACTTTCACCTTTGTCTTTATTAAAAGTTCATGAAGGTTGGTGACCTCATATTACCCCAATATAGCTCCACTCAACTGAACTACAATTCAATGACAGCCGAGCAAACTCCATATGCTTGTGCAATTTTTGTGATATGAGTCAAGCCTCCAGAACAGCTCATGAATGGACCTGTTATGATATGTTCTACAAGTAGTTAAAGAAAAGACAGTTTATTACACTTTTATTAAAAAAGTGAATCTTTTCAGAGAGTAGTAGAACATTAAGTAGATCCCATCTCAATTGGACGGATCACAAATCTGATTCCATCTGTCTTGGATCTTCTTGGCTACAAGCAAATTCGCTTAAGCCCCTCTCCACTCCAGTCCAGAGGGAGGTGGTAATGCACAAGCTGTTAACAGCCGGAACACAAGAAGAAGAAAACGGCTGTCCCACTGTCAAATCGTCAAGTGCTTGAGGGCTCTCCAGCAGACACTTTGAACCCTTTATCGACACTTTCCGTGAGTCCATATTTCTGCAGAGTTTGCCTGAGGGAATAACCCACAACTCATAGCGTTGTGACATTAACACAGGGTTACCTGTGGAAGGTTTTAAGGTAAAGAAGAAAATAGAAAGGTAAAACAAAAATTCTCAAACCCACAATTGTGCATACCATGTTTTGGTGTTGTCAAGACTACGTGATATGCTGCTGCAAAGTGTTGTCCCATTCCTGTTTGTACCATTTCTACCTCTTGCACCTACTTTCCAGGTGATTTCAGTTAAATCGATGAGGGTTAGAAAAAGGAGATTGGTATTGGGCCAATAACAACAGGAGACAGTAAGAATGACTTCTAGTTTCAGTATACCTCGATGGGTTATTTGTACAGGCTGCTTTCTGACTGAGGAGTAAAGATTAGGTGGGCCATCCAGAGATTGATGTATTTACACCTTTCAAACATTTGGCTAGAAAGCATCTAAAAAACACCCTTTGCGTTGCTTTGAGCAATCAGATTGGCATGCTTTTTTTTTTTTTAAGATTATTTTTTGGCAGTTTTCAAGCCTTTATTATATAGGACAGACAGGAAATCGGAGGTCGGAGTCGAATCCGCGGCCGCTGCCTCGAGGACCTTCAGCTTCTTTACATGGGGTGACTGCTCTAACCCCTGTGCCACGTCCTGCCCCGATAATGCATGCCTGAATGCACTTGCATTGGGCATTATAGCGATCTGATGCAGGATCGAAGTGACTTTGTGTAAACAGAAGGGAAGAAGAAGTAGAAGTGGGGGTGTATCTCCCTTCTCCTCATTTCAAATCAGTTCTCCCTACACTGCCCACATCTCTATGTTTTGCTTCTAGGTGAATGATTGGAGCCTGCTGTGAGCCCAAACACAAACCTTCAGAAACTTTTGAATGACATCAGAAACTCTACATCTGTTCTTCTGTCTGTCATTTTCTCTCAACCCCTCCTCCCACCTGTCAGCTCTTTCACTCCGTCTCTCACCCTCCATTTATTCTTTCTAGCAAGACTCTCGTCATGGTGGCTGAAGGCAGCTCTTTCTGCTCTGTCAGTTACAATAAGTGGACGTGTATGGTGTGTGTACTGTGTGAGTGCACGCGTGCAACAGATGCATCAACCCATTACTGTGGGTCAGAGCAGGGTGGGAACATACCCTAATTCAATAACACACACAGTGCATGAAATCAAGCTTTGATAACTTGTGGTAACTTAAGATACCTTGTGCTTTGTTTAGGCTGTCATGTTGTGTTCAGGCGTCCAATGTGACCCTATTAGCTTCAAGGACTTCAGGCCAGGTGATGCCGGAACAGTCTGCTGGCTATTTAGCCCGGTTCGCGGCTTTCCTGGAGGTGGTAATTATGAATGACTTCGCTCATTCATGGTTTTGTTCAGTTTAATTCAAAGGTTAGTAGTCACTGACGATCTAATGAGTTTATATACATCGCTGTTTTATGCAGCATGACTAAGCTCAAAGTTTAGTCTGTTGCTGGTTCAACAGTTTTATTCAATTTCCAGTTTTGCTCAGTTCAGTACTAAACTCAGCCTGTATAAGCACTGCTTGTTTGTTTAAATGCTCAGCAATCACAGATCTCCAGAAGAGATATTACATCACAACTGTGTCTGACTTCTATGGTCTTTCAATAAGCTTGTGAAAGGAATATGCTGTATCACAGTGCTTTCGGTCAACAGGGAGCGGAGCTCCACTGCTAAAAGCTACTGATTCAGTCAATAATTCCGTGTTGAAAAGGTGCCCATTCATACACTGAACTCCTCTCAACATACACCACAAACCTGGAGGTTTGGAAGTTCACCTTGAGGAGGTGAGAACACAGAACAGAAAAAAAATCCATGTGTCAAAATGAAATAATTGGTTCCTGTGCTGCTTTTGAATGCTTTGAAGCAGTATTAATATTTTTTTGGTCATCTTATGGCAGCAAAACAAGACATTATTGACCTACTATCATCATATAAAGTTATTCTGCCCAATTTATTAGTGAACTGAACCAAAAGAATAAAATGATGAGGCATAAAATCAAAACAATGAGCTAATTCATGAATTGAATTGTATTCACAAAATGTCATATAGTTTGTATGCTGATACCATAGAGTGTATATAAAGATGGACGCCTTGACAGCTCCAACAGTGAGGCACACCCCCCCGGTGGCTGGCTGCAATATAGGTCATAAGTCCTGCTCCATGTTAGCAGATGCAACGAGAACAAGAAATCTAAAAATAAAAATGAAAGTACACATCAAATGAGTAATATAATTTTAAGGTAATTTTCATCACACTTAAGTTTGTTCAAGTGTTTGTTTTTCAGACAAGTTTAGTTTGAATCATTTATTTGCTGCTTTGAAAACGGGGTGAAATGTTTATGGGCGGGACTTTGATACTGCCTGATCACTACTGCAGAACTCGTATCCAGGATATTTTGGTTTCACTTTCAGACAGTTTGAGGAAGAGGAAGAGGAAGAGGAGGCGCTCGTCTTTATAAACAGTCTATGGTGCATTCATGATAGCTATTAGCTCAAGTTATTTACTAAAAAGATTATTGTACATCCGCCTTAAGGTGATTAATCATGTAATCGCCTCCATTCATCCACTGATATTCTTTTATTTAAAAGTGCATGATATTTCTGCATCATATGTTGTGTACACTGAGCTAATATACTGTACTCTCACTATGAAGACATGCCTCTCTCTAATTGTTTGTTGCTGCATCTGATTAAAAAGCTCTAACCATAGCCTTGTTACTCCCTCATCCAATTTGTCCTGTACTATGTTGAGTGATGTGTAGATCCCCATTCAAAAATAACATCTTTTTAAAAGACCGTGAAGAATCAAACATGATAAATACATTTGAAAATATCCCTGAACTTCCACTTAAAGTCATGCAAGGACACTGTATTTTTTAATTCTCATTCCTCTTCAGCTGACACTCTTCTGACAATAAACTGATGTTTTGAGGACAATGGTCAAATAAAAATGAAATAAAAGGTCCTTAGGTGCATACTTCCTAGGTTGACAGAATAATGGGACTTAAGTGGAGCTGTAGGTGGTGAATGGGGACCAGGTTAAAGCTCTTATCTCCTGCTCATTTCCTTTAAATCTATACTGATCACAGAGAAGGAGATGTAGATAATGAGAGGCAGACAAGAAGACGTTTTTAAGCTTTGGGACAGTTGAGATGTGGAAAAGGGACTGCAGCCCCATAATAACA